>NC_050453.1:65387950-65705779 GCF_903995425.1 Onychomys torridus
CCTGACCGGCAGGCGGGACACAGGAAAACTTCCAGCTACAGGTGTGTAGCTGCAAATACATAAGCACAGACATGTCAGAAAAAAAGGTATTCCTTGCATCTTAAGTAAAATCCAGGCCAGTTATTTCAGTACTTTCCTTCGAAGCGAACAAGCCTGGGAAGACAATGGAAGGAATTCTCACTCCTGTCCAGATGGTTCATTGGGTCATTTTCCTCCTAATGGAAGGACATGGGCAGCAAGTGACGCTTATGTCTGCAACAAAAGAAGGTGGTGAAGAGGCTGGGGGGACGGCTCAGGCAGTGAAGTCTGTCACACAAGCATGAGGTGCTGAGTCTGAGTTCCACCTCCAGGCAAAAGCAAGGTGGGTGTGCATTCCATGCCTGGAATCCCAGTGGAGGGCAGGGAGAGACACAGATTTCTGGGGCTCTGTGGCCAGCTGGCCTAGCTGAATCGACCAATTCCAGGTCAACGATACACTGTCTTAACAAACAAAACAAAACAAAATACAAAACAAAAGACTCAAGGCAAAACAAGGCAGAAAGGACAGGACTCATAGCTTTGCAGAAATGGTTCTGACAGATGGGATCCCTCCCGGGCTGTTCATCACATCCCAGACACCAGTCCCAGAAAAGCTCAGGCTGGTACTCGAATGTGCTTCCTAGAGCCTGTGCACTGGTACACAGTAAAACAACAAGGAAATGTACAGGTAGTCTTCATTTACAGAATGCCTAAACAAGTGGATTTGGAACCATTAGGGACATAGCCTCTAGGTCACCTCGACTTTCAATGCTGTAAGAGAAAGGAGTGACCAGAACTGGGAAGCCCTCCACTGAGGTGGGTTCTCCTCTGTTCACTCTGAAGCATGGACAGCCTCAAGGCTAGCCTCAGTCAGGCTCTCAAGGCCCATGCCTCAGAGTTAGAATGGCTGGTGCTAAAACACTTTGGAAGCAAGGACACCTCAGTCCTCAAAGCCTAGCATGCCTGTCTTCAGGGCCTTTCAAAATGGGCGTATTCCCAGTAACCAGCCACAGGACAAGCTGCTTTCGGAGGACCCTGCCGGGAGCCACTGCCTCACAGGATGCTTTCATAAGAATAATGATATCCTGAGTGGCCACTTCACAGCATGTGATTTAAAAAGTGTTTCAGTCTCACTTGGGGAGGGTGTTAAAATGAGGCCGGACATTCAAACAGCACAAGCTACCCGTTTGTCCAGCAGGCTGAGTTAGCGGCTAGACCTTCTGCTGAACAGAGCCTACCTGGCCAAGGCATTACTGACATATGGGGCTGGGCTGGAGCCAGCATGAGCCACTGCATGTGGACAGCATCCTGGGGTTGAGCTAGGAAGGTGAGAGAGAAGAGACAAGCACACTCCCAGGAGTGCTCCAGAAAATGTGGTGGGTGGTCCCATCAGAAGCCTCGGGGAGTGGACGCATGCAATCTGTCCCTTTAAACGGTGTACCTGAGATACCATGGGACAGGCCACAGGAGCAGACTGCGGGCCCAGTCAGAGGCTTGGGTCGTGATGGGTAGTGCTGAAGCTGTCACCTCGGTTTAATCATCCCGTGCCTCAGTTTCCCCATCTGTGAAATGAGGATAGTGGCAGGCCAGAGGGACACACAACACACAAGCCCACAGAAAAACCAGTGTGGCTGTCTCTATTGCCAGCTCTGCGGAGCTCCATCCTCTTCAGTAGGGGCTGGGACACAGAGGGGAGTTTCACGGGACCCCAAGGAAACCCCCACATCTGTCATGGGGAGCAGCAGGGGCTGCTCACCACTTCTAATGACTAGTGGGCACCAGGTTAGGGACTCTGTGTGTGTGTGTGTGTGTGTGTGTGTGTGTGTGTGTGTGTGTTTGTGTGTGTATGTGTATGTGTATATGTGTGTGAATGTGTATGTGTGTATATGTGTGTATGTGTATATGTGTATGTGTATATGTGTGTGTATGTGTATATGTGTGTGTATGTGTATGTGTGTGTGTGAGTGTGTGTGTGTGTGTATGTGTATATGTGTGTGAATGTGTATGTGTGTATATGTGTGTATGTGTATATGTGTGTGTATGTGTGTGTATGTGTGTATGTGTATGTGTGTATATGTGTGTGTATGTGTGTATGTGTATGTGTGTATATGTGTGTGTATGTGTATATGTGTGTGTGTGTGAGTGTGTGTGCGCACGCGCGCGCGCACCAGTGGACCATCTCTGGTGTCACTTAGACACCATCTACCTTCTCTCCTTTCTTCTCTCCTTTCCTGTTTTCCCTTTTCTTCCTTGCTAGTTTCTTTCTCACTTTGCTTTTGAGGCAGAGCATCTCGCTGGGCCCTGGAGCTCCGCCGTTAGGCTAGGCAGGCTGGCCAGTGAGTCCTGGCAGCTGCCTGTTTCTACCTCCCCAGCAATGAGCTTACAAGCACACATCACCATGCCTCACGTTTTCTCAGTGGACATCAGGCATCAAACTCGGGTCCCCATGCTTGGAAGACAAGTACTTTGCCAACTGAACCACCTCCCCAGCCCCAGGTCAGGGAATCTTAAGGTCAGAAGAAGCATTAGGAAGGTCAAGCCTGAACAGGGCGGGCAATTGTCTAGGTCACAGAATCTGTTTCCTAGAAAGTTGTGTGATGGCCCCCCAAACAAACAACGGATGTGAAGCACAGAGGACTGTAGTTCTAGGTACTCTAAAAAAGCATGAATCTAGGGTGGGGACAGCTCAGTTGCCAAAGTGCTCAAGGACTTGAGTTTGATCCCCTAGAAGACCCACGTGGAGAAAAGTAGGGTGTAGTGATGTGCTTGTAATCCTATAGCCGAGGAGGCAGATAGGCAGATCCACAGGGCTTACTGGTCCGCCAGCCTCACCTACGTGGTGAATTCCAGGCCAGTGAAAGACCCTGTCTTCCAAAATAAAAGGTAGACAGCTCCTGAGGAATGACACCAGAGGCTGTCCTCTTACTTATATACACACGCACACACAGTTTCACACACACACACACACAGAGAGAGAGAGAGAGAGAGAGAGAGAGAGAGAGAGAGAGAGAGAGAGAATGGGAGGGAAGAAAGGAGACAGAACAAACCCTAGCCAAGTTCACGGGCCTGGAGAAAGGAGCCATCGACCTGATGCCTGGGGCCCCATGCTCCTTACACCCACTGTAGAGGTGGAGCTGGGTGAACCAACTTGGTCAAGATGTGGTCCCAATACCTTGTTATCCTATGTCAGGCTCCCTTGTTCCTGACTGTCTTCCTTGCCATCCCATCATCTGGTAGCTTCCAAGCTGTATAGTCAGTCTCAGGGGGCATTTGGTCCTTTCAAGAGGACATCTGTACCACTCCACTATCAGGTCTCCATGAGCCACTGTGGCATCAGTTGCCATAGTACTTGTAATAGAAGCTAAGCTCCCAGTGAGGAGGAGCCATGTGGACCCCTGGATATCACTGGCTGAACACCTAGACAACCCAGGCTCATCAGTGAGTTCCAGGTCATGAGAGACTGTCAAAAACAAAACAAAACAAAACAAAAAACCAAAATCACACACACACACACACACACACACACACACACCCAAAACCCAACAAAAACAACAACAAAAATCCAAGAAGGTGGAAAGCTCCTGAGAACCCACACCCAAGGTTGTCTTCTGGCCTCCAGACAGATGTGCTCACATGCTTGCACGTACATGTACTCACATACATATGAACAAGCATGCTCATACACAGTTAAGATGTCAGCATGGAAGCAGTTAATAAAAACTGTTAATGAGACATTTTGTATTTTTTGTTTCACTAAGTTTTCAAAATTTGGTACCCTTCCTTCACTTCTGTGCCACTTACTGGGACAAATCACCGACACTAAACGGTCACACGAAGCTTGTGGCTGCCATGTCCCACAGCTCAGGCCTAAGTGGTTATCATCATTGTCTTTGCATCTGAGGGATCTCTAGTCCATGCTGATCTTAAGCCTACTGACACATAAAAAAGGAAATGAGAATCACCCCCTCCCCTCAGTCCTTCCCCGGTCTAAATCTTAGCTTTCCGTATCTTCTACTACATCACTGAGTTAACGTAACAAATGGTTATTGTTATAGTAACAGCGCCATCCCTCCCTCGCTCCCATCTTTTCATTCACTGAACTCACAGGTCTCTCGGGGCCTGGAGGAGGGTTACTGAGTGATGCTGTGACCCTCCTTCTAAACCCCCACACTCTTGACCAGGTCAGAGCAGTGCTGGTCAGTGCGGCCTGTCTCCATCCTGGCCTGGCTCACAGCCCAATGTCTTCCTGGCAAGCTGGTGTGTGCTCAGATGAGGCAGTGGGTGTGTGGACTCCTGAGGCCTTCTGATGAATAAGGGGGTCTCCAGAATGCATAGTCATCAAGGGGATCAAGAGTGGGAGGGCAGCAGGAGATGCGTCAGCCAAGCCAAGCCAAGCCATGCAATGTGTCCAGGAGCCTGGCTCCCAGCCGCATCACACCATGATCTAGAATGTGCTATTCCCACCAAGCTTCCCCCTGACTCGCCAGCCCCACCCACTCCTACCACCACTGACAGAGATGGTGGTTCCTTCCAGCAGGGATGATGAAGGTCCACCAGCAGCCCTGGAAACGGCTCCACAGACCCTGTGAAGAATTCACTTCTGCACGAAGAAACTAAGATATGGAAATATGGCCATGGGCTGGCCAGATGGCTTAGTGGGTAATGGGGTTTGTGGCCAAGTCTGATGACCTGAGCTTCATCCCCAGAACTCACAAGGCTGAAGGGGAGTACCAGCTTCCACAAGTTGTCCTCTGACCTCCACATGTGACCTGTGGCACGCACAAACCCATGTGTGCACACACAGACACATACAAATAAATAAGCGCAATTTTTTTTTTTTTAAAGAAAACATGGCCACACGAGCCAATCCATCAAGCAAAGTAGTTTCTGGAGTCTTCTTCCTGGAATGAGACTATATAAAGAGGGACCATTGCAAAGGCTTCCTGGACATCAAAAAGCCTCTTGCAAAACAATATTTTGATGAGCTAAGTGGGTGAATTAAAAACAGATGAAGCTGACTTCCTATAAAATAAACAGGACTGAACATCCAGGGAAAAACTCCTCACACGCCAGGACTGGGGACCTGGTGGAGTCTCCAGACCTTCACCTCCCTCCTAGCGGGCTTCTGACAGCACGACTGTGTGTCATGTGCTGGCACTGTCCTGAGTGTGTCCTGTTCTTAATGCATTGATCCCCACTGCCCTCAAGTCGGGAACTGTTATCATCCACCCCATTTTACAGAGGAAGAAACTGAGGCATGGAGAACCATGGTGACTTGACCTTAGTCATGCCTAAGTAGTGTCATAGCCAGGCCTTGCACACACCCACAGAGATTCTGATCCATCCTCACATGTGGGATGAGGCAGGGACATCTCTTCTCAGGTGACCGTTGTGATGGTGAGCTTTGTTACTTGGATGTAACTCGCTGGCCTGTGGGCGGCACCATTCTCTAGGCAGAAGGTTTGAAGGTATAAGGGTGACCGGATCCAGCTGAGCACAAGCGAGCAAGTGAGCATGTGCACACTTGTCTCCCTCTGCTCTTGGCTGCAATGTCACCAGCTGCTTGAAGGTCCAGCCTTGACTTCTGCACAGTGACAGACTGTGACCTTCAAGGGCAGGCTGAAACAAACCTGCCTCTCCTAAGTAGCTATGTGTTAGGTTACATCATCACCCGAACAGAAATGAAACGCCCTGGGGAGACCCAGGCTCTGAGCTCTGTCTCTGTTCCACTCACTACTGGTTTCTCGGGTGCGGGGGTGGGGTGGGGGGGTTGCTCCCCTCTGACAGCCTGGTCCAGGTATCAGTGTGACAGGAACATCAGTGTGAGAGGGATGAAGAGGATCACTCTGATACCCAGCTCTATTTTATGGGGTGTCGGAGCTGATGATGCACATCAGGCATGTTATTTCCACCTGGCCATCCAAACATAACTGTAACCACAAATAGAAGGGGCCCCATTCAGTGCTTCAGTGTGCCACCAGGTAGGGGACAAAGTGGACGTTCAGTGCAGGAGGGGCCCTCCAGAGAGGCATTATCTGTTTTCCCCAGCTGTGCTCCTGGTGCCTACTAATAACCTCCATGGATCATCCTGCTTGGCCAGAAAACCTCCTGACTGGCATTAAAAATGGGCCTCCTTCCTGCCCATGGCTGGGTGCCCCTGCAGCCCACGTGGGATGCTCGTGGTTAGCATGCTGTTTGTGTAATTAGGGCTCTGAGGATGGCAAAGGGCCCACCTTGGGTCCCCAAGAGTGATGGCAGTTCAGAGAAAGCACCCACCTGGGTTTGCACTGATTAATGGCGGGCCCCATTAACAGCCCTGCTTAACACAGGAGTTTGTCAAGATTAAGTAATTGCCTTAAACAAAAACTGTATTATCTTTTAAGGGCCTGATGAAGGATGCCTGGTGCTGGGAAATGGGGTGATGGATGTCTGTGACTCTGTTCACCACCCACCCTCCCTCATTTGCATAAATTATCACACAGCCCTGGATTTGGGTGAGAAGTCCTGCACAGATGCTGTAGTGGGGGGACAAGGTGGCCAAGCTCAGATCTGGTGGCCACTAGGCGACTCCAACAGCATGAGGGTGTTCTAAGCCTCTGGGATGCACCAAGTCTCATTGGGAGAGGCGACCAGACCCCCAGGGAAGTGGAGCAGGGCACAGAACATGGGAAACAGAAGCCACTGCATAGGCAAGTGCAGGAACCCAGAGAAACAGGGCCACCAGCCCTGTATGTGGCTAGTGGGCTCAACATACAGCTCAGCATGCCCTCACACACGAGAGAGAGCTCTCACAGACTCAGGAAACTTCTTAAGAACACATCACAAGAAAGGGAAGAGGCCCATGAGGCCCCTCCCCCGTGAGACTCCATAGCATAAATAGTTGATGGGGGAGGGTAGATGTTTTCCTGTGTTGAAGCCTCTGGTAAGTAGTCCACACTTTTGTGCACGACCCCTCAAGCTCCTTTAAGCAACCCTATGAAGCTCATTAGGCCACTGAAAATAAAAGAAAAAAAACACCCCACGAACACAGAAGAGGGACTATTGGGAAGCGGAAAGGAAGGCGGAAGTGTAGGGGAGCAAGGGAGGGTAATGGAAAGAGAACATGATCAAAATACATTATGTGCATGTATGAAAGTATCACAATGAACTCATTACTACACATAACTAATACCTGCTAAGGAAAATATTAAGGAGGAATGCATACAGAGGCTTGTGAGGGACCAGCTGTAGCCAAGGCTCTGGGCACAGCTGGTGGCCCAGGATGAGCAAGGATGCTCCTCTTGTAAAACGGGTTTGCAGGTGAAGGGGGGACTAGCTAGCCACCGACCTGCCCTAGTGAAGTGTGTTCTCCTCTGAGTTTCCAAATCCCCAGTATTTCCCACAAGTTCCCCCCAGGGTAATTTTTTAGAGCCAGCTGCCTCAGTGACAGGAAGACAGGTTGTGGGGAGCAGAGCTGACACAGCAGGACTGACCAGGGACAGAACCGTGGGGGCAGAGATAAGAGCTGGACCTGGAAGAGGTGGACCACAGAGCCCCCAGAAGGGAGCGTGTGTCACGCTCTACGCATGTGGAAGACCTTACTGGTCACCTCCCTGGGGAACACTACCCAGGAAGGGCATTTTGGGTAAGACCCCAAGTCAGTCAAAAGGAAGAGGGTATATTTATTCCTAATCAGGAACGACAATGACCACATTGCCACCTAGGACTCCTGGCAGCTTAGGGGACCCCCTGATAAGAACTTGAGCTCTTTAATATAAGCTACAGACAAGAACACACCGGAAGTGCTGCTGTGGGTCATTGGCATGCTTTCCAGGCAAAGGAGGATGGCTCTCCTGCATGTGTCTCCTCCTTAGGTCCGCCTACTGGCTGTGTACATGCCAGGTGGGTGATTTTTCTCCCTTCCTTTCTGGGCAAAATATGATTCCCAAACCAAGCCACCCACACGCATGTTTCTCCAGGCAGAAATACCAGCAGAGCTGGGAGCTGTTCCCATAACATTGATTTCCTCCAAACCACAGCTTCAGAGCAGATGCCTGTGTGGCCTGTTAGTGGAAGCTGGGGCCGTGCCCGAGGGAGCCATCCCTCCTAGGAAGGGTACATGATGCCCTCTCCCACCTCCTAGATGGGCGACAGGGCCCCCTGCTCAAGTTCTCCACCTGGAGCCCTTGGCTTCTTTTCTGCTTTCTGATGCCCAGAGAGGGCACATGCCTTTGGGGGCAGAGCACAGGCTCTGAGAACATCAGCCTTGACCGAGCAGGGGCTCCACAAGGTGTCTCCTGTGGCTGCTGGCTAGAGGTACTGCGGATCACTCTCTTCCCACCAGAGTCTACACACCGGTTCCAGGCTCGGAATGCTCTCGGGCAGCCCTGTCTGTACACATACTCCATGCTACCCAAGCCAAGGACATAGCCCTAGCCCCAAAGGATGATGGATGATAGAGAGACCTCCATTTGAGAGTCCCGTTATCCCAGCTCCACTGGCCCCAGCATGACACAGGGCAGATGAGTCGCGGGCATACAGGGTCATGGAATGTCATCACACCTCCTGGGGACAGTCTTCTAGCTGTCTCCTGACCTCTCACCAAGAACATGACAGAGGGTGGATAAGGACGCAATGTTCACAGTAGTACCTGCCCAAGCCGCCAGGTTCTCTACAGGTATCCTCTCAGTGAGCAGCTATTACATGACAGGAACAGAACCTATCTCAGGTGCTTCTGCCAACACATGATTGCCGTACACGGATGGTCCCCCGTCATGCCACCTGGGGCCCCCTGGTTTCTATTGCCACTTCCATTTTACAGATGCAGCTCAGAGGACTAAATTGCCTGCACCACAGCCTCTCTGGATCACAGGAACTTGCCTTATGTCCTTCTCTGGCAGTCCCCAGACCTGTCGGTGAAGTCATGCAAAGCCAACAATATAACCTAACAATAGCCATGCCTTGCTTGGCTGTCTGCACACCTGCCCCTCCCCGATGCTAGACTGGTGAGGCAGAGGATCCCCACCCAAGGCACAGCCCCATTTGAACAGTTGGGGTGCTGCACAGGGGATCTAGTCGCAAACAGCTGTTGGTTCTGTCCCCTCCTCCTTGTCCCCCTTTGCAGGATCCAGAGAATCCCTTTCACAGCTCCTTACCACACACCCTCGGGAGCCTGAGGCTGGCAGAAATGACTGCTAATACTCCCAGGCACATTTACTGAAACCCTTTGACACAGAGGGTATTTTTATGGGATAAGCACCCCAGCGTCCATATCAACTGGCAAGTTTCACTGCTCACATTTCAGTCCTGCAAAAAGCCTTTTTCAATCACTGCTGTGGCAAACGATAAACTTTAATGACCCAGGGAAGCCTGAGGCTCTCTGTCCTTCCCGCCTCCTGGCCCAGGCAGCAGGCCCCCCTCCTCCACTCTCCCTGCTGGGCTGCAGGGAGGCATGGCACATCCTTCTTCTCCACCTTGTGAGTACTTCAGCTTTGGTGGAAGGCCCTGAAAGCACAAGGTATTGGGGCCCAACAAACAGCAGTCCCCAGCTCGGCTCTAGCCACAGAAACCGAGGTGCCGTTCTCTCTGTGTGTATGTGTGTACATGTGTATGCACACATGTGTGCGGGTATGTGTGTAGAGGCAGAGACCAACATTGAGTATCTTCATCAATCACTCTCCATCTTATTTTTTAAAGACTTTTTTTTTTTTTCGAGACATGGTTTCTCTGTGTAGCTTTGGAGCCTGTCCTGGATCTCACTCTGTAGCCCAGGCTGGCCTGGAACTCACAGAGATCTGCCTGCCTCTGCCTTGCGAGTACTGGGATTACAGGCGTGTGCCACTACCGCCCTGCTGACACATTTTCTTGACGACGATTGTTGTATGAGGGCCCAGCTTACTGTGGGTGGTACAATCCCTAGGCTGGGGGTCCAGGTACAAGAAGAAAGCAGGCTGAGCGAGCCATGAGGAGAAAGCCAGTAAGCTGTGCTCCTCCATCGCCTCTGCGCCAGTTCCCGCCTCCAGGTTCCTGTTCTGCTTGAGTTTCTCCCACTTCCCGCAGGAAGGAGCTGAGGAGTGGGAGCTGAGGGTTCTAAGCCTTTCCTCCCCAAGTTGTTCATGGTCACAGTAATGGAACCTACGATAGCAGTGTGCGTGTGCTACAGCGCATGTGTGCATGCATGCTACAGCGTGTGTGCAGAGATGAGGATGACTTAGAGAAACAGGTTCTTTCTTTCCACCACGTGGGTCCCAGGGATCAAAGCGGAGTTGTAAGGTTTGGTGGCAAGCGCCTTTACTCATTCCACCATATTGCCCTGCCCTGTCACCTTACTGTTGGAGAAAGATCTTTAATTGAATCTGGAGTATACTGATTCAACTAGATGGGCTGGTCCATGAGCCAGAGGTCCCCTTGTCTCTGTCTCCAAGTACAGGGTTCCAGGCAGGAGCCCTCACAACTGGCTCTTTACTGTGGGTCCTGAGGGACTAAACTTAAGCTTTTGTGGTAAGCACTGACCCAACAAGCCATCTCCCTAGTCCAACACCAGCATTTTCAAGGAGCTCAGGGGACTCCAGGACACTGTGAATATCGAGAACAGCCGTGCCTTGTCACAGGCTCTCATTCCCAGCCTGGCACCCCGACGATCAGGCACGCTCGTGCAGGCCCCCGGAAGCACCCAGTCATGTGTTACAGTCACTGACGGTGGCAGAACCAAAGGCAGAGGTGATATGATCATTATCAGGGCCCAAGATGCCCACAGTGCCAAGGGCCTCTTCTTTCCCCAGGGAGCCATGTTTGTATGGAAGAATAGTCTAGGCTACCATAAGGTGAGTGTTTCAGGAATGAAGAGACATGTGTGAATCAACAAATGAGGGCCTTGTATATGGGATGTGTGTGTGCGTGTGGCGGGGATGTGTCTGTGTGGGGGATGCATGTGTACATCCTAGTACAGGCTGCCTGGGAACAGCAGCTGCCTCCTTTCCACGTCTCTAACTGGACTTTCTTGTTAACTCTTGTCCCCCAGAGCCACATGTTAAGTAGCCCATAAGGGGTGCTGACAAATGTTAGCAGCCAGCTCCCACAGGGAGAGAGGGGGAGGAGCCAGGCTTGCCCGCTCATTACCATGGTGTGGTGTGCACAGTTTCAAGTCACCGAGAGGGGCCGCTGGGTTTGGAAACAGAAAAATGGGCTCCCGAGAGCTGGCCGTGCTGTGGTGCAGCCAACTCACAGGAGCTCTGCGGCTTCCACAGTCCATCCACTCCCTTGAGCAAGGACCCAGTCTCTTCTTTGCAAACGGAAGGGATGATTTTGAGTCCCTGAAAATTCATCATGATGATTTCTGCCTAAAAATGTAACAAGACTTTATTTTTTAATGAGCTTGTCCAATGCTGGGCAAACACCGTAAAGTGCACTGTTAGAGGTCAGCTGACAAGGGCAGCGGAGATGGCCTTGCATGTGTGAGGACCCGAGTTGGGACTCCCAGAACACTGTGAAAAGCTAAGTATGGTGGTGTAAGTGTTTGTAATCCCAGTGCTAGAAGATGGAGACATGCTTGCACAAAAGTGAATTACCATCTAAACCATCTTTTCAACCCCCTGATCACTTTTCTTTATGAATTACTCAGGAGCTGGAGATAGCTCAGTGGTTATGAGCACTCAATCACAACCACCCATTACTGTAGCTCCAGGGTACTAACACACACACACACACACACACACACACTCTAAACAAACAGGTAAGTAAACGATTAGCCTCAGCAATTTGTTCTTACATCAGGGAATGCACTAGAACAGGTTAAAACCACACAGAGAGGCCATCTCCCTGTCCTCTTTCTCCTACGGGTCCGTGCTGGCTCCTGAGTCACTGGGTTCTCCCCAGAGATAATAAGCAGGGCCATGAAGAGTCACAGGGACCACTGGCTGTCACCCTCCCTGACAGCTCTCCAGCACAGCCCAGACTGATGGGATAAATCAACATCAAGGACATTGTCACCACCATCCTGCTCCACTCAATTTTCCTGTGGATTTAGCAGCCTGCGTGCTTTGTAAGAACCCAATTGTATCCTGACACTTTTTAAATGATGCTTTTTTAGATCCTGCTATAATTTATCTTTTACTTGGGAACAGCTCTACTTCCATAACCATTTGGAAGAAAGAGAGGGGAAAAGCCACACCACACCGACTTGACTGTATTTATAACCGTCCACACTCAGTAAAACACGCAGAACAGAGATTTGCCAAATGTGAATTCCATGTCAACGGCCCGTCTTGGTAAAGCTTAAGTGGTTTTAGTTTGAAAGAAAATACACATTTCAGAGATGTTTACAGAGGCAGGCGAGTCGGGATGAGGGTAAGGTTGTGGGTGTGTGAGAAAGAACATATGTGGGTGCAAGCAAACCCCAAAGCTAAGATTTATACTCAATATGAAAAGGGTTCTGTTTTCTCTTTTGACGCAAAGAGACAACTTTGGGTATGTGTGTGTTCACATGTGTGCATGTGTAGTGCTTGTTTTTGTGTATGTATGTGTGTGTGTGTGCATGTGCAGGCAAGCATGTGTGCTGTGCGTATATGTGTGTGTTTGCTTGTGTGCTGGCGTGTGCGGTTGACTTCAGGCTTTTTCCTCTATTGCTTTCCACTTTACTTTTGAGACAGGCTCTCTCACTAAAATACATGGAATTCGTGGAGCCAGCTAGCCTGGGGTCCCGTGAACCTGAGGAGTCCATGTGTCTACTGCCCCAGCACTGGTGTGACAGAAGTGTGCCATTCCCGGCTTTTATGTGGGTGCTGTGGCATAAAGCTTAGGGTGCCCTGCTTGTGTGGCTATCCCTTGAC
Organism: Onychomys torridus; assembly: GCF_903995425.1. Taxonomy (NCBI): domain Eukaryota; kingdom Metazoa; phylum Chordata; class Mammalia; order Rodentia; family Cricetidae; genus Onychomys; species Onychomys torridus. The sequence continues at coordinate 65,400,775 of NC_050453.1, forward strand.
CACGACCGTCTCTGCAGCCTGAAAGAGACTATTTCAAATCTGTGAAAAGCCCATATGAGGGGAAATGGGAGGCCATGAAGACTCTCTGGATGATGTCCCACCTCACTCTGAGCCTTGAACACCTGACCTTGAACATGGCTGTGGGGCCTGGCGGCCATGGGGTTCATCCCCAGCTTCTTCCACCCCCATCTTGATCAAAACATTCACCATATTTCTGCAGTTTGAATATATCCCCGGCCACTTGAGTCTGTTGGCTGTTTTATGAAGGGCAGGGCAGGGCAGGGCAGTGCAGGGCAGTGCAGTGAGGGCAGGGCAGGGCAGGGCAGTGTAGGGCAGTGCAGGGCAGTGCAGGGCAGGGGCAGGAGCAGAGCAGTGCAGTGCAGGGCAGGGCAAGGCAGTGTAGGGCAGGGCAAGGCAGTGCAGGGCAGTGCAGGGCAGGGACAGGAGCAGTGCAGCACAGGGCGGGGCAGGGTAGTGCAGGGCAGGGCAGGGGCAGGGCAGGGCAGGGCAGGGCAGTGCAGGGGCAGTCCAGTGCAGTGCAGTGCAGGGCAGGGCAGAGCCGGGCAGGGCAGTGCAGGGGCCATAAATAACAGTTTGGTAAAAGTGACCGTGTTTAGCGGGGTTGTAAAAGGATCATTCAGGTTTGTTCACAGTTATCCTTGGGCCAGGCTTATTTTGGTGTAGGGGGAAACTGAGGCAGCAGTCACCTGTGCCAAGAGTGGCTGAGCCAGTGGGTGAGCCTTCTGTGGAGACAAAGGCAATGGGGGCTGGGGAAATGGCTCACCAGCGAGAGGGACCTGCCTTCAGGTCCCCAGAACCCACACAAAGTGAGATGCAGCTCGGCATGGCTGGATCCCAGGGTTCCTCCAGTGAGACTGGATAGTAAGGAGACCTCCCAGAAGCTCGTGGTGAACAAAAGACCTTGCCCCAAACATGGTGGACGACAGGGATGGACTTAGAACCTGGCCCAGCACATTCCACAGTGTTTTCTCCATAGCCCCCCCTCCCCCTCCCCAGTCAGCACCCTCCAGAGTCCCTTGGGGAAAGGGCACATCAGAAGTGCAAATGACCAGCACCTCCCAACCTCAAGGTAGCAAGGTCCCAGGGAAGAGAGCTCACCCTGGGGAGGGGGGAGGGGGGCCCACAAAGGCCTCCTGTCCACTGCTAAAATCATTTAAATTCTACTGCTGGCCCACACCTAGGTTGGATGCCAGCTTGAAGAAAACAGCCACATTTATTCTGACGTGGCAGACCTCACTTCCAGGGCGCTTTTTCCATCTGTTACCTGAAGTGACCCTCTGGGCCGGGGCCGCAGGGAGAAGCAGGATGGGGGTTGTCCTTTTCAATGGCCCAAAGAAGGAAGGAGACACCATGCTGGGGATCTGGGAAGTGGGGTGTGGAGAGCTCTCATACTCCCACATGGTTCTCTACCAGCCCTACCTAGCTGGTCTGAGGCCTGCCTGCCACACAGAGACAGGGCGGGGTGAGGGTCCTGCAGGGCAAAGTCAGGCACAGGATGGGGGCTGCCCAATCCAGCCTCCAGGTACCCTCCCTGCTTGTCTCCCAGGTGACTCTAGATCCTGTCAATAACTAACCACCACACTCAGTGGCTCTTCCCAGAAGCTCCCACGGGCACAGGCAGAAACACTGCTCACGCCACTTCCACTGGGGGAAATGATCAACGTGGGAAGCGAGGTTTGTCCATGACTCCGTTTGAAGCAGGAGATACCAACCCCTTTCCAGCATCTCACACTTCGCACCCCCCCCGCTCCAGAATAGAGATATATAGGACCACTAAAAACAGGAATAAGGTGAGATGTTAGCAACAAGGACTGACCAGGAGCTGGGAGGTGGGGGGAACGTACACGAGAAAAGAGAGCAGAGGATGCTGAGAGCTAAAGGCTACTACCTGCCAACCCAGGGGCATGTGGGCTCAGAGTAGTTGTCCTTTGCAATGACACATGCATCTGTTACAAAAAACACATGAAAAAACCCAGCAGGGCTGAGAAGATGGCTCAGTTGGCAAAGCATTTGCCTTGCAATCATTAAGACCTGAGTTCGATCCCTGAAACCAGTGTCTAAATGTGGAGTGAGGTGCCACATGCTTATAACTCCAACACTAGGGAGGCAGAGACAGATGGATCCCTGTGGCTCAAAAACTGGCCATCTAATTGGTGGGCTTGAGGCCAATAAGAGAATCTGTCTCAAAACAGGTGAACAGCCTTCCGGAAGATTACACCCAAATTCGTCCCTGACCTCATGTGTGGCAGGTACACACACACACACACACACACACACACACACACACACACACTTGAATCTGCATGAACACACAGAGAGACATTCATAAAAAAATAAAATAAACAGCAAATAAGTTTTGCTCAGATCTGGGAGATTGGCAAACATTTGGAGGAACAGATTACAGTCCATACTAAGACTTTGCCTTGGGGCCCTGAGAGATGGCTCAGCAGATAAGAGCCCTTGCTGATGTTTTGGAGGACCAGAGTTCAGACCCCAGCACCAGGCAGGCAGTCTGCCATCTGTGATTCCAGCTTTAGGGAGTTCAATGCCCTCTTTGTCCTCCAGGGACATTGGCACACATGTTGTATACACACACACACACACACACAGAGAGAGAGAGAGAGAGAGAGAGAGAGAGAGAGAGAGAGAGAGAGAGAGAGAGAGAAACAGACAGACAAAGACAGAAGAGAGACAGTGAGAGAGAGAGAGAATTAAAATAAAGCCTTTAAAAAAAGTGCAGTAAGCTGTAAGTTGGATTGTCAGGCTAGCAAACAACACAAATTCCAAGAGCCCCTGAACTCAGCTGGAGCCACCACCAAACCCAGGCGCTCCCCAGACAGTCCCACAACGGGCCTCTCCCAGGCAGTGATTAATATGCAGCGGGCTGGGAAGAAGGCGCTCCTTCCGCGGGGTGAGAGGGGAGGGGAGGGAGTCAGGTGGCTCTGCCTTGAATCAGGAGGCCATCAACCTTAGACAATTCCCCTCCCCTCAAGCTGGGTCGGTACCAGAGGGCTACGCAAAAAAAAAAAAAAAAAAAAAAAAAAAAAAGGCTTTGCTCAACATTCCCCAGGACCAGCTCCCCAAAAGCCTAAGGTAAGGAGGTACAATCCAAGTGAGAGACCCTGCTCAGCCGCCCTGCAGGAGCGGAGATGCAGGCCTGTGCATCTTTCATCTTTTTGGTAGTCTATTTCTCTCTCTCTCTCTCTCTCTCTCTCTCTCTCTCTCTCTCTCTCTCTCTCTCTTTCAGTAATTCCTTCTAAGGAACTGCCCAGAATACGCACTCACTTGTTCTTGTCTGGCTCAGACCAGCTCCCGTCACTTTCTTTCTTAGGCTACGTAAGACTTACAATTCCCAGTTTTCTATGGGGGAGCTGAGCCAGAAGTAACCTCCTCGCAATGCTCTGAATAGAACCAGTTCTCAGAAGATCCTTCAAGTCGGCTCAGCTGCAGGGCTGCAGGCACCCAGCGGGAATCTCCATTGTCAGAGAACCACACACAGGCCCAAGAGGGGGAGGGGATGCCAGGGTCCGGGGCCACCTACTTTTGAAAATGACCCCTCTTTGGGGGGCTGGGTTTGAATACTTACCTTGGACCCTGCCCTCTCCACCCACTTCCATCCAATATTAAGAACAACCCTCCCCCCCCACCCCACCCCCCGTGGGGTGTAGATGGCTCAGTCAGCAAAGTGGGCGAGGGCTAGAGTTTGAGTCCCAGAACACAGGTTTGTTTGCTTGTTTGTTTGTTTTTTGTTTTGCTTTTTTTTTTTTTTGTTTTTTTTTTTCTGCAAATCAAGGAATGGAGTGATGGGCTTGACACCCCAGCACTGGGGAGTAGGAGACTGGTCTCTTGGGCTCACTACCAAGGTGGCAAACTTTAGGTCCAGTGAGAAACCTTCACTCAAAATAGACAAGCAGACCTAGCCTGAGGAATGGCACCTGAGGTCAGCTTCTGGTCTCCACATGCATCTGCACCTGTACACACACGTGATTGTGCAAACACATGAACATGCAGAGAACAGAAACACAAACTGAGGGGCTGGAGAGGTGGCTCAGTGGTTAAGCAGAGGACCTGGATTCCACTGCTGGCACCCACACTGTGACTCACACCCATCTGCAACTCCAGTTCCAGGGGATCTGATACCCTATCTTGCCTCCATAGCTGCTGACAGGCATGTGGTGCACAGCCATACTATATGTATATGTGTGTGTGTGTGTGTGTGTGTGTGTGTGTGTGTGTGTAAAATACACATACACATAACATAAAATAAAAATTAAACTTAAAAAGCATGAGTGAAAGTGAGAAACACTGGGCTGGCTGGCTGGACCCATAAAGGCACCTTCTGCACAAGCCTGGTAACCCAGTGACTCAACAGTTTAATCCCAGGGACACATGTAAAGGTGGAAGGAGAGAACTGACTCCACAAAGCTGTCTTTGACCTCCACATGGAGGCATACACATATCCACATACATACATCACAGACACACACATTATACTAATTAATACAAAGTTTAAACCCTTTTTAAGAAAACAGAAGAAACAATTCGTGGTAACCTAGCCACCCTCCCAAACCACTGAGGACAGGCTAGGCTGCTTAAAAATCTCAGAGGAACACCTCAAGTCACCTTGGTCAATAATGGAACAATGGTGTGCACTCCTAAGCAGGCCACTGTCCCCATGTCACGTGGAGGTAGTTTTGCAGAGAGGCGCTCTAGGCCCTTCTAGATTCCAAATCCATGGATTCAAAGCTGCATGAAGCCCACCTCATTGTGTCCCTAATCTGACTCCAAGACAGGGGCATGAGAGTGATGTGCTCTAGCGACCACGGCACCTGCAGGACATTGGGGAGGCAATAGTCCTTGGGGGGCAAGCGGTGAGAGGCAGCAAATAAGGGGCATCAGCTGACGTCCAGGGTCTATGGTAAATGGAGCTGGGGGAGAAGCATGCCTGTTTGACCATGTGTGTTAGGTGAGTTTCCAGACACACTGGCGCAGGGCAGAAAGGAGTGTAAACAGCTCAGAGAACAGAATAGAACAGCTCTGCCCTGGAGCAGCACCGGAGCCTCCCCTCTGCCACACACGCTAGCAGGAGGCACAGAGTGGGGATCACATACCCATGTTCCCAGGGCAAGCAGAGGCCGGGGCCTTGCCCACCTGCCTCCGTGTCCAGCAGTGACACTACCGGTTTGATCTTAAGGTTCCTTACTCACCCCAGACCTGGGAGCCCAACCCTCCATCCATACGTTCCTTTCCTGAGGCAACCCTGTCCCATGGCACCCAGAGAACCTTCATGACATAAAGGTCATAAACAAAGAAGGGGACAACTTGGGGATCTGAGCAAAGACATCAAATCTCCTCTTCCTCCTCCTGTCCCGGCAAACCCACCCCCTTTAAGCAAGGATAGAATTCAAGCTCAGGCCATCCAACCCAACTCCTGGCTAATTTGCCTCTCCAGAGACACCTCTGTTTAATTAGCCATGTGCAGATCCATAGGCAAGCTGATAGAGAGATGGGACAGTGAATGAATAATCAGACGCAATCCTGGGAACTCATCAGAAAACAAAAAACAAAAGGCAAAAGCAGATAGATAGATAGATAGATAGATAGATAGATAGATAGATAGATAGATAGATAAAATAACATCTCCAAGAAGTGAGTGGAAATGGCCACAGCCAGGCAGAAGATACTTACAATAGCTCCTCCCTACTACCTGGCACCAGCTCCATGAAGCTGGACCTTGGGGCAGGTGTGTGTGTGTGTGTGTGTGTGTGTGTGTGTGTGTGTGTGTGTGTGTGCTGTCACACTAAAGTAAGCACAGATGTCTAAAGAAGGGTGGGAGAGATGGAGGGAAGGAGGGAGGGAGGGAGGGAAGGAGGAAGGGAGGGAAGGAGGAGCAATCTTGTCATTCCTCACCACCCCAAACACAAACCAGCAGAGCTGTGTCCCTCCCAAACCCCAGGCTTCATGGGAAACACACCCCTCACAGTGTGCATGCCTGTAGCTGATGCCCACCCGCCTGCCTGAGCCTCATATACAGGGTCCCCTGGGTATGCAGAAGAAAACAAGCCATTCAATTAAGACAGCAAATGAATAAATGCACTAGGGATGCCATTCGAAAGAGAGAGGATTTGGAACTACTGGGCTTGGATCCTCAGGCTCAGCCATCAATGTCCCCCATCCAGTGGAATCAACAGGTGCCACAAGTGTCCCAGGAAAAACAGCCCCAATAAAACCAAAAACATCTCCCATCCTGCCAAAACAGACAGCCATGAGGCCAAGCTGCAGGGCACTTTGGCAGTAGAAACTGTTTATTAGAAGCAGGCTGTCCTTCCCTATGGGAGCCCTCCTCACCCCACTGCCTGAGGAAGCTTCTTTTCAGCATCCAGCCAGCCAGGGAGAAGGCAGAGGATAGGGCAAGGGCTTAAGAGGGCCCATGCAGGGTTGCAGCAGGAAGGGCCACTCCAAATCACTTTGGCAAACTCAAGAGGCCACCATGGCTGGTAAAACAAACAAGAGACTCCAGCGGGTCCTCAGAGCAGGCTGCCTCTGTTTCTGTGTCCTAGGAGGACGTGCACAGTGAAAAGGGATGGTGAGTGCCGCCCCACGCTCCCTAGTGTGTGTCCTATTGATCTAGCACCGTGTAAGGCTCCTGGCATCTCAAGGACCTGGGCAAACACTGGGCAGCACGTCTCCACTGCCCTGAGCAGACACTCCACAGCTTCCCAAGAAGGAGACCCCCCGACCCCAGCAATCCATCAAGTGTATGCAAATCTGTCCAGGACAAAACCCAGGCAAACAGCACCCCTCTCCACATAACAGCCCGTGCAGGAGAAGGGCACGTGCGGCGATTGTGTGTACACATCTCGCTAAGCACCCCCATCTTCTGATTAGCTTCATCATGATTTGTGTGCACACTCGCCTCTTTTGAAAGGCTCCCAAGTGCCCAGAACAAGTTGACTCAAGGCTAACCTCAAACAGTGGCTTTCCTGGGCTTGGTCTTTTAGAAATAACATGACCCCGGGCTGGGGCAGAGAAGTGCCCTTTAAGAGTGTCAGGGGAGAGGGTGCTGGGGTGCTGGGGAGAATGGATCAGTTAGTAAAAGCATTTGCTGCACAAGAACAAAGATCTGAGTTCAGATACCCAGAACCCATTAAAAAAAAAAAAAAATCCAGGCACAGTAACACTTGCCTGTAATCTCAAATGCTAGAGCTCCCACCGCCAGAATCTGTGAGTTCCAGGCTCATCAAGAGACATTGCTTGGGAGGCAGAGGCACAGGCCAGCCAGGCAGGGAATCATTTGAGGGAGGTCCTGTTGACCTTGAACCTTCACATGCAGGTGCAAACACATGTGCACTTGAAACTGCACATATATTTGCACAGGTGTACATGAACACACACACACACACACACACACACACACACACACACACACACACGCAGAAGTACTGGTCACAGGCTGGAGGCTACTTTGGAACAGAGTTCATCTGGGGAGCATCTGTCCAGGCTCAGGGAGGGGACGATAACAGACCAACCCTGAGCTGTGTCTTTTGCGGGCTAAGGTCAAGTGTGTGAGGTGTTTCCTCACACTGTCAGGTTAGAGTCTCTGGGTGAGAGTCCTCTGTGTCTGGCAATGTCTGTGACTTCCCAGGTGGGAGCTTTTAAAGAGGGCATCTGGCTACCTGCTCTCAATCACTGTAGATGTTCATGAAGACCAGCTGCTAAGATGTGTTTGTCAAGGTAGGCAACTTCCTCCAGATAACTTCCAGTGTCCTTCCGCATCTGCCATGTTTAGAGTACTGAATTCCTGTACTTCCCTTATATGAGCCTCAGGTGTCCTGGGCATCCCCCATTCAACAGACAGAGACGGGCAGGTTTCCCCCTCACCCTGTGTCACTCCTCTGACAGCACTCATCTTTCTGAAGCCCTGCTATCCACTCAGGCACCACTGTCCTGCCCAAATCCACACACCAGGTTTCAGTTCTGAGCCAGCGTGAGGAAAACCACAGCCCCAGTGGGGTCTCCTACATCCTAGGCAGTCTGTGCCTGCTTCCTCACACCCCAGAGCAAACCTTCCATAACTGTTCTCATTAAGTAATGTTCTCACCTTATCAGGTCAGGATGAAGCTCACACACATATATATATATGTATATGAATATATATACACATATAATCCTATTCATGGATACTTATAAAAGTTCAATTTATAAATCAGGCACAGTAAGGGATCCACAGGAATGCTAATACTATGCAGATATAAATATGCTGTAACAGAATAGTCAGTATTGATTCTCGGGTCTTTGGGCCATTTTTAGGTAAAACAGGGATTATAAAGAGTACAGTACTAGAACAGCAGAGAAGACTACCGGGAAGGTAGGACCCACAGCTTGAATACACTGGACAAAGAGATGACTCACATCTGGGCAGATTCTTGTGTGACTTGGGGTTACGGCTGTAGCTCAGCCCTAGAGTGCTCTCCTAGCACACACAAAGCCTTAGGTTCCAGCCCCAGCACTGCATGGATTGGGAATTATGAGGCATAACTGTAAGAGGATCAGAAGTTCAAGGTCATCCCCATCTGCTTATCAAGTTGGAAGCTCGCCTAAGATCCCTGAGGTGCTGCTCTAAACAAATGAATAATAAAAAAAAATAAACAAGATGTTATGAGATTTCCTCACACTACTCAGAAAAGTTACACAGAATATACCAATTTTGTATTTCTGAATTTTTATTACATTTGCTCTGTGTTGGGGAAGGGCATGAGTACCAGTGATGCGTGAAGGTCAAAGGACAACTCGAAGGAGTCAGTCCCTTCCCTCCATCATGCGTCCCGGGACTTGAACTCAGGCCGTCAGTCTTAGTGGCCGGCGCCCTACCCTCTGAGTCATCTTGCCTGCCCTTTGTACTGTTTTTCCGACCATGACTGAAGTGGGATGACGGGCAGTATAAACAAGGAAGTGGCTCCAGTGAGCAGCAGGCATTAATCCTCTCTCCTGGCTTCTCAGAGCCACAGAAAAAGCCGAGTGAGATGCCATTGACCCTGGTGGCTTGTGGACTTCTTCCACTTGGCCCTACCAGATTCTTCTTCCCCTTATGTCTGACCGTGGCCCCCAACTCAGGGGTCAGTCACTCTGTCACCGTCTCCCAGATGCCCACTATACCGGCGGCAGCCACCCGGTGGGCTATCGGGACGGTGTGTCCAGCATAGGCTAGCTGCTGGCAGCTTGTAACCATAACCTTCCCCCACAGCGCCTGGCAGCCAGTGAGAAAACACAGAGTCAGGAAGGGCAGGGCCTGAACCCAGACGGTCTCAGAAGAGGAGCGAGGGAATCAAGCCACCTGCGTGTGGCCAGAGGTGGGACAAGGTCCCGTGGCTGTATCCAGGGCCAGGGGTGGCTCAGTTGGTGAAGTGCTTGCCTTGCAGGAGTAAGAGTCCTCAGACCACTTGTTTTGCTGTTGTTGTTTTAAAGCCAGGAATGGTGGCATGTGCTTGTTAATTCTAGCAACAAGGACGTGCACCTATAAACACACCCACACAGGTACACACAGGGGTAAAGAAAGGCTTACCGTGGACTCTAGGGCCTAGAGGAGCAACCGTATGCCAGAGGTGCTAAGCTTGTGTCCACAGTTTCCCAGATGGGATGTCTCTCCTGCTGGGGTGAAGGGAGTCAAGGAGGGCTTTCTGGAGGCTGTGACATTGAAGGTGAGGCTAGGATTCAAGGAAGCCACTAGACCTTCAAGGAGGGAACCCAGGGACACAGAACAGAGGCAGTCAGGCGGAGGCCAGGGAACAGCAGCTCCAGCAGCAAGAGGGAAGTGGAGGCAAGCTCAGACCAGGCCTGTGGCCAACAGGACAAGCATTTGGCGACCGAGCCACCCACTACAGCTGGATCCTGGTCCTGTCCTAAGGACACTGGGCTCAGGGGGTGGGTGAACTTTGGGGACCTGGCCTGATTGAATCCGCCATCTTCACCCAGCCCCGGGCTGTATATCTCTAAGGTGGAGGGACATTGACACCTCACAGCCTGCCCAGCTTCATTTCTGAAGAGAATGTGAGAGAGGGGAAGGTCAGGAGACAAGCAGCGCTGTAAATTTGATGGAAGGTTTAGCTGGAAGCCCCATTAAATCCACAGACAGCTCGGTGCTGGGCAATGTCCTTCCTCCGGCTTGCCAAACAGGGCCAGGGAGGTGAGGGACTCCCTAAGTAATGTCCTCATTTTTTGGTGTCTCCTATTACTCTGGGGACGAAAAACCCATTACCCACAGGTTTAGTGGCACTTGGGCCCAAGACTGCACTATTGTCCTCTACCTAAGCTCTCCCCTTGGCTAACACACATGGCATCTAGGAGCATTTGGCCTCTCTGTTTCCGGTCACCATCTGCTCAGTCAGCCTCACTCTCTCCGATGTCCAGGCCAGGGACCACAAGCTCCTGGACTCTGTTCCCTGGGAGTTGGGGTGGGGTGCTCTTGTCCCTGTCCAATAGGGCACAGGCTAATTGTGAGCCAGTATCCCCCACTTGCTGGGCTGCCTTCAGGTCAGGCAACATACTTGCAGAAAGGTACATGTCTGTCTTTCCGAAGTCCACCCTTCAACACATTTATCTCCTAGGGAGAGTGAGAAGCTCGCTATTTTCTGTGGGAAGGATCCTGTCCTTGTTAGCTTTAACTGTCCACTTGACCCGGCCCAAAGTCATATGAGAAGGCAGCCTCAATTGAAGGATTAGCCAGATCAGACTGGCCTATGGGTGTGTCTGTGAAGGACAGTCTTGAGGTCAAAGGACCCAGCCCACTTCGGGTAGCACCATCCCTAGGCAGATGGTCCTGGGTTGTAGAAAAAAGGGAAGTTAGGGAATGAGTCAGCCAGCAGCCTTTCTCCTTGGTTTCTGCCTCAAGCTCCTGCTTGAGTGCCTGCTGCGACTCTCCATTACCCAACAATGGATTGTGACCCAGAAATGTGAGCCATGGAAACCCTTTCCTCCTCTAAGCTGCTTTTGGTCATGACGTTTGTCAGTGCAACAAAAACCAAAGTGTAGAATACAGCCCTTAGTGATGGACGAAAAGCATGGATCAAAGATGTTCTTGTTCGTCTCCACCACCCTCCTACTTCTCACCTCGAAACCAGAGCCCGACCAGTCACTGGTAAGAATCACCCTTCCGACCTCAACTCGGGAATCTCACAGACTAGAGGGGAGGGTGGAATCGGGATTCAGATCCTAGTCGGGTGACTTTGGTGAGTTGCTGAACACCCTGATCCTCAGTCTTTTCCTTGGTTCATTAGGATTACAGAGGCCTTATTCTATAAAACTGATATAGGAATATGGAGTTTCAGAAGAAAATGCTCCGCAGACACTAGCTAATATCTTGACCCTTGGAGGAACAGCCCCCACTCAGCTCTCCTTCCTAGGTCTGGAGAGAGAGAGAGAGAGAGAGAGAGAGAGAGAGAGAGAGAGAGAGAGAGAGAGAGAGAGATTTTCCTTAGAACAGGTACAGGCAGAGCATTAATCCCTTCTCATGCTATAAGAGACCCTCGTCTTTGTTGTTCAAAAGTCCCAGCTGAACATGCTCTATGATGATACTTATATGACATTCTGGAAAAGACCAAATGGCAGGGACAGGATCCTTACCAGGCTACCAGGGGCTGTGGGCCCATGTGGAGGACAAGATGGACATTTTGGGGAGAGAGAAGTGGTCTGTACAACCTTGCCAGTAGTGGGGAGTTTGTACTTGGGTACATTTGCTAAATTTCACAGGACTCTATACACCTTAAGGGTGAATTTGGCTGAATAATATTTACAATTTAATAAAGGAACCTTAAAATAGAAAAAAGATGGGCTGGAAAAGGGACTCCACGATTAAGATCACTTGCTGCACTTACAGAGGACCAGGGTTCGATTCCCAGCACCCACATCCAACAGCCCACAAAGCTCTACCGCAGTCGTGAGGAATCCAGCGCCCTCTTCTGGCCTCTGAGGACACCTGAATGCACAAAGCGCACACACCTGGACTCAGGCCCACCCACACACCTACATGTAAAATAAAATTATGAAATATGACATCTTCTAAAAGGAAAAATTAGACTCGGTGAGTACTAGACAGAACTGAGCTCAGGCCAGCTTTCTGAGCCCTAGAGATGACGAAAAGGAACTCACTAAAGAAGAAGCAAAGAGGGGCTGAGGAGACAGCGCCTTTAGTAAAGTGCTCGTATGTCTGAGAGCCTGGACACGTGCTGAAACAAACAGTCACAGACCTCGGTGGCTCAGTGGGCAAAATTGTGTAAGCATGAGGACGGGAGTTTGAATCCCCAGAGCCCGTGGAAAGCTGAACACAGCAGCACACCTCTGTCATCCCAGCGCTCCTACAGTGAGATGAGGTACAGACACAGAAGCCTCAAAAGTGTGCAGGCAGGCAGGTTAGCGTGGTGTGCACAAAATAGCTAGCAGCAGAGTCTTTATCTTAAACGAGGTGGAAGGTGAGGGCTGACACCAGGTTGCCCTCTGACCTTTGCATGCACACAATAGCATGTGTGTAATCACACAGGCCTATGTGTGAGCATGTGCATGTGTGTGCACAGATTCACACTCATGTGCACTTACAAAGAGGTGTGGTGGCGTGCCCTTGGAATTCTAGAGCTTGGATAACAAGGAGAAGAGGATCCCTGGGGCTCCTGGGTGGCCAGCCTAGACAAACTGGTGAACTTCAGGCCGATGAGCAATCTTGAATGTCAACCTGATGTGATTTCCAGTCACCTGGGAGACAAACCACCGGGCATATCTGTGGTAAGTTTCCAGACTGAGATAATGAAGTAGGAAAACCCAACCTAAGAGAGGGAGATATCAGTCCGTGACTGTGGTCCCGCACTGATAAAAAGTAGACAGTGAACTGAGCAACATTACTCTCTGCTTCCGGGCTGTAAATGTGATGTAATGGCCAGCTGCCCCACACTCCTGGAGCCATGACTTCATGACTGACTGTGCCCTAAATCAGTAAGCCAGTACAAGCCTTTCTACTCCTACGTGGCTTTCATAAGGTTGGTTTTAATGCATATGAATGTTTTGCCTGAATGTACGTATGCACCATGTGATCACACTACCTGGAAGAGGATGTCCTGTACTCTGGAACTGGAGTTACAGATACCCTGGGACTAGAGTTACAGATGACTGTGTATTGCCATACAGGTGCTGGGAAAGGAACCCAGATCTTCCGCAAGAGTAGGAAATGCAGAGCCACATCTCCGGTCCCCTTCGTCAGGTAAAGTTTTGTCAGAGCAAGGGAAGAAATACTGAATGCATCCTGACACTCAGCATGGCCCATAGACAGGGTCCAGGCCTACCACAAGCAGGCAGGCTCCAGCCTCCATGGTTCAGAGTACCACACAGATAACTTCAGGGTATTTGGGAACAGAGCCCAGAACCCAGAACTGGAGTTGCCTGTCTCAAATCATCCATATTTAAGGTCTTGGCTAACTTCATGGGCACACAAATGCTTCACACAAATTTACTTAATCCTACTAACCATCTATTAAGGTTTGACTGTGAACCACCCCTCCCCCCTCCTCAGGCTCATGTAATTTGAATGCTTGGTGCCCAGCTGGTGTTTGGGGACTGACTGAGAGATGCAGCCTAGCTAAAAGAAGCAGATCTTGGTGTGGGGAGGGACTAAGGACTGGGGGGAAGCTTAAAGTCTACACCTGAGCCTGGCTTTCTGTCCAGTCTCTGCTGCCTGGTTCAGCCAAAGATGAGGAATCCTGGGCATATGTCACCACCTCACAAGATGGCGTAACAGGGAAAGGTGCCTGCCACTCAAGCCTGACCACCTTTGTGTTATGATCCCTGGAATCCACATGGTTAGAAGGTCAGAAACTGTTCTAGCAAGTTGTCCTCTGATCGACACATACACAGTACATGTGTGCATACACACACACACACACACACACACACACACACACTAAAGAAACAATTAAATGTAAAAGCCGATAGCACCCATACTAGGGAGGGGACATTTTAGTCCTCTGCTTTAAATCCGACTGCAAAGCAATTAAATTGGTTCATGTCTTAATCGGGATTTTTCTTGCTGTGAAGAGAAACCATGAACATGGTAAAAATGAAGTGTTTTTATAAAGGAAAAACATGTAATTGGGGGCTGGCTTACAGTTTCAGAGGTTTAGTCCTTGGTGAGAAGCAACGAAGCAAGCAGGCTGAGCTGAGAGTTGCTTACATCTTGATCCACAGGCAACGGGACGTGAACTGTGTGTCACTGGAGGTGACTTGGGCATATTTGAGACCTCACTGCCCCTCCCCCACCGGGACACACCTCCTCCAACAGGGCCACATTTACCCCAACAAGGCCACACCTCCTAGTAGTGCCGTTGGCCACGGGCCAAGCATTCCAACAGGTGAGTCTGTGGGGGCCATACCTATTCAAACCACCACAGTTCAGTTCCCTAATGTAAATGCTCAAGTAGCCAAAGCCAGCGGCCAGCACTGGGAACTCATGCAAAACCCAAAGAGGAAAGAAGTGTCTAGAAGGTCATTCAAAGATAGCAGCCACCAATGACAGCGATGGCGGCCTGAGAAATGCACTCTGCTTTCCCACCCTACCCACCTGGGGTCCTTAAACAAAACCTTTCTTCTCCCAGTGGATGAAGGTTGAGAAGTCAGGCTCACGAGACAGTTCAGTCTCAGGCACAGGGCTGGGAGACCAGTGCTGGAGCGCTGTCTCTGTCTGCTCCGATTATCACCAGCCTCCCCTACCGTGTGCAACGCAGGAGGACAAGAATACAAGTGTTTCACACGGGCACCTGAACTGCTTCCTACTCTCAGTGCCCAAATAGAGCTGGCGGTGGAGGAGATGATTTCTGAGCTCTGCTCTTCCAGCAATGTTGAGAGCTTATTAGAACAGGCTCGTGCAAATCACACAGTGAGCTAGAATCTACTGGTTTTCATCCACAAACTTCTAAATAGTAATTATGGGTTAGTGTGAGGTGGCGGCCCAGCTGTCAAGTGACTGCAAGCCTAGATTCACACAGGGCTGAAGCCAAAAGCAGGTGAGTGGCTGGGCACCATGTGAGCAGCTGTTTAGCCTGTGGGGCCTGGCTGGGATTCTCTCTGTCAATCACCTAACCAGGGCCTAGAATGGCATCTGTTCCCAGGCACTAGCGCACAGTCACCACCTTGGATCAGCTACGACCTGGAAAGGAGCTTAGGAGCCTAGTAGGTCTCAGTAGCTGCTCGGTGCAAAGTGCCTGCAAGTATAAGAACCTAGCTCCCTCCCTAGAACCCAAGTATAAAAAGCCCTGAACGGGACCTGCAGGAAAGCTTAGCCACTTAAGACATTTGCCCTCAAGTCTGAGCACCTGAGTTAGATCCTTGGGATCCACATGGTAGAGGAGAGAGCTGAACTGACTCCTAAAAGTTGTGTTCTGACCATCACATGAGGGCTTGGCATGTGAGCTCGCTCGCTCCCTCCCTCCCTCCCCTCCTTCCCTCCCTCCTTCTCTCTCTCCTTTCCTCCCTCCCTCTCCCTCTGTCTGTCTGTCTCTCTCTCATACATACACACACACACACACACACACACACACACACACACACACACGTAGTCTAAATTTTTAAAATTTATTCATTTTTATCTGTTTTGCCTGAATGTATATATGTGTATCATGTGCAAGCCTGGTGTCCATGGAGGTCAGAAAGAGGTATTGAATCCCCTGGATCTGGAGTTACGGATGTTGTGAGCCACTCTGTGAGTTTCGAGAACTAAACCTGGGTACTCTGCAAGAGCAGCAAGTGTTCTTAACTGCTGAGCCATTTTTCCAGCCCCAACTTTAATTTTCTTTTTAAGCCAGGCATGATGGACACACTTGTAATCTCAGCACTGGGGAGGTGGAGGCGAGTGTATACCCAGGGCTCACTGGCCAGTTAGCCTAAGCTACTTGGTGAGCTCCAAGACCCGAGGGCTTACACACACACACACACACACACACACACACACGCACACGCACACGCACACGCACACGCACACGCACACGCACGCACGCACGCACGCACGCACATCAACCCACAAACCTGAGCCCCCAGCTAATCAACTCCATGCTCCAAAGTGGCCCACCCTTGGTACCTTATTGAGACTGATAACATCCAGCCTGGTGCTCAGAACCTCCACAGGTGTCAGGTCCTTTCACACGTCCTCATGGCCTGTGGCACTCCTCGGGGCTGGACAGTACCAGCTGACAGCTCCCCCACAAAGCCAGAGCCTGCCCTGGAACATCCAAGCTAGGTGGACGGGAAGCTAATGCTTGAAAAACCAAAGGTCCTAGCCTCTCTGGGCCAGGAAACTGACACACCTCGAGACCCATGAAATAAAGGCTAAGCCAGGGTTCAGGCAGTCAGCAGTACCAATGAGGCCACAGTACAACAAGGAGACATGTAGTGCCCCTTGGGGATGCCCAGGGGAAAATGAAGGGATAAGCTTGTCAGGCTGCGTACAGAGGCATTTTAAACGAGAACTATCACACAAAGTCTGACTCTGAATTTGGGCTGTAAGACTTCTGTTTTAGAAATACATTTCATACCGTGTACAGAAGTGGTAGTCTTCATTTGTAGGATTGTGCTATGCCATACAGATTTTTCATAAATACCTTATTAATGGATTCACAGTATCTTCTTCTAGAGCTGAGCATTAATTCATTTAAGCTTTCACACTTACTCAGCCAAGTCTTGAAACAGCATAACGTGGTTTTACTACGGTCATGATTCTACGCAGGCGCCCCCCCCCCCCTAATTATTTGTATAAAGCAATGGACTTCTGCTTAACAGGCATTACCAGCAGCGAGAAATGGCTACTGAGCTTGAGCAGGATAGTATTAAGCACAGGCATATTTGTTTCCAGTGTGCACTCAGTAAATATTGGTGGCCGAAGGAAGATTGAGTGGGTGAGCCACTGTGGTAGGGACCCCTCCCCCACCCCTGCCCTTCTCCACTGTGTTAGGAACCCCTCCCCCTCCCCTCCCCTTCTCCACTGTGTTAGGAACCCCTCCCCCACCCCTGCCCTTCTCCACTGTGTTAGGAACCCCTCCCCACCCCTGCCCTTCTCCACTGTGTTAGGAACCCCTCCCCCACCCTTGACCTTCTCCACTGTGTTAGGAACCCCTCCCCCACCCCTGCCCTTCTCCACTGTGTTAGGAACCCCTCCCCCACCCCTGACCTTCTCCACTGTGTTAGGAACCCTCCCCACCCCTGCCCTTCTCTAGCCCTGTTTCTCTGAAGGTGACTATTCTCCACTCTCATGGGGACCCAGGCTTGGCTCTATGGTTCTCTTCTGTGTAGATCTGGAAGAGTTCTCCTGAGAGGTATGTGGTGATTGTGGTGGCTTGAATAAGAAACGTCCCCCAGAGTCACCTGAATACGTGGTCAGCGGTCCGCAGCACTGTTTGTGAAAGTTACAGAGTTTTTAGGGGGTGCAGCCTTGCCGGAGGAAGGGTGCCACTGGGGACAGGCTTGAAAGTTACAGCTTTGCAGCTCCACTCTCTGCTTCTTGGTGTGCTGATGAAATGTGACCAGCCGTCCTCTTGCTCCAGCCACCTTCGGCCATGACTTCTCAGAAATTACAGGCTCTAATGGAACCATAAGCCAAAAGGAGTGCTTTCTTTCATAAATCGCTTCCAGTCATGAGCAACGGAAAAGAAACCAATGCAGTGAGCAATCCCCAAGTTTATAGGTAATAATGCAAATATAGTTATATTTGTGTGTGAATACAAGTGTAGGCATATTTGTGTGTGCGCGCGCAAGTGTGTGGGTGGTGGGATGGAGGCCAGAGGTCAAAGTTGGAGTCTGTCTGCAGGCACTGCTCATGGTTCTAAGACAGTCTCCGGCTTTTACCAGCAACTCATATGGCTAGCCTAGCTGGCCTTGCAACGTGTGGTATCCACCTGTCTGCTCCCACCCCACCCCCAGTGCCAGAATTACAAGTGCACAGTGACAGGAAATCACAACATGTCCACACGGTTGGGCTTGCCCGGTGGACCGCCTAGTTATTTCCGGTTCAAGATAGCCATTTCAGGGTCAAACATCTCGAGTGGCTAGGACTCCGTGGCTTTACATGGTTGCGTAAAGCGCGCGCAGCCATGTAATCTACGCGCATGCGTGGAGTAGCCACAGGAGTTCCTGTACGCATGCGCGGCCCAACCTTTATAAAGCCGGTGCCATCTTGCATGACTCTCTTCTTGTCTCCTTAACCACGTGTGTGTTTCACACAGGCCTGTCACATTTCCTTCTATCCTCTCTCAATAAAAACTCTTCTGTGGTCTTGTCGTGTTCGGGACGTTTTCTCGCAGGGTAAGAGCGCCAAAATAACTAACACACATCACTACTCCCAGCTTATTTTAATGTGTGTTCTGCGGATCCAACTCAAGTCCTCATGTTTGCACTGTGAGCAGTTTATTGACTGAGCCAACTCCCCAGCCTCAGATGGATGTATTCTGGAGAAAGAGAGAGATGGCATTTGCAGGAGTCTGGACTGCAGAAAAACAACACCTACCACCACCACCACAACCATATTGTTATTGCTACAAGCAAGGGCCTGATCACCAGGGCAGGCTGCATCTCCTGTAACTTCCTGCAGACTCTTCCAAGCCAATTCTTTCCCTGTCCGTTTCAGAGCTATTTCCCCAACAGAAAGGATTTTGCTTCTCCAGCCCTCCCCAGAGAGCATGACTCCAGACCCTCTGACACTCAGGAGGCATCTTCGTCTCGGGCTCCACTAGCCGAACTCCGGCTGTGTTTAGGCTTTCCCTCTTGCTTTGGTCCACTCTTCCAAGGACACAATGCACTTGCTAACATGCAAGCCAACTAGAGATGCTGCTCCAGGGGCTGCAGACACAGCATACTGGGTAAAACGTTTGCATAGCATGGATGAAGCTCTGGGTTGGACCCCAACACCACAGACAACAGGTATTTGGGGAGGCGAGGCAGAAGACCAGGAGTCGTGATTTTGAGGCCGGCCTGTGCTACTTGAGACCCTGTCTCAGTAGAGGAATAAAGGAAAGGTGGGGAGACACTACTCCATCTCCCACTCTTTTCAGTCATTGTTATAAGGAGAGGTGTGTAGCCTGACTCCTGGCCCAGCAGGTTCAAAGGTGGCTCCATGCCAGGCACAGGCATTCCCAAGAAGCTCCCTGTCTCTAAGAACCCAGCAAGACCTGAGCCTGGAGTCGTCACTTTATGGATAAAGAGACAGGTGGAAAATATCTAACCCTAACCCAGGTTAGTTCATACACCTTGGGTTACATTCCTATCAGTAATGGCTGGTGTTTATCCCTGATGTGAAGTCACCTGCAGGGCAGATCCTCCATCTTGCTGAGGTTCTCAGGCACCACACAAGCAAGCCGAACATCACCAGCTGTCCCCCCATCCACATCTCTCTTTGTCCAGACAACAGCCACCGCCACGGTCAGCTGTTGACAAACTACATTCAGTGTGCTGCTGAGGCATCTTTCGAAACTGCCTGCATCCTCCGTGGCAGAGAGATGCCTCATTAGCGTGCCGTATTTCAGTTCCGGGAAAACAATGCATGCCCAGAGACAGTAAACAAGTAGGGATGCTGCAGGTCACGGATGATAGATGTCACGGGTAGATGTTCAGTGCAAGTTACGGGAGCAAGACCTGTTTCCAGGCACATCTGTCTTCCCCAAATGCTGACACGGGGGATGTCAGCACAACCTGGGCTCTCTACCTACTAGGGTGCCCCACCCCACCCCAGCTCCAGGAGCCTTTCTCCTGGTCATCACGTGGCACTGTTTGGTGATGACTTTCCATTATTCCAATCCGGTCCAGGGAACTTTCTCTTCAGGATGTAAAGTTTAGGGGCTGGGGAGGAGGCTTAGGGAGCAAAGAGCTTGAAGCCCAAGTGTGAGGACCTGAGTCCAGATCCTCTGCTTGCAGGAGTGGTACAGCACACCTGTAAGACTAGGGAGGTAGAGACAGGGGAATCCCTGGAACAAACTGGATAGCCGAGCTCGCCAGATCGGCCAGCTCTCGGTCTAAGTGTGAGACCCTGTCTCAGTATATAAGGTGGAGAATGATGGAAGACGATAACAGATGTCAACCTCTGGTTTCCACGTGCACATACACATGTACACCCAGGCACAGACATGTATGTATCCACACAGATGGGGATACATATACAGATGTGTACACTATACACAGACGCACACATGAACGAGTGAATGAGAAAAAAAGAAAAAGCAAGCTTCAAAACACATTTTGCAGAGGGCTGGCCAGCCAGTTGAGAAAACAAGCCAAGGCCAAGGCAAACAAACAGGCGCTCTGGCGCAGAGCTGTATAATATCACAGACCAGCTCTGTCGGTTGCATGGCCCCACAGAGCAGAGTTGCTCTAGCCAGCTGGGGCCCACGGGCTGCACGCAGCTGGCAGTTGTCTTGGGAGACAAGCAGGGGGACAGTGGTTCCCTGTGGCTAAAGGCTCCATAGAATACTCTCAACCCCCAGAGCAAACCCAAGTCCTCAGGGACAACAACTCTTTCCCAGAGCAAGTCCCTGCTGTAAGGATCTGGGATTGTACCTGCTGCGACCTGAGTCTGCTAAGGGCTCCAGGGACACAGGGGACGGACGTGTCCTCCCCAGCCAGGAGAAAGACCCTAAAATGTTCTAGTAGTGTGAACTGCAAACATCTGGGTGTTATGTTGGTGCCTTTTCCAGTGATGGGGAGGGGACATCAAATGTCTACAGACGTAAATGTGGTCACATGAGGAGGTCTGTGGAGCCTGTGGTTACCAGAGGCATGCTCCTGGCCTAGCCTCAACTGGGAAGGTCAAAAACATCCTGTAAGCTTAATGAAGAAGACTTTAGTGTTGTCTGAGGGTGTCTTGGGTTCCTGGAGATCCTTTTGGGGTATCTGCAAAGTCATTTTTCTTATTTACTCTGTGTATGTGTGTGTGTGTGTGTGTGTGTGTGTGTGTGTGTGTGTGTGTGCACATACACATACATGAGTGTGTAAATCAGAGAACAACCCAGGGTGCTGACACAAGGTGCCATCTACCTTAGTTTTTGAGGTAGGGTCTTTCACTGGACTGGAGCTAGCCGATTCTGAGAAGCTTGCTGGCCAGGGAGCCACAGTGGATCCCACCTGCATTTCCAGGGTTGAGATCACAAGTGCGCTCTACTGTGTTCGGCTTCTTCATATGGGCTCTGGCAATAAAAGTTAAGTCCTTACACTTGCCAGGCAAGCAGTTCATCTATTGATGGAGCCATTACCCCTGCCTTCAAAACTCTGTTTTTACTAG
The DNA here is from genome assembly GCF_903995425.1 of Onychomys torridus. Taxonomy (NCBI): domain Eukaryota; kingdom Metazoa; phylum Chordata; class Mammalia; order Rodentia; family Cricetidae; genus Onychomys; species Onychomys torridus. The sequence continues at coordinate 65,422,085 of NC_050453.1, forward strand.
GGCATCCTTGTCTTTTCAGCCCTTGTCATGAGGGGAGCTGCCAAAGGTTTCCAGGCAGCTATCAGCAAACCAGTTCAACAGGTAAACATGCCTACCCCCAAGACTGACAACCTGAGTTAGATGCCTGGACCCACGTGGTGAAGGAAAGAACCAACTCCTGTAAGTAGCCTCTTACCTTCACATGTACACTGTAGCATGGGTGTACACACACACACACACACACACACACACACACACACACACACAAAATAAATAAGTGTAATGAAAATATGTATAAAAAACCTGTTCATAAAGATCAGTTCTTTCAACAACAGGAAACAGGGTTTTTTTTTTTTTTGTTTGTTTGGTTTGGTTTGGTTTTTTGAGACATGGTTTCTCTGTGTAGTTTTGGAGCCTGTCCTGGATCTCGCTCTGTAGACCAGGCTGGCCTTGAACTCACAGAGATCTGCCTGGCTCTGCCTCCCGAGTGCCGGGATTAAAGGCGTGCGCCACCACTGCCCGGCAGGAAACAGGTTACTTTTAAAATGAGGTTTAAGCTTTAAATTTCTCATGTCCAGTTTCTAAAATGGTAAATATCAACAAACACTACCAAAACCAAGGCTCCTAGCCGGGCATGGCGGCTCATGTCTATAATTCCAGTGCTCAGAGGTGGAGGCTGGAATTCAAGGTCATCCTCAGCTACATAAGGAGCTGAAGGTCAGCTCAGGTTCTGCGACACTCCATCAGAAAAGGGAGAAGGGAGGGGGTGGGCACACTCCCAAGCCACTGGTTCTCTTAGCCCTGTTCCTCGGGAAAGGTGACCCTGAAGTTTGGGAACTGCCAGTGAAGGACTCTGACAGGCAGAGGCGGCTGCTGAGGGTTACAACAGAAAACTTCACCAGTGAACAGAATCTGACCCCCTTTTGTAAAAGGGGGAAGATTGAGCCCTGGTTATTGTGTGTACAGCACACACAGAGGGAAGACGGCAGGAACGTAGTCTAAAGCTTAGCGCACCTTTCGGAGTGGGAGAGTCTCACATGTGTGTTACCCATGTTTGTGACATTACTGTCACAGGAAGGGATGGTAACTGTCCCCTTTAGCCCACCATACTCAGAGGCGCTTACTGAACACCAACCCAACAAGTGGCAGCGCCAGGCTGAGTGAGCAAGGACACAAGCGTGTGTTTCACACCGGAAATGCTCTGAGGTTGTCAGCCCCGATTAGAAGCAGGAGAGAAAGTAATGTTACAGTGAGGCTCAGGTCCAGACCCAAGACACCCCTCTGTCACTAGAAAGCTGCACTCCTAGACTCCGAGTGTCCTGTGGGCTGACTGTCCTTACGTCAGCTTGACACACAAATTAGAGTCGTCTGAAAGGAGGGAATCTTTATTGAGAAGATGCCTTCATAAGATCCGGCTGTAAAGCATTTTCTTAATTAGTGATTGATTGGGGAGGGCGCAACCCCTTGTGGATGGGTCATCCCTGGGCTGTGGTGGTCCTTAGTTCCGTAAGGAAGCAGGTAGAGCAAGCCATGTGGAGTAGGATAGTAAGTGGCATCCTCCATGGCCTCTGCATCAGTTCCTGCCTCTAGGTTCCTGCCCTGTTTGAGTTCCTGTCCTGACTTCCTATGATATGAATAGCGACATGGCCAAATAAACCCTTTCCTCCCCAGTTTGCTTTTGGGTCATGGTGTTAAAGCAATAGTCATCCTAACTAAGACAGGATGCTTGGGTTCCTCCTCAGTGTAGTTGATGTGGGCTGCATGCAGACTTCACCTGTCATGGCCCCGACGACAGTACATTCAAGCTGCAGACTCTCTGTCTGCCCTGGTCAGAGCAGGTGGCTAAGGGACACAGCTACGCAGCAGATGACCTCCTGGGAGGCCTCGCAGTGAAGAAGCCCACTGTAGGCTGGCAGATTCCTCTCACAGGTACACTCAAATCATTGTCAAGTCTGCACCTGTGGACTGGGCTGCAAGACCCTGGCAGTGAGGTCTTGGCTAAAGAGCTGTTGAGGACCCAATTCAACCACTCTACCTCAGCCCTGAGATCATGGCTGACAGCCTGGAACATCGAGAGAGCAGGTGGTACAGCCCAGGATCCCACTGCCTCCTTTAGCTCAGACCCCAGCCGTCAGCACACATCACTAACTACCTAACCCAAGAATAAACTTTGAGCATGGGTGTCCCCTCCCACAACCTGGGCAGGTGATTCCGGGTCTCTCTTGTCTCTGGCACAGTGTGATGTTGTCACCATCACAGCCAGACCTGTGGGAACACCCCCTCACCTCACCCTGGGAAGGGTTGGAACCCTCAGCCAGTTTTCTGAACTGGTGCGCTGGCTATGGGAGTTAAGAAACATAATAAATGGGCCAGGCTCCTTTTGAAGCACCTAATTTGCAATAATATTGAAGTCTCCAACAATAACTCATTTACTCTTATAATAAATATATAAAAAAAGACAAATTGCTACATTGAACATGCATTTTCTTCACTGCGCGTAGCTGGGGCCCCTGGGAGAAAGGCCTGTGCTGCTAACTAATAGTAAATCCTTTGAAAAACCATGTGTCACAATGACGGACAGCCTGCGAAGGGATATTAACTAGATTTAGAGGGTAGCTACTCTAACAAGAACAAAAGACGTCCTTTGCAAACCCACACCTAGAGAGCACAGATCAGCCTGTGATTAGCACCCACAGTCCAAAGCCTCCACTCGAAAGAAAAGTTCTGTCCTGGGTGGGGTACGGCAGGCCAGGAGTTGGGACAGAGAGGTAAAGAACACGGAGGAGAGGAGGCCCAGGCATGTTCAAGTTCCAAGCCCCACCCTCCAGCCCTGAAGGTCTCTGTTCTGTCTGCTGAGCAAAGGAGCCCAGAGCACCAGGGCGGGGTCTGGGCAGGTAGCCCACATGGAGGAACGTATGCCCTAGCTCTAGGTACACATGCACGTGGAGACCTGAGGTTAGCCCGAAGTGTCTTCCTCTACACTTTCCATCTAATTTTTATTTTTCAAATTTATTTTTACTTGTATATGAAGGTGTGTGTGTGTGTGTGTGTGTGTGTGTGTGTGTGTGTGTGTGTGCAAATATAGGATCCTCTGAAGCTTGAGTTACTACAGGTAGCTGTGAGCTTCCTGGTGTTGCCATATTGGCAAACAAACTCCAGTCCTCCACATGAGCAGCAAGTGCTCTTAACAGCTGAGCCATCTCTCCAGCCCAGCCATTTTTTTTTGTTTTTTTGAGACAGGGTCTCTCATGGCATCAGGAACTCACTAATTTGGTTAGACTGGCCACAGAGACCCTCCTACCTCCACCTCACAGTGCTGGGATTTCAAGTGTGCTCCACTATCCCTGGCTTTTTGTCTGAGTTCTTGGGACAGAAACTAAGGTCTCTATGCTTGGGTGGTGTCCTAGTGAGTTTTTATTTTCAATCTGACACAACCTAGAGTCAGTTGGCAAGAAGGAATCTCAGCAGAAGAATTGCCTCTATCAGATTGGCCTACGGCCATGTCTGTGAGAGATTATCCTGCTTGGTGATGATTGATGTGGGAGGGCCCAGCCCACTGTGGGCAGTGCCATCTCTAGGCAGGGGGCCTGGGCTGTACAAGAAAGCTGGCTGAGCATGCACCGGTGAGCCAGCAAATAAGCAGCATTCCTCCATGGTTTCTGCCCTGACCTCCCTGAACAGTGGACGGTAAGTTGTCAACCACAAGACTCCCCTTCCTTCTCCAAGTTGCCTTTGTTCAGTCTTTAACCACAGCAGCAGAAAAGGAAGCTGGAACTCACAGAACACTTACTAGCTCTTCACCTTCCAGCCTTTGCTTCACCTTTATGAGGAAGCATGGCTTGGGCTGGCAGCCCAGTCCAGCCTGGGCTTGGCTGTTTGAAGACTATCTGTGGACACTGTAGACACTGCCGCCCTGGCCAAGAGAAGCAAGCACTGAATGGCAGACCCTTCTGCTTTCACCACGCTGTTTTGTAGCCTCACAAATCCAAGGGTCTTGCCACCCACTTTATCTGAGTCTTGGGATTCACCTGCCTCAAGTTAGGGAGCTGAGGTTGACCCATGTTGTCTTCAACTGATTTGTCATGAGTCTCAAGCCCTACTTGGGTTTCCGTGCAGGGTGGTCCTTTGTTGGCAGCCCACAATGGTCTCCTTAACTCGAGGTGGCCGTGAGGTTGCAGGTAGAGCTTCCTGCTGCCTGTGGGCTCCACATCTAGAGTGTCCTATGTCACAGATAGGAAAGACGGGGCCCTGGGGCTCAGTTCTATGTCTGTGGAAAATCACACACAGAGAACGGTGGGAATAGTGGCCATGCCGAAGGTGCTGGGCTCCACCTGAGGGTCACAGTCCACACCCTAGTAGGAGCAGGGCTGGCATAGAGCAAAGTTACCTGAAGGAATCAAAACAGCTCAGCTGCACTTGGAGGGATCCGAGCTCCCATCCAGTCTCACCACAGTGTCAAAGGCTGTCAACTCCATCAACAAGTCAGTGTGTCCACAGATTCAGACCCGAGTCAGTGTTACCAGTGAAGCAGACAACCACGCAGCCAGGACCCTTCTCTAAAGTCTCCCAGTTTCCCATGAGCTCTGAGCCACGTTGCTGTGTTTTCCTGTGATTTAACGTCTCTGCTTGCAAAATGCAGTGTTGACTAGATGCTAGACAGGATCTCTGTAAGGGTTTCTTGCTATTCATTTATTCACTTGTTCATTTGTTTGTCCATTCATTCATTCATCCAATGAAAGAAATGTTTCCTTTTGAACAAATGCTATGTGAAGATGGCACCCAGGAAATTACTTGTGCAGCCTTGCATGATTCCAGGGGCACAAGGCTGGGGTTTGCATTATTTTTACCCCTAAGAACTCTAGTGTCTACAAAAACAAACTTGAGGGGTGTGTGTGTGTGTGTGTGTGTGTGTGTGTGTGTGTGTGTGTGTGTGTATGCATGAGCATGTGTTTTCTGCATTTGTACATGTATGTGTGTGTTTTCATGGAAGCTAGAGATCACGCTGTCTTCATTTTACTTTTTAAGACAGGGTCTCTCACTGCATCTGAATCTCGATGAATCAGTGTTCAGATTCAGGTAGGCTAGACAGCCAGCAAACTCTAAGGATCTGCCTGTCTCCACTTCCCTAGTGCTGGCGTTATAGGTCTATGCTGCTGGCATTTTAGGTGGGTCCTAGGGATCTTAACTTGGCTTGTCATTCCTACACAGTAAGTATTTTACCGACTGAGCCACCTCCCAAGTGTATACTTGAGGGATCTGTGCTCCAGTCCTCTTATATTTTTGACAGACTTCTTTAAAATGCACTGCTAGCTGTGTGTGGTAGTGCACACCTTTAATCCCACCACTCAGCAGACAGAGGCAGGTGGATCTCTGTGAGATCTGGATCAGAACATGGTGCAGGCCAGCCCCTGACACAGTGAGAACCTGCCTCTATAACAAAATAACAACATCAACCAAACCAAACCAAAACTAAATCCCAAATCCACCCCTTAAAATACCACACAAATGAAGGTATTTATTGCCATGTTAGGGCAACATTTTTCAAAGTCAAGTGTACATATGCACCCATGGATACCAGAAATGGACACAGAATCTCCCTGAGCTGAATTACAGGCCGCTGTAAGCCACCCAAAGTGGATGCTATGAACTGAGCTCAGGTCTCCTGCAAGAGCAGCATGCAATCTCAGCCCAAGCTCAACATCTGAGAACAGCCTAGGAAGAGTTGCAAAAGGGTTGGGGATTTATCTCAGTGGTAGAGCGCTTGCCTGGCAAGCACAAGGCGTTGGGTTCAATCCTCAGCTCAAAAAAAAAAAAAGAGTTGCAAAATACTATAGGACCAAGAAGGACCTGTGAGATCCTGTGGTCTAGAGCCCTGGGGGGTGGGATGGTTTTGCTTGGTGTAGCTTTCCTTTCTTAAGTAGCCTAAGCTGTTCCACACCTCTGTGTCCAGAATACAAATACAAAGATTTCCTTTTACTGTGCTTTATGGCTCCAGGGCTGCCAACGGTTCCTTCACTGGCCCCCAGCAGCTCCCATCTAAAAACCTTTCTACAGTTTAAGCAACACACCTTGGTGATTGATGGAGATTTCTGCAACTGCTATCAGTTTACTATTTTAACCCATCTATCATAAATCAGGAAGAGGGATGCTGGGCCCAACTGGAGGGCGTAACTTTCACTCATTACCTAGGAAGATTATAGCCATTTCATCAAATCCATTATCTAGAGAAAGGATCCTATTGGCGGGGGCCAGCAAAATTCATTTCATGCTTCAAAAGTTTGTGATGGGACTGTCTAAAGGGAGAGGAAGGGGAAAAAAAACTAAATTGTTGAGAAGGTGTATGACCATGATTTGTTTAAAAACCACAAACTGCTAAGACAGAGCTGTGTCCACGATACCAAGCAGCAGTTTGTGCCCAACTGTGGCCCCAGGGACAAGCCCCTGAGCACAAACCTCTCTAGTCACACCAAGAGCCAGACCCCTCCTAGCCTCCACTCTCATGAGTTCTAGGCCTGGAAATGGTACCCTCCGCAGCCTCCCATCCTCAAAGCTTGGCTCTCTAGCCCTGTTACCACACAACTATTTGGTCACATCCTTCCCTTAAGGAGAGACAAAGATTCCAACCCTGCTGGTCTCTAATGTCACACCCACTGCTCCCTGCCAGGGTCTGGGGACAGTGACCACTGCCTCTTCCTGGAGCTGGCATCTCCCTTCCTTCTCCATGGAGGTTTAAAGGAGTACCTCTCTCTAGAACCCTTATATGTGACAGTGTCTAGCTATCAACTCCATTTCCCCATCATCCGGTACCTGTGGGCTTCCCCAACCTTTTTCCTTGGCACAGACATGATCTGACTTGGCTTGACTCTCACCAGGGAGGCCTAAGCTGCTTACCTAGCTTGTTCTGAATGTCACAGGGCCTGCACAATGGGGTGGGGGATAAGGGACGCCACTGACCCTGCTTGCCCACCCCACAAACAGGTGGGGTTCCCATTGCACCAGTGAACAACTCACAAGAACTTACTCGCATGCCACCTTCCCAAAGGAACAACACCCCCAACTTTACTACCCTCGGGGCCCTGAAGGCAGGGCTGAACTGTGCTTCCCAAAAGCCCAAGGGGACGACTCCAAAGGATGTTAGAAAGTATCACCTCAATTTTTCCGTCCCTAGAACATTCCTTTGTCAATGCGACTTTGTTTCCTTCTTTCTGAAACTGAACTTTCCTCCAGATTCATTCCTCGCGTGCACACAGCACCGTCCCTGGGGAAGCTCAGTTTTAACGCACATGTTTTTCTAAGGAACTTGGAGCCCTGGCTCCAGGCAGACAATAAAGATTCCTGTCTGCAAGCCCTCCTGGCTGCTCAGACCACCAGGGGATTGAGATGGTGAAGTTGTGCTTAGAAGCCAGGCTCTGCCAGGGCTCAGAAGATTCAAAGTTCTCCCCAGCATCCTGAGAGTTCAAGGGGTCCGGGATCCACCCGGGGTGTGGAATAGTGTCAATTGCCTCCACATCCTTGCCTGACACCTTTGTCCAGCGCCACTGAACCTTCCTGCTTCAGGTTTCTCTTTGGGGCCTCAGCTCCACCCTCCAGATCCTTGCCCTCCGCAGCTTCTCTTCCTGACTCCAGAGCACCCAGCCCACACAGCTCCCCCTGCCTCCGTGGCCAGCTTCAAACTTGGAGTGCACCAGGCCTGGGGGGGGGGGGCAGAGACTCAGTTGCATGCCAAATCTGTACAAACACGGCCACTGCCTCCTCACTTACACTCGAATGATCTCAGGAAAAAGAAGAACTGTCCTTCTTCTGCTTACCCAACACGGGAGGGATATGGCCAGGCAGGTTGGCAGTGAGCCAGTGAGGGACCTGAGTCGGCACAGCCGCGCTGCAGCAGTGACTTCAAGTAGCTTGGGAGGAACGCAAAGCCCTTGAATCATTCTCAGGTCGCATCTGAGGACACTCTGCTGGTGGGACATGGGTCTCAGCACTGCTGAGACACCCTGCCTTCCTCCCACTGTGTGAGCCTCCAGCCTCCAGTGGGGAAAAGCTTCCTGAGACAGAGGTTGAGCCCAACACAAGGGTCAAGAAATAGGGGTTAGGCACAGAGGATGAAATTCCTGACTCCGCATCCTAAGAGAGGGAGAGGAACCTGGGTGGGACCTTAGCAGACATCAGAGACAGAAAGTTTACAGAAATTGAGGCCCAAGAAGGGAGACTGACTTATCTCTGGTGCATAGCAATGCTGTGGAAGATACATCACTGGCCAAGGTCACTGCCCCTGACCTGTGTGCATTCATCTGTACAGGTGTATGCAGATACATGTGTGCATGAGTCTGTACAGGTGAATGCAGATATATGTGTGCATGAGTCTGTACAGGTGTATGCAGATATGTGTGCATGAGTCTGTACAGGTGTGTGCAGATATGTGTGCATGAGTCTGTACAGGTGTGTGCAGATATGTGTGCATGAGTCTGTACAGGTGTATGCAGATATATGTGTGCATGAGTCTGTACAGGTGTATGCAGATATATGTGTGCATACATCTGTACAGGTGTATGTAGGCATATGTGTGCATACATCTGTACAGGTATATGTAGATACATGTGTGTATGTATCTGTACAGGTGTATGTAAATATATGTGTGCATACATCTATGTAGATATATGTGTACATGTATCTGTACAGGTATATGTAGATATATGTGTGCATACATCTGTACAGGTGTATGTAGATACATGTGTGCATGCATCTGTACAGGTGTATGTAGATACATGTGCGCATGTATCTGTACAGGTATGTGTAGATATATGTGTACATGAGTCTGTACAGGTATATGTAGATACATGTGTGCATGCACATGGAGGCCAGAGGTTGATGCTGGGTGTCTTCTTCAGCAGCTATTCACCTTGGATTTTAGACATTTTGTTGTTGTTGTTGTTGTTTTCAAGACATGGTTTCTCTGTGTAGTTTTGGAGGCTGTCCTGGATCTCTCTCTGTAGCCCAGGCTGGCCTCAAACTCACAGAGATCCACCTGGCTCTGCCTCCCCAGTGCTGGGATTAAAGGTGTGTGCCATCACCGTCTGGCTAGATTTTTTATTTTAAGATTTATTTTATTTTTATGTGTATCTGTGCATCTGTGCGTGGGTATATATACATGGATGTAGGTGCCCATGGACACCAGAAGAGGGCATCAGATCCCCTGGGGCTGGAGTTGCTGGCAGTTGTAAGCCAACCAATGTAGACATTGGGAACTGTACTCAGGTCTTTTGCAGAAGCAGTACACATCTCAACCTCTGAGCCATCTCTCTAGCCCTTCTCTACTTTATTCTTGAGACAGGGTCTCACACTGAACCTGGAACATGCTATTTTGGCTAGACTGGCTGACCAGAGATCCTCCTGCCTTGGCCTTCACAAGGCTAGGAGTTCAAGGCCATCCTCTGCTACATGTCATGGTCGTCTTCATCCTTTTCTATACCAATGATTTTTTTCTGTGGGGGTGGGATGACACAGGGTCTCTTATAGCGCTAAATGGCCTCATATTTAATATGCAGCAAAGGATGGCCTTGAACTCCTGATCTTCTTGTCTCTATCTCTGAAGTGCTAGGATCAGAGGCATGTACCACCATGCCTGGCTCACCAATGACATTTTTGTATCCTTTTTCCAGTTCCACCTCAAGGCATCAAAAATATGGAAGAAATCAGACCAGCAGCAAGAAGGTTCAGCAGGTAAAGGCTCTTGCTGACCTGACAAGTCTGAGGACCTGAGTTCAATTCCCAGGACCCATAAGATAAAGAGAACCAACTCCTACAAGTTGTCTTCTAATCTACACACATGACACATGCACATGCATGCACACATGCACACCACACATGAACATGCACACATACACAGCCAAAGATGTAAATAAACTATGAAAACTAGTTTATCCTAAAACAAACAAACAAGCAAAACCATAAAACAAGGGACATAAACCCAAGATGCTAGAGAGTGACCCTTGGGCAGGAAGGGAAGGACATAGGGACTGACCAGGAGGAGGACAGCCCAGTCAGCTGCCTCTCTCCCCACCCCTAAGACTTGATGCACACTGTCTTGTCCAACCCTTTTTTAGAGGCCCTTGACTCCATGTCCCCTTCAGAAACCCGCTGACTATGATCAGATCGGAGCCCTACCATGTCAGACACTCTACCAGACGTTCCTCCAGGATCTATAACACAAGACAAACGTCCTCCAAAGGAGGCAGACATGAGCCATAGAGCAGCTGGGGCTCTGGGAAGACGGCCCGTCACTAAAGTCTTGCAAGCATGTGGACCTGGGTCTGAGTCCTAGAACTCAGGTTAAAAGAAAACTGCCAGGCACGGTGGCACATGTTTGTAATCTCAGCACTGGGGAGGTGAATGCAGGGTAGTCCCTGGGGCTCCCTGGCCAGCCAGCCTACTGGAATTGCTCAGTTCCAGAAAAGTGAGAGATCCTGTCTTAAAAACAGACTGAAACTCACAGGTCCAGGGAGGCTACCAGGTAGGGAAGACCCTAGGAGGGACACGGGGATCGCCCAGTGACAGAGAGGTGGATGAGATCTACATGAGCAGCCTGGATGTGAGGGGGCAGGTAATGGAGGGCAAGGGTCGGGGGAACTTAGGGGAATGGGAGGTCCCAGCTGGATAGGGAACAGAGTGTGAGAGCAGGGAAGGAGATACCATGATGGGTGGGGACCCCATGGGAATGAGAAGAGGCAGAGTGCTGGAGAGATCCCCAGAAATACACAGAGATACCTCCATGATAGACTACTGGCAATGGTCGAGAGAAAGCCCAAACTGACCTACTCTGGTGATAGGATGGCTGAACACCCTAACTGTCATGATAGAACCCTCATCCAATTACTGGTGCAGAGATGCAGAGATGCCAAGCCCCAGGTGGAGCTCCAGGAGTCCAATTGGCATGAGAGAGGAGGGATTATATGAGCAAGAGATATCGAGACCATGATTGGAAAGAGCACAGGGACAAAGAGCCAAACTAGTAGAAACACATGAACTGTGAACCAACAGCTGTGGAGCCCCCATGGAACAAGACCAGGCCCTCTGGATAAGTGAGACAGTTGATTAGCTTGAACTTTTTGGGAGGCCCCCAGACAGTGGAGCCAGGACCTGTCCTTAGTGCATGAGCTGGCTATTTGGAACCTAGGGCCTATGCAGGGACACTTTGCTCAGCCTTGGTGTAGGGAGGAGGGGACTGGACCTGCCTCAATTGAATCTACCAGGGCTGGGCTGACTCCCCAGGGGAGACCTTGCCTTGGAGGAAGTGGGAATGGGGGCTGGATTGGGGGGGAGTGCTGGGGGGGATGGGAAGAGGGAGGACAGGGGAATCTGTGGCTGATATGTGAAATTAAGTTAATTATAAAATAAAAGTATTTTTGAAAAACCAGACAAACACAAGATAAAAAGCAATTGAGAAAGGCATTTGATATCAACCTCAGGTTTCTATGCACACATGTTCATGCCCACATGAACATGTAATACACATATAGACACAGACACACAGACACACAGACACACACACACACACACATACACACACACACACAGAAACACACATACATACACACACAGGGATGGACACACATACACAGGCATACACATACATGGACAAACACACACACACACACACACACACACACACACACACACACACACACACATGGTACAGGGAGGCTGGTGGCCACCTCTCACAGGGAGCAGAGACGCTGCCCTACCAACACCAAAGTACATCTCCACTTAGTCTCAGCTGTGCTGCCCGAGGCACAAGGCTTTGGGCTGGAAATAGCCTGCTTGATCATCGGTTTGTGCCTCCTTGGATGAGGACATCTGGGATCCAGAGAGGGGTCTGATCTCTGATGCATCGGGAGCCGCACACACAGGGCCTAGAGCCTGGGTCGGGGCTCCTGGCTGTCACACTCCTGAGACAGGAGTGATTCATGGTGGCTCCCGGGCCAGATCAGGTTGAGGGACAGCCAAGCCAGACATTGCTGCAGGGCTGTGGAGTGGCGAAGGGGTCAAGGGGTCTGTCTTGGTGCGTTACACAAAAACCTCATCTGCAACGCACCCACCTCAGCCAAATGAAAAAGCAGATCTCTTCTTGGGTGGTTCAGCTTGGAATGACTTGGTGGAGGCCGCAGAAAGAAAACAAGAGATGGGAAACACACACCTCGCCTCACAGGGAGAGGGAGGGCTGGCAGGTCAGGGGGGCCTCTGTCCCTTCCCTTAGGAGTGAGCATGTGACATGGGCGGGGGAGGTGCACACAGACAGTCATGAGCTGGCCTAGCAGCCATCTACACAGCCGCTTCCCCAGAGAACCCCAGCTCCATGGAAGGTGCATGGTCACCAGGGGTCTGACTTCCATGAATCTTGGGTGCCCCGCCCCCCATCCCACTTACAGAGTTCTTTGGGTCAGAAGGAGGTTTTATAAGATAGCCACCGAGGCTAAGGACCCGAGTTCCATCCCCAGGACACATCAGGGAAGGAGAGAAATGACTCTGACAAGTTGTCTTCTGGCCTCCACAAGTGCACCATGGTCCATGTGTGCTCCACCACATAAATAACAAACGAATGTAAAAAAAAAAGTTAAAAAGTAAGGTGGGCTGCCTGCCCTCCAGGAAGGTCCCACAGCAAGGGCTCTCAGGACCAGAGACAGGCCTTCTCAAAATGTTTACAGCTAGGTTGGGTCCCCTGCATACAGTAATGACTCTGAGCTGGCTGTCTTTGATAGGCTTGGGGTGGTGTAAAGAAATCCCTCGGCATGAATTCTGGGTATCTCCCCGGCGAAAAAAGCCAAGTCATGTCCAAGGCCCATCCCAGGCAAGCATAGTAGGAGCCACCCTCCAGGATGGCCGAGTTCCACCACTAGGCCTCGAGACACCCAAGATAGCTGAGTCCCACTACTGGACCCAGAAACACCCTGGTTTTATGGACCTAGCACAGACTTTGGTTTTGGAGAGCTCACAGAAGGGACAGCAGGTTAGCACGGAGACCAGCAGACATGCCAGGTAACAAAATTAGTCCAGCAGGGGGACCACTGTGGCTGACAGCATCCCCACCTGGCCCTCCCAGGGTCTCTTCTCACAGGCTCAAAGTAGGACCTTCTACACCCAGAATCCTCTCTGCTGCCACCAAAGCCCACAGAATAACATCTAGGTCTGATCCCATCTGCAGCTGAGGCCTATCTGCTGCCTCTGCCGCTGCCCACATACCCAGGCCTTCTCACCACCAAACTGGCTTACTCCCTCATTCTCAGAAGCCCACAAGAACGCCATCCCACCCAGCCAGGCCCTACCCATCACTTGGCTCCATCCTCCCCGAGACCACACCTTTCCTTGGCTCCCTTCCTCAGCCTTCCCCTCTCATGGCCTCCTAATACTTGCCTTCTCTGGGCCGTTACCAGGGCACATTCGACCCTTCATTTCACTTTGAATTCAGTCTGTCCCTTCTCACACACCAGCTGTTTTCTTGGAGTCCGACATTTAATAAATCATGATTTAGAACTCAATGGCATTTATTTCCCCTGTAAAAATAATGCAGCGTGCGTAGGTTTCCAGGTCAGACCACGGGCATCAGGTATCTGCAGTGTGGCTCAGGCCCTGCCTGGGTTCACGCTGAGCTTCAGTTTTAAAAATATAATACTGGGGGGCTGGGGCCTTGATGTACCAGTGTGAGGACCTGAGTTTGATGCTCAGGAACCCACATGAAAAAAGCCAGGTGTGGCAATGCCACACACCTGTGATCTCAACTCCGCATATGCCAGAGTCATCTGGGAAGGCGAATCTCTGAGAAAATGTCTCCACTAGCTTGGCCTGTAGACAAGTCTGTGGTAGGATTCCTTGCTTGATGTGGAAGGGCCCAGCCCACTCTGGGCGGCCTTGTCTCATAAAACCTAGCACTGTAGGTTGTATAAGAAAGCGGGCTGAGCAAGCCAGGAGGAGCAAGGCAGTAAGCAGCACTCCTCCATGGAACTCTACATCAGCTCCTGCCTCCAGGTTCCTGCCCTGACTTCTCTGCATGATGGACTGTTGCCTGTAAGTGCAAGATGGAATAAACTCTTTCTTCCCCCAAGTTTCAGTCACGTGTTTTATCGCAACAATTGAAACTCAAACTAAGACAGAGTGCTAGGGAGGAAGAGAGAGGCAGGTCCCTGGGGCTCACTGGCTGGACAGTCTAGTCTACTCGGAAAACTAACGAGTGAGCCCTGTCTCAAAAAGGACAAGGTGAATGTCAACTGAGGAGCAACATCTGAGATGGTTTTCTGACCTCCACATGTACACGTGTGCACACACATACATGCATATGTACTATATACATAGTCACACAAACAATACAGAACCAGACATTATGCAGACAGGACACTCTTGAGTATTTGGGTGTAACACCATAAGCTAGACATTGCTCAAGTCGTGCCCATGTGCAAAATGACTACTCTCATAAAAACTGAGGGGCCATGATGGGCCATGTGACCAAAGGGGTCACGTGAGGATATTGCCAGGAAGGAGGAGGCACTGCCTGGGTCAGATGCCCTCCACTAGAGCTAACACAGGCACTGGCTAGAACCAAATGGGCTGGGGATACTGGAAGCAGCAGGTTACGCCAGAGAAATATCCAGAATCTCTACTCAAGGGAAGTCAGAGTGAACCTCACTTCCAAGGCTCCTTTAGAACCATCAGCAGCCTACTGTCTCCTACCTGGTCTGCTGCCCACGGCAGGAAGAGCCCGATTTTTAAAAAGGTCAAGCTACAAATGGTTCAAACTGCACCCTCCAATGTACCAACATCCAAATCTCGGAATCCTACAAAGCAGATACTTTTAACATAGCTGAAAGTCCAAGGCTCAAATTTTCTCAGTTAGAAAAAACAAAGTGGAGCAGACAGCGGCCACTCTTCTGCTCCCCTGGACTGTTAAAACACGTTCCTAGGGCTGGCAGCATGGCTCAGGGGGAAAGGGCATTTGTTGCCAAGCCTCATAGCTGGATCCCCAAGAGCCATGTGGCAGAACACACACACACACACACACACACACACACACACACACACACACACACATTTTCACCTGTGTGCTAAGTTCTTGGCTCAGGATGGACATAAAGGAAGAGCTTCTAACTCTTAGAATGGTATGCAGCTGCCTGCATAGTGTACAGATTAGGTCACAGGGATGCTTGGAATCGTGGGGTGTGGGTGTGTGGGTGTGTGTGTGTGTGTGCGCGCGCGCGCACACACACTTGCACACATGAGGAAATCAGAATTTGCTGTCAGGTGTCTTCCTAAACCAACCAGTTCTCCACCTTAGTTTTTGAGACAGTGTCTCTCATTGAGCCCGGAGCTCTCCACTCGGCTAGACTGGCTGGCCAGTCCTCTTGTCTCTACCCTCCAGCTCTAAGATTACAGGCATGCACCACCACACTTGGCTTTACATGTGGGTGCTGGGGATCCGAACTCACACCCACACGCTTGAGCAACAAGCTCTACCCATGGAGTCACCTCTCTAGCTCTGAGTTGTTTTTGCTTTAACTCAACTGTGCAGCTCTCAGATATGAACTCTGTAGATGACAGGGTCGGTGTCGCCCTGTCGAAAGGCTGCACACTTCTGCAGCAGGTCGCCGGAGCCTTGCTGGCCTAACCCAGGTGCCTGCTTCAGCCTGTCTGCTTCCACTGGGAAGCAATGGGAATTAAAGGCTCCCACATGGAGACTGTGTCACCCCTTCCTTGGCGGCTGCACACTTCTGGGTCCCTCCTCCCCATCTGGGGTGACTCACCCCTCAGATGTATAATGAATCAGGCACTTGCTCATTAATAAAAAATGACAAGCGATCGTCTTCATTGAAATCTGCCGAGCAGCCAGCGCCTGCAGATACATCCTGCTCGGCTCTGCAGCTCTCCGTTGGTCAGGTGGTAATGAATCCAGGAGGGGAGCCAGCTAGCGCCAAGCCCAGCGCTTACTGAGCAGGCGGGGAAGCCACCTTTCCTCAGCGGGTGGCCCGTGGCCTGCAGGTCTAGCAGAGAGATGCCTTTTTCATCTGTTTTAACAAAGGGGCTTGGCTCAGCAGGTCCGGGCCTGGCGAGGTCAGGAAGGCAGGAGGAATGTTCCAGTGTTGAGGAACTCATTCTTTCTGTGACAGTCACTGAACCACTACATCCACACACTTCAGGAGGGCCAAGCACAGACTAGACTCGCTTCACTATTTTCTTTGTGTTGGAAAGTGAGCAAAGGATGCTGGGGAAGATGGTGGGTAAATGGTTGGCCTGTTTCCCAGTGCTCCTATAGCAAATGGAAAGCAGAAACAGGAGAGCTCCCAGAGGCTCCCAGGGCACTGTGCCGGCACACACAGCAGTGAACAAGAGCCCATATCTCAAAAGGACATTGCAGGTTGTCCTCCAGTTGTGAGAGGCCGGCCTTAAGACCTCCTATCTCCTGCTTGCCAGCACCCAAGGACAGAAGTCCTGGCCAAGGGCAATGTCACCCACCACAGGTACCTCCACAGAGCCACCAGAACCCTGCTGGGTTTCTCCCAGCAGGCACGGCTTGTTCACTACAGAGTTGTAAGGGGACAGGCATCCCTTGATGACATTTAGCCTTTTCTCCCAGGACCCTTGGGATCCCTTATTTTGTAAATGGATAAGGAGGCCTCCCTGATAGAGAAGTTGAAATAAGCCCTGGCCCCGTGGTTGCATAATAATTGACCATTGTGACCAGCGCTCCTTTAAAGGTCTGGTGCTGACAGGCCTCGGCCTCCTCTAGCCACTTTTTATCCATGCCGTCCATCCCCTCACAGCCGCGTGCAGGGGTTGTACAGGAAGCCTTCCCGAGTCACTGAGTCACTGAGTCACTGGGACTCCTCTTGGTTATCCCGCTGTTGTCCTGTGTTGGGGAGATCCTGCAGCTTGGGGTCTGCGGGACCAGTCCCTTCACATGGGAAGCTGAGTGATCCAGGCGGCTGAGCCAGACTCGTTCCTCACCCCATTAAGTCTCTTACCTGTGCGACCCCTCGGTGCTCTAGAGCCTTCTACAGCTCCCTATCGACAATGAAGCCAGGACCAGGCTCCCATGATGCTTACACAACGCTTTTCCTCCCAAGAGCCTTCCCCAGAGCGAACAAGGGACCAACAGGTCCTTCACGCACCTCTAACCAACAGGGGCTTGAAACGCTCTTCTGGGCTGGGGGTGTGAGTGGGAGGGGGAGGGGGGGGGAGGGCGAGGGAGTGTGTCCTATGATGCTCTGCCTGTTTCCCTCAAGCCAGCCATTCTCCCACAGTGGTCCTGATGGTAGCCAAGCCTCTTTAGCTACAGCTCAGGCCTGACTCCCAAGACGCTAACAGAGGGCCAATTCTCTAGGGGCTGTTGGAGCTTCTGGAACGGATGCTGGCAGCCAGCTTGAGTGCAGCCAGCTTTGGAGCCTAGCGTGGGCGTATTTCAGAAGTGACAATGACACAGAGAGAGGGAGTCTGGAGATGGGAGATGAAAGGACCCATGTTAGATAGGCTGGGACCTTAGGAACTCCGGGAGCAGACAGGATGGGGCGGAGAGTGTGCTTCTGTGCATTCAATGCTGTTTACATCAGTGCTATGAGGTCTTTAGAACTTCAAATCACTTTAAGTTGTGATTTTGTTTATGATCAATGTGTGTGATGGGAGGGCATGTGATACGCACTGTGGAGGTCACAGGATGACTCTTGGGAGTTTTCTCTCTAACCTTTAGGTGGTTCTAGGGACAGAGCTCAAGCTTACGGGATGAGCGCCATGTGTTTTCCATGCTGGCCCAGCTCTCTCTCTCTCTCTCTCTCTCTCTCTCTCTCTCTCTCTCTCTCTCTCTCTCTCTTAACATCTTTTAGTTTATTTTTTGTGTCTTCCACACCATACATCTCAATCCCATTCATTCTGCATTCACCTGCCCTTGCTGCCCCCTCTCCCGCCACCAATAAAATTTAAGTGAAAAAAGAAAAGAAAAAAAGGGGGGACAATCTCATCATGGAAGCTGCTGTGTGACACAGTGAGTCACGCAGTAAACCACTTTCTCCATATATTTTTGCTTGCAAGTGTTCATTGCAGAGAGTCATTGGTCTGGCTGGAGGCCTCTGGCTTCTGCTACATTACCCATGCTGGGCCCTCCCTGGACTCCTCTTGGTTGTCCTGCTGTTGCCCTGTGTTGTGGAGATCCTGCAGCTTCGGGTCAGCAGGACCGGTCCCTTCATGTGCTCCAGCAGACCATAGATGGGGTGGATGTTGGGATGGGCCAACCCATAACTCTGGTCTGGGCCTGGGCAGGGTTGGTGAGCCCACTAGCTCTCCCTGGTCCTCATCACCAGGGTAAGCCCTTCTGCATTGCCTTAGTGAGTTCACGCTTTGCAGGGATGAGCAAGGGACGGGACCAGTTCTGCTTTAATGGCCACAGGGTCGGATGGCCCACACCTCACCTTCAGGACCAGCTCTCCTGTTGCCCAGGCATGGCATAAGGGCCACTCTCCCAAGTGCTGCAGCAGATGAGGGGCAGGTCCAGCTCCCCACTCTCTTTTTAAAGACAGGGTCTTACTCTATGGTCCTGGCTGACCTGGATCTCACCATATAACCCAGTCTGGTCTCAAACCTGCAGAAATCCCAGTCTCCTGCCTCAGCCCCCAAGTGCTGAAATATAAGATAAGTGCTTTACAAAGGGGGTTTTATTTATTACATTTATTGATTTGGAGGCGGGGATATGAAGGTCAGAGGACACTTGCAGGTTTTGGTTCTCTCCTATCACACGGATCCTGGAACTCGAATTCAGGTCCTTGGGCTCGGTGGCAAGTGCATTTACCTACTGAGCCAGCTCCTCCACTCCTCCAAGAACTTCCTAGTGACAGAAGGGAACTCACTTGTAGGTGGAGCACTATAAGGCTGAACTGTACTCAACACAGCCTCCTTGTACTGGTATCCTACAAGGGAAGGGTCAGTGTGGATGCCACTGATGTCACAAGACAGAAATGATGCAGCAGGCAGAGCTGAATGCGGAGCCTCACCCTGAGCCAAAGGACCCGCCATCTCTCATCCATCCATGGGTATCTGGGGAATCCTGTGGTCAAGTTCCAGACAAGAACAAATGCCAGCAGAAGCAGAGCCCTGGACAATTTCCTTCAGAAGACTACTCAGGAAAGTCCTGAGTTAGGATGTAGCTCAGTTAGTAGAGCGCTTGCTAAGCATTCCTGAAGCCCTAGGTTCAATCCCCAACATCTTATAAACCAGGCTTGAATGTGCACGCTTGCAATCTCAGCACTCAAGGGTTTGGGGAAGGGGATTGGAAGTTCCTCCTTAGCTAAGTAAAGAATTTGGAGCCAGCCTTGGCTACATGAGACAAGAAAGGGGGTGGAGGTGGGGATATCTTGTTAATGAATGTAATTCCAGTGCTTGGGAAGTAGAAGCAGAAGAATCAGAAGTTTGAGGTTATCCTTGGGCTGATTTGAGTCTATCCTGGGCTACATGAGACACAATGAAGGGAGAGACTGGGAGAGGAGAGGAGAGGTGTGAAGGAGAGAGGGCAGGGGACGGGAGAGGAGAGGAGAGGAGAGGAAAGGAGAGGAGGGGAGGGGAGGGGAGAGGAGAGGAGAGGAGAGGAGAGGAGAGGAGAGGAGAGGGAGGGAGAGGAGGGGAGGGGAGGGGAGGGGAGAGGAGAGGAGAGGAGAGCAGAGGAGAGGAGAAAATCTTGGTGATGTTCTCTCAGCCAGGACTTCTTAGGTATAGAAAGGCATGCCCAGCCCTGAGGTGCTTCCAGAAGGCCTGGTTTAGGATTAGGCCCCTCGCCAGGACAAGCACATCATGGTCCTGCCACAGCCTGGTTAGCTCAGGCAGGAGACAGCACATTGCAAAACCTTGGCCCCAGGGGGTGGAGTCTGCCCTAGATTAAGAAACACTTTCCAAATGAGATAATTATTTAATAGGTAATAAACGCCGTTGGGGAGACAGTGGTGGGAATTCAGTTGACTAAATGCCTGTGGCCCCCAGCACCGGGCACCCTCCATGGAGTCCAGCCCGCTGCGCTCACCTCCTGCTATCTCTTGGTGCTGGGCTGACTTTCACAGGCCCTGTGTGTTGACAACTAGCCATCTGGTCACTCAGGTACAGAACACAAGTTAACAGGGCCACAGCAAGGCATTTGCCATGCTACCTGCCTGCAGCCCAGTGGCTTATCTTTTATGTTGCCCCTCCCTGGAGACTTGGGGCCCAGGGACCCATGGGATGAACCAGGAAAGAACAGGAACCTGAAGCCAGAAGCTGCTTTTTGCTGTTCACCTGCCCTGTCCTGGCTTGGGTGACCTTGTCCTGGCAAGAATTGTGCAGCTCTGCCGGGTCCACCTAAACAAGGTGTGAGCAGAGGGGAAGGGAACCATCACCTACTGACCAACCACACGCCAGGTACCAAAGGAGCGTTCCACCAGGGCACTGCACCATAAGGATAACTTTATACATTGTTCCATGGCAAATAAAGACACTGACTGTCAGAGGTCAAGTGACTTGTTCCCAGGTCACAGAGATGGCACCAGCCCCAGAAATCCATCCTATCCTATCCTTCCCTGGCTGTATCACATGCAAGTCTCTCTTCCCCCGACCCTAGACTCACGCCAGACATTCACCGGCAACTTTTCTATTGACCCAAGAAAGATGTTCGGAATGACATCCTCAAAGGAAGCTTTAAGAAAAGCATACAGAATTAGAAGCAGCCATGACTCAGGGTCAAGGAGCTAGCAGTCACCAAGAAAGTCACAAAGAGGGACGAGAAGACTCACAGGAAAGTAGTCTGAAGGGCTAGGAGCCAGTATCAGTATGTGCGTGCGTGCATGCACTCATGCATGCATGTGTCTAAAAGAGGGAGGGGCAGGGAGGGAGAGGGAAAGAGAATGGAGACCAGAAAAAAGTGAGGGGATGTCAGGCATGGTGGCTCACACCCGCGATCCCAGCATTCAGGGTAGGCAAGGGTAGAGGAAGGAAGGAGGGATGGCTGGTATGGCAGAAACTACCAGGATGAAAAACAGTGATAACACAGAAGGCAGCCAGCAAAGAGAAACGTGTTAGGTCAGTGGATAGGCAGATGAGCGGATGGAAGAATTGGTGGGTGGGTGGGCATGTGGACAGAAATGGGCAGATGTGTGGGTTGGCAGATGGATGGAAAAATGGGTATATGGGTGAGTGGATGGATGGATGGATGGATGGATGGATGGATAAATGGGTGGTAGATGGATGGAACTGGGCATATTAGTGGATGGCTGGGAAGGTGAGTGGGCAGATAAGTTGGAGGCAAGCAGACTGGTAGTGAGTAAGGGTGAGCATATGCTGGGTGACTGGCTGGGGGTAGACAGAAGGACTGACGCTCTAGTGTAGCATTTCTCTCGGTCCACTAGCACAGCTCTTTTAGGTCTTCCCGGTCCAGTGCTCCTGCAGGAGCATTGACAGGAGAGACAACGGCTTGGCAGACCCTGGAGTACATTATGGAATCCACCCTGCCCCCCAGCTCTGGGCTAGCACGGTGGGGACCCACAGTATGAACTTCTGGTCCTGGCTCTCCCTTCCTGCCTTTTCCAAGCCCCCAGCCTACGCCGTTATTACCCCTGCCTGTCCAGGCAGCTCCTGCCTTGATGGAAATCAAAGGACCTCTGGGCCCACTTCTATCAGAGCACTCTCCTGCTCCCTCCAGGCCTGAGTGTGAGCCAAGTGCACCCACCCACGGGCCATCAGTGGCCCATGCATTTTTGGATTTCAACCACCCTCTGGAAAGCAGGGTAGTCTAGAAGGGGGTCAGGCAGGTGTAATAACCAGACAGGGGTGCTCAGAATGGCAATCCATAGAGTTCTGGGTTTCTGGATGCTCTGGGTGCTCTAGAGGTGTCCACGGGCAGTTGTGCTTATTCCCTGACAACGTAAGTGGTACTAGGCCAATCTGGGCCCAGCATTATCTACAGGCATGTGAGAGCTGTGTCCCGGGTGGTCTATAGTAGAAAGCAGCACACAGCTCCAAGTCTCCATCTGTCTACATGGAGATCTCTCTCCCTGCAGACTATCTTGCCTCCCATCCAGAAGCATTCAGCCCAACCTGGACTCCCAGACTTGTCCCCTGCACATGAATACTGAACTGGACCACCAGGGATGGTGAGTTCAGCAGCATTCCCAGCTCTGATTGCAGGAAGCCAGTAGGCCACAGGGAACAAGAAGGGTAACGAGGGTCTCCAGCTGCTCTGTCAGGCCTGCAAGGCAGAGAAGAAGTCAGAAAGGACATAGGCTCTGAGGTGAGTGGCCCAGATCAAGCTCCAGTGACACCAGTCTGTGTTG
Source organism: Onychomys torridus (assembly GCF_903995425.1). NCBI lineage: Eukaryota > Metazoa > Chordata > Mammalia > Rodentia > Cricetidae > Onychomys > Onychomys torridus. The sequence continues at coordinate 65,444,380 of NC_050453.1, forward strand.
TGAATGTGTTGCTCTGACTGATTGATAAATAAAATGTGGATTGGCCAGTAGCCAGGCAGGAAGTATAGTATAGGTGGGATAAGAGAGAAGAATTCTGGGAAGTGGAAGGCTGAGTCAGGAGACACTGCCAGCCGCTGCAGCCATGAGAAATAACATGTAAAGTACCAGTAAGCCACAAGCCATGTGGCAACTTATAGATTAATAGAAGTGGGTTAATTGAAGATATAAGAACTAGATAGCAAGAAGCCTGAGCCATTAGGCCAAACAGTTTAAATAATATGTCTGTGTGTTTATTTGGGTCTGAGTAGCTGTGGGGCCTGGGTGGGACTGGAGATAACTCCAGCAACAAGCTTGCTTAGGTAGTGTGCCTCCCTGAGCCTTGACTCCCTTTCCTGCCCTCTCCCCCAACCCCTTCAGACAGGTCTCAAGATAAGCACCCCAGCGTAACCTAGAACCCACTACAAACCCAAGGATAACTTGAACTTCTGGTCCTCTGGCTGGGTCTCCCGAGTGCTAGGATGACTGCATGTACTGCCATACCTGTTTTTTCTGAACTGCCGGGGATCAAACCCAGGGCTTCACACTTTCTCATCTACCTGCTGGCCACATCCCCAGCTCTCTACTCCTCCTTTGCAGACAGGCAAGAACAGCGACCATGCTATTAACAAACAGCCTGGAAAAACTCAGCTCCCTGGCTCAAAGCAGGCACTGCGCAAATGGTGTCTGCCAGCGTTTTAAAGGATACACTTGCCTTTCCTGAACCAATGTCCTGAGTGTGCCTTAGCGAGTGGTTCAGCACAGTAGTTAAGGACAGCTGTCTCCAGGCAGACAGCCACGCTGAGACCACTAATTCAGCAGCTCGACAGCAGTGGGACCCTAGGTTGGTCATATAACCCCTCTAGCCTCTCTTTTCCTGTCTGTACAATGAGGGACCATGGGATTGTTTTCTAGAACTATCAGGATAGAGCAATTAAACACAGTACTTGAACTCCATGAAAGGCTAGCTCCCAGCATTCCTTTGTTTTTGAGAGTCTTATGTAGCTCAAGCTGGCCTCAGACTCCCTACATACACCTTGAACTTCTGATCCTCCTGCCTCTACCTGCTCAGTGTTGGGGTTCTGAGAAACCCTTGCTCTTCTGAGAGTACCATCTAAACTGGGTCTTTTCATTGCAGCATGCCTGGGCACCTTGAAGCTGTCAATCACTCCTGTGAGCTGCCAGTCATTCTGAGCTGCAGGACCTAGGAGATTGTGTGTCTCTGCTCATCTGCTCGGTTAGCAATGACTCTGGCGCCTTGGATAGTTAAAGGATTCCGGGTCCTTCCCAGATGGCCTCAAGGGGACCTTGCTCTGTGTGGGTGAGCAGCATTGCTCCACCCAGGCCATAAACAACCTGGCCCCAGCACTAGGTGAATCTTAGGCTCTTCCCTCCTGGTCAAGAGCCAACAATGTCAAACAGTATCAGCAGCACCTACAATTGGCAGAGACACAAACCTGCCTGGTCCCGGGCCTGCGGAGTCAGGATGCAGCACAGGTCCCACGTTTAATAAGCTGTGTGGGGGTTGGGACACTGGCACAATTGGTAAAGCACCTGCCACATGTACTAGTTTCCTTAATGCTCCTGTGATGAAGCGCCCTGACCCAAAGCTACCCGGGTTTATGTTAGCTTACAATTCCAGGTTCCAGTCATCACTGCAGGACATCAAGGCAGCTAGTCACAGCACACCCAGAGTAGTGAGCAGAGCCAAACTGATGCTCAGTCAGCCCCCTTTGCTCTTTTGGACCAGAGCCCCCAGACAGGGAATGGTACTGTCCATAGTGTCTTCTTATATCAATTAACAGGCAAGATAATCCCCCCAGACACACCCATAGGCCAACCTGTTCTATAGAATTGCTTAATTGAAACTCTCCTTCCAGGTGCCTGGAGTTGGCTATGTCAAGTTGAGAGTTAAAGCTAACCAGCACACCCTGCAAACATGAGGATTTGTGTTATGGTCCCCAGAACCCATGTACAAAATTCAGGCACGGTGGTACATGCTTCTAACCCCTGGTGGAGACAGCTGGATACCTGTGGCTTGCTAGCCAGCCAGACTAGCAGAGCCAAGGAGCTCTGGGTTCAGTGGAAGATACTGTTTTGAAAATCAAGGTGAAACGTGATTGAGGAAGACACCCAAATTTTGACCTCTGTCCCCCACATGTAGGTAACATGTGTGTACACATAATGTATGATTGTACATACACACACACCAAAAATCTGCCATTCCAGGCTGGCCCCTGCATGCTGACCCTAGTGCCCTGGGCATCCATTCTGAAGCCTAGCTCCAACCAGGTTGAAGCTGTAGCAGAAAGTTCTACCCAGAGCCAGGGTGAAACAGAGACATGGAGCTGTCCACCTGAGACCCCACCTCCTCTTTGCTGTCTCTCCCAGGCTCGGTCACTGCAGCCAGAGGCATCCATTTTTCAGACTCAAGTCCCCAGAATCTGGCCTGGCTAGGCTACCCTGCTCTTGGTAGCCTGAGGTCAGTCTCATGCTTTCTACCTGGCTACTCTGAGCTTAGACTATCTGACATTCTCTGTACCCTCGGGCATCTTTAAGGGGCGTCTTTTACCCAGCCAGTCCCTGTTTCCATTTGGGGAAGTCTGTACCAAGCTGGTTGAGAGCCAGCAACCGACCTGCACAGAGCCCCCATGAGAGTGACTTGCCCAAGGATACACACCACCACCCATGTTCCCTGTGGTTCCTCCCTTGGTATTCTCACAGTCTCTGCCCTCATAGCTTCTCTCCTGACTGCCCCCTCCACCACCACCTCCTCCACCACCACCTCCTCCACCACCACCTCAAAAGCAGGGTGCAGCATCTAGACCATCCTTGCCTCCAAGAGCTAGGACAGTATCCAAGACATAGGGCACAGTGAGTGAATGCTGGCTGGCTGTTCAGTTGGAGGGTGATGGTCCTGCTGACCTATCAAGACACAGAGGACACTTAGAGCTGGTGACAACTCAAGAATCACAGGGGTGTTTGCCATCCACACCAAAGGAATGGGGCTATAAGGTGTCACTGTATTCCACACCAAAGGAATGAGGCTAAAATGGTGTCACTGGTATTCCAAGCCAAAGGAATGAGGCTAAAATGGTGTCACTGGTATTCGAAGCCAAAGGAATGAACCCATAATGGTGGAATTCCAGGCTTCAGCTCCAAATGTGCTGGAGAGGCAAGAGAGGTGCCTGTGGGCACAGAAGCCACGCTCAAGCCAGTGACAGGAAAAATTCCCTGCTCTGTCCAAGCATGGGCAGCTTGCCACTGGCCCTGGTTCGGAGTGCCATCTCTCAAGTACTCGTCCCTTGGTCCTGTCTAGCTCTGCTAGCTCACACACATGTCATGAGCATCTGGACAACTAGGTAAGAGGTTGTCATGTCCCAGAACCTTTTCTAGTCTGACATGGCCCCACCCTGGCCCAACCTCACCAAGAGGGCTCAGGGGCATGCATGGGGCCCAGCTCTCAGTGTCTTTGTGATTTTCCAAAACCTGAATAGAAGCTCTCCATGTTCCAATCCATCCTCCTCTCTGGAACCCCCACAGAACCCCAAGCTCAGGACCTGCCACCAAGTTGCAGCAGCTGTCCTTGAGGCTCCCAGAGCTCTGGTACTCTAATCTCAAGCCTGTCAAACCTCCTGACAGAGTGGGTCTACTCCTGGTAGGCCTCAACTACCCCCGAACATGGAGCTAAAAATTTTCATCCCCTGCACACATCTTCCAACAGCTGGCTCATCTTTACTGACATCTGGACATCCCTAAGATGTGACATTGGCAGATGACCCCTCCCCCTCCTACTGGACAAGCTTGGGCGGTTCTCTGAGTTCTTGATTGTCTTTATATAATTTCTGTTGCTGTGATAAAATGCTCTCCCCAAGAGCCACTTACAGGAGATAGGGTTCATTATAGCTCAAAATTCCAGGTTAAGGTCACCAAAGCAGCAGGAGGGAAGCAGCCAGCTATATCTGATCCATTCAAGAGTGGAGAGAAATGTATCTGTATCTGCTACTCCACACTTACACAGTCTAGGACCCAAATTCACAGAATGGTGCCACTCACAGGGGGCTGGGTTCGCCCACATCAGTAGATAATCAGGACAGTGCCTATAGGCCAACCCGATCCAGACACTCCTTCACTGAGACTCTCTTCAAGGTGATTCTACAGTGTGTCAAGTTGACAGTGAGAACTATCATACCTCCCCAGAACCCCTACACCCCAGCTCTCACATTCCAGCAGGGCACAGCTCCTAAGGACCATCCCATGCCTGGCTCTGTCCCCTCTCCCCACACACCTCTTGCTGACATATGCATTGTAGTGTCAAGTCAACACAGATGCTTGTTCTGGAAGCAGGGCCAGCACTGGTGTAGTCCAGCATCCAATGTCCAGCTGGTACTTGCTGCCCTCCCCTGTGCTTGAGGACCCTCTGAGGTCCCCTTCCTCTGCTGTGGGCCACACAGTGGGGCAGACAGGACAACAAGTTTCAAAGGCAAATATATAAGTATCAGATCTAAGTCACAACCTGCAAGACAGCCCAGCACCGACAGGGCCTAGGCACCCCACAGCTCCCGGAGGCATCAGCCTCATACATCCAAATATAAATAAGTAAAACCCAACAGAGCAAAAGAATAAATAGCATTGGGTGGTCCTTACTCAAGAGGCCATCCAACTCAGTCTGGCTGGGCTCCCTTAAGAGGATCTGTTATGGCCAACAGGCCCATGGTGCCAAGAGCACCAGGAGCAGGTTAAAACACAAGAGCCCTCTGATAGCCTCAAGACCACTCCAACAAGTGCCCTACCCCGAGTTCTCTGTGTGTGGAGACAGTACGTGAGTATGTAAGTTTGTGGAGATGGGTCTGCACATTGGTGAATGGGTATGCAGAGGCCATAGGTGGACATCCATTATTGTCTTCAATCACTTTCCACCTTATTGAGACAAGCTGTCTCCCTGAACCTGGAGTCCTAAGACTCGGCAGGGATGGTCAGCAAGCTCCTGGAATCCTTCAGTCTCCGCCACTTCAGCTCTGGGACTCACTCGGTAAGAACTACGACACCAGCTGTCTATGTGTGTACTAGAGATTCGAACTCAGTTCCTCATGCTTGCTCAGCAAGCCCTCTACTGACAGAGCCATCGCCCCAACCCCCAACAAGCTGTTGCAAACCAGGGCTTTTCAAGTTGTTCCATTTGAATTTCCATAATTTTTTTTTTTTTGGCTTTAAAGACAAATTTCATCCATCCCACATATGATTAAAAAAGAAATCAAACAGCACAGCAGGATTTATAAATGAAAGATCACTCCCTTCCCAGCACCCTGAAGGCAACCACTTCTTAGAAATTTCTCCAAAGTCGACTCCTCTGGCAGCCATCTGATCTGTATAAGGAGCATTGTTCAACAGCATGTTTCATTCTTGAGTTTGACGTTGGCCTTGCATCCCATACTTGCAGAACTACAGTGATGCTATCCCCGGAGCCCCTCCCATCTGGAGGTCTCTGCACTGTCTGAAGATCAGGCCTGACCACTGTCCCCTATCCAAGATTCTCCAAGCTGGCAAACTGCTACCTTACAGTTATTGCTCCTCCCACTACTTGGCATGAGAGAGTGGTTAGGAGACTGGTAACAAAGACGTGTGATCATAAAGTTTAGTTCCTCCCAGCATCGTTGAAAGCATCCTTAGCTAATGACTCAGTAGCTTGACCAGGCTTGGCTGGTAACAAGGCAGACAGGTTCCCTCTCCCACCACCACCACCCTGCCCGAGGTGTACCTGTTCATGTGCATATAAGTGTGTATGGAAATGCAAGTGTACATATGTGTTTGTTCATACATGTGTGCAAGCCTACACTGTGCATGAGTGTGTGTGTGTGTGTGTGTGTGTGTGTGTGGCTGGCCTTGGGTGTTTTCCTCTATCACTATCTTATTTCCTAAGACAGGGCCTCTCACTGAACTTGGTTCTCACTAGTTTAGCAAGAGTGGCTGGCCAGTCAGCCCCAGGGATCCTCCTGTCTCTGCCTCCACGGTCCTGAGATTATAGGTGTATTCTACTGACCTTGGCTTTTTATGTGAGTCTTGGGGACCACACTCAAGTCCCCAGCCTCAAGTCCACAGCCTTGGTCTGTCCACTGCTGCTTCCCAGCTGAGCCTTCTGCCTCTGCAGACAAGTCTTTTGTCTGGTCTCCCTCCTTTAGAAGTTTTTCCAAACATTACTTTATTCTTGGTTATTTGAAATTTCACAATTATATTGTTTAAATCATACTTTTTCCCTTCCCTTTAAAGTGCTGGGGAGAGTCAGAGCTGTTTTAATGTGAAGATTTTTATCCTTCTGTTGTGATCAATTCTCTTTTAAGAATTCTTTCATAACCTTCTTCCGTCTGGTTTTGTGTGTTTCATTAACGCAGACTTCTATGAGTCATAGGCTTCATAACTCGCTTTCATGTCCCGCCTTTCCCAACGCTCCTTGGGAACACTGTTCCTGTCTGGTCTTTGTATTCTTCTTTCCACAAGATCTCCGTGAAATCTCACCTTCCGTCTGTTTAATGAGCTTCCTTTCGACCACCACCATCGGAACTGGTGTTGTTTAAAGTTATGGCTCCACAAACTCTTATTTAGTAACGTCCTCTTCTTATTTCAGGCATGTGATGGTATCTCCTGGTCCATCAACACTGACGTTTCCATGTCCTTCTTTTGCTGTTCATTTGTTTGGAGACAAAGTCACATTTAGCCCATTTTGGTCTTTCTCCGCACTGAAGGATGACCTTGAACTTCAAATCCTACTGTGTCAGCCTCCCAAATGCTGAGATCATAGGTACGAGACTCCATGCCCAGTCTGTGTGGCGCTGGAGATGGAACCCGGGGCTTCACGAATGCCAGGCAAGCACTCTCCAGACTGCCACACCGGGCCCTTTGCCTCCTCCCGAGGCTGCTGCTGGAGGACCGTGTATCCCAGCTGTTTACAGGGGCTCTGCTCTCTCACAGCTTCAGCTGCCATCTCCCCCTCAGATGTCCATTCCCACACAGAGGAGAACTTGGGCTGGAACCTTGCCCAGGAGTTTTGCATATGAGTGGGGCTTGTCCAGCAGTAGCCTCAGGGATTCCACTGGGGATCTCTGAGTGCCTGAGAGAGTAGGCCAACAACTGCAGGATTTGCCTGGTTATCATAGACTTTTGGCTCAACAAGCAGCCCATAAATGTCCATTACATCACTGTCAACTATCATTGCTATCACCACCAACACCATCATTTTTCAACATCATTGACATCATCATCGCCACCATGTCATCATTATCTTCACTACCGCCATCTTCATCACCACCATCACCATCATCATCACCACCATCTTCACCATCACCATCATTGTCAACATCAACATAATCATCACCAACATCATTTCACCACCACCACCACCACCACCACCACCACCACCACCACCACCACCACCACCAGAGAAACACTGAAATTCCATTCATTCCACACAGATGAGCAAGTGGAAGAGAGATGTCAACAGCCCTTATTTATTTTATTTTATTTATACTCTTGTGTGTATGTTTGAACATGCGTGTGGCATGTTCCTCAATCACTCCCCACCTTATTTTTCATGTCAGGTCTGTTACTGACCCTGAGGCTCACTGATTCAGTTAGACCCACTGGCAAGTGAGCATCAGGGACCCCCGCCTCCACCCCCGGTCTTCACCTGGAAGAACTGGGGTTACAGGCACTTAGAGGGATCCAGCTCTTCTACATTGGTTCAGGAGATAAGGCTTAGGTGTCTGAACGGTAAGCATTTTACACACTGAGTCAGCTCCCTGGCCCCACTTTCTGCTTTATTTTCTTAAATCTATAATATAGTATAAATAGCACACGTGTTACCATGCTAAGCACCATAGGGAACGGACCACTGGTACTGAATACTTCAACACTATCATGAAGCCACAGTCATCATCCATCTCAAGAGCCTTTTCATCTCTGTGCTTATCAGAGACTCTTATCCCCTCTTCCCAGCCCCTGCCAACAGTCATGCTGTCCTCAATTTATGAATATGAATAGTCTAGGGGTGAGATCATCTTGTATCTGTACTTTGGGGACTGGTTTATTTCAATGGGCATCATCCACGTTAATGTGTGTTGGTATTAACTTTGTTTTTCACGCTGAGTAATACTCCATTACATGATCATGCAACCTTTGTTTTTCCCTTCACCCTTCGCTCGTTCAATCCCAAAGGAATGAAAATAACACCTGGACAATACTGCACACCTGCCCTTGCCCCTGACGAGGCTGATGGACAATCAGCGTCTCAAAGACGGCACCCAGCCCCCTCTGCCCCTTCCTTCTCTCTTTCTGTCACTTGTCCCCAGGCTCACAGCCCACTTCTCCATCCACATGGGTGGGCTTCCTGCCAAAGACTCACTATTTCCACTAGGAATACAAAGCTACCACCATTTGGAGTAGAACAAGGCCAAAGAGTCAAGGAGATTTCTTTCTCTACCCATTTTCCCTCCACAGCGGCCCTTGCTGACAGGTCCTTCTTGAAAGTTCCCCAGAATAGAACAGGTGATGGCAAAGTCTCCAGTGTTCATATTCTTGTCTGGCTCCTCGACCCTTTCCCAAGAACTCACAGGTGTGGCTGGAGAGATGCTCAGTGGGTAAAGTACTTGCCACACAAGAGTGAAGACTTGAGTTCAATCCTTGGAACCTAAAGCCAGATACAGCAGTATGTGTCTGTAATGCTGGCACTCCTGAAGCCAAATGGGAGGTGGAGACAGGAGAATGCCCAGAAGTTCATAGGCCAGCTAGCCTGGCCTGCTGTTTTGAACAATACTGTGTCAGGGAAGGACTAACATCTGAGGTTGTGCTCTGATCTGAACATCAAATACACACACACACACACACACACACACACACACACACACACACACACACCGGCGGGGAGGAAAGAGCAGAGTCAGGAAGCGTTCCCTCCCCGCTCTGGATGTGTGCTCCAGGTCTATATGGGGAGTGGGCTTACAGAGTTCTGAATAGCAGAGTGCCCAGTCCAGGCTACTGGGAAAGCCCACATGCTTTCAGCTGGTTGCACCCATCCTGTCCCATCCTACTCCATTCCAGGAGTTGAGAAAAGCATTCTTCTCTGAGTTCAGAAGCCAATAGTATCTGTAGCACTTGCTCAGGTATACACAGCGGTCCAACAAGCTGGGTCAGGATGCAGCCTGTATTATTCATGCTTGCTCTCTCCTCCCCAGCTTCTGAGGGAGGCCGCCTTCCTTCATGGAGCAGCCCGCTTGCTCACTCCAAAGGGCTGCTCTGAGCACTGCCCTTGCAGGAGCCTAAGCGCCTGCCATTAATAAAAGATAAACAAGAAGCATTCACCATAGTGACATCTGCTACATGGGCCCCCCAGCAGGTTTCCCCCCTTTCTGGGCTTTGTAGCCCCATGTGGTAGGGAGGAGGGCTTGGCAGGGACCCAGCTGTCTTCTAAGCCTCCATGCAGAGGCCCTGGCCTCAGCTGGATTAAATCAGCCACCTGGCTCAGAACAGGAACCCACCACGGCCATCCCTGTCCCCGACATGGCGCAGTAGGCACATCTGAGAGCCAGGGTCTCCAGGCTCACGCTAGGAGGGCAATCAGAGTGGTACAGGGCTTCCCAGCCTGACAGGCCCCCAGCTTGTCATCATCCTCACTGGAAGCCTTAGGCCTTGGCAAGCTCAGGAACTGCCAAGGTTCTGCCTCCCTTCCATCATGGGAGGCTCAGAAGGGCACCCTGCATCCTCCAGCTCTGGGTCCACCACCTTCTCTTTGGCTAGCCAGTCACCCATCTCTTTCTTCCTGGTCCCCAAAGGCTCAGTGGTGGGTCTCTTCCTCAGAGCTGTTCCTGGAGTTTTTATGCCTGTGTGTCCCTTCCTCCATAGACACATTTAAAAAAAAAACACGTTATTTTACAGGCTGAGGAGATGGCTCAGTGCGAAAGTGCTTGCTCTACAAGAAGGAAGACCCAACTTTGATCCTCAGAACCCATACAGAAGGCCAAGTGTGATGGCATGTGCTTATGATCCCAAGAGCTGGGGGTGGGGGGAAACAGGCAGCCCCTGGGGCCTAATGGCTTTATACCTAGTTGGTGAGCACCAGGTCAATAAGAGATGCTGCCTTTCAAACAAACAAACAAACAAACAGATAAATAAATAAGAGTGGCGGTGTCTGAGGAATGCTACCCAAAGATGTCCTCTATCTCCATACACAAGCGTGCACATGTGCATACATACCCACAATCACCCCTTCCAGAGGAAGGGAGGGAGGGAGGGAGGGAGGGAGGGGGAGGGAGGGAGGGAGGGAGGGAGGGAGGGGGAGGGAGGGAGGGAGGGAGGGAGGGAGAATACTCTACAAATGTCCTGGTTTAAACGTGAGCGACACAAGCTTCTGGACTGGCTTTCAGTCACTCATTTGCTTCCAATTCAGCCTACCGAGCCGAAACCAAGCAGCTGACACTGTTTGGTTTGCAGGACCCCCAGGGTCAGCCTGAGTGGCTGGCTCAGCCAGGTGTGCCCAGGACTGCCCCAGGACTGCCCTCTGTCCTCAGCAAACCAGATCAGCCAGCCACCTCTGCAGGTCTTCCCTGTCCACACTGAAAACAGTCAAGATTGAATTACTATCACCAGCTTACAGACACACATACACACAGATACACACACACACACACACACACACACACACACACACACACACACACACATACACACACACATACACACATACACACAGATACACACACACACAGACACACAGACACACAGATACACACACACAGACACACACACACACATACACACACACACACACACACACACACAGATACACACACACATACACACAGACACACACATACACACACACATACACACACACATACACACAGATACACACACACATACACACATACACACATACACACAGATACACACACACATACACACACACACACACATACACACACACACACACACACACACACACACACACACACATACACACAGATACACACACACATACACACATACACACAGATACACACACACACAGACACACAGACACACAGATACACACACACATACACACAGACACACACAGATACACACACACACACAGACATACAGATACACACACACACATACACACAGACACACAGATACACAGATACACACACACACATACACACATACACACAGATACACACACACACACACACACATACACACACATACACAGATACACACACACACACACACACACACACACACACACACACACACACACACCCCTGAAGAAGAGCCAAACCACCACAAGGAGACGGCATGGCTACAGGGCTAGAGACCCCTCATCTACCTAGCTACCTAGCATTCAGCAATGAGGTCCTCCAGACATCCAATGAATGGCAGGCCTGGGTCCTGCTGGGTCTCTCACCAGCTGGTCTCAGATAGACTTCCTAAGCCTCCAATTTCCCACTGTAACACAGAGAGGATTATGGGAGCATATCATGAGACACACTGTAATTCATTCAGCCTGGACTCTAACAATAAGGAAAAGTCCAGAACACAACCCATCACATGAGCTACATACATATTCCAAGGGCCCTGCCCAGAACCTAGCCAGTGAAGAATGTTCACAGGCAAACGACCTGCCCTGGAAAGTTGAGTACGCACCCTGTAGGAATCTCTGTGCACCCTCATACCTACCTATTCCCTGGAGTCCATCAGGAAACCAGGGCCTGAAGAAGCCAATAAGGGCACTAAGTCCCCTGGTAGTAGAACAGGACAAAGCAGAACATGAAACCACCTGGGGCTCCCGGCTGCTACGCACATTGCTTTCTGACGCTCCCAGGAGCGTCCCACCAGACCCTGGCTACTTAAGACAGGGTGTCTGAGAAGGGGTGCCGAGGCAGCTAACCTGGACAGCTGGGAGAGGAGCTGAGATTCAGGGTGCACTGTGGGCGGGGGGAGTCTGGGCCTCTCAGCTGGAATGCAGGAGCAGTCTGATCTGGTTGGCTTCCAGAACAAAGAAGGATGGAGACTCTTCTCCCTGCAGCATCACCAGGAAACACCAAGGAGGCGTGAGGCCTTAGCTCACATGGTCCTTTCTTTCCTCACTCATTCCTCCTGGGCTTGGCAATCCCAAGTATAGAGTAGGATGCTAAGGAAGTGAGCCCGCTCCTCGCCTTCAGTCACACCAGAAGGTGCACACCGGGCTGCATGGCTCAAGGAGGCAGCATGGAGAACTCATAACCACCAGCTCTAGAAGGTTTAGGGGTCAGCAGGATTGGGGTGTCCCAGAAGGGAATTGCCCCGTGAGGTGCAGAGTTCTAGGCAAAAATCACGTGGTGCACTTTGTGTGTGTGACTTGTCTTCATCCCCCAGAGCAGGCACTACACATGTGTGCCACTTTGCTTAGCTTTTTTACATAGATTTTCTGGGGATCCAGCTCAGGGCCTCCTTGTAAGCACTATAGTGACTGAGCCACCTCTCCAGACCCAGGAAATGAGGCTTATACCCAAGTAAGGCTAGAGTCATTCATCTGTAAGCAAATTAGGCTTAAAATCATTAGTCAGCTAGAAGAAACACTTGCAAACTGAAACTCGGGGGCCACATCCGTCCCCAGCTTGCTTTAATGCCACAGGGTCCCCAGTGGTTCACAACATATGTTCTATGCACTCTCCATAGCAGGCAGCTATGACCAAGATCCTGCATGTGGCCTGGAAGGATAAAGACCTACCTATGGCTTTCTGTAGGCAAGGACTGCTGATGTGGACCTAGGAACCATCCAGCCCACACTACCAACAACTGGGGCTAGAGCTGGGGAGACATCTCAGTCTGTAAAGCAACTGCCATACAAGCATGAGGACCTGATTGTGGGTGCCCAGCACCAACGTTAAATCAGGCCACAGTGGCATGAGCCTGTAACCCCAGTACTGAGGTGGGTGGAGAGTAGAGGATGGGAACAGAGGCAGGAGGATTTCTGGAGCTCACTGGCTCTAAGCATAGTCAAATAGTGAGCCCCAGGTTCAAGTAAGAAACCCACTCTCAAAAAGCAAGGTGCTAAGTAATTGAGGAAGGCATGGAACCTTTGGATTCTACACACATTAGACACGTGTTTGCACAAATGCACACAGCCACATGAACACATAGATATAGCACACCCACAGGAAACCAGGGATGCTCTGGGACATCAGAGAAGACCTTGCACAGTGAGCTAAATGGTGAGCTAAAAGGAAATAGAACTGTCCAGAAGAAGGTCAGGCCTGGGGTCAGGCCAGAACATCTGCAGACCCGCAACGCCTCTCTAGTTAAAGCCCTTGATAGTCTAAGACCATGGGATAGCAGCTCACAGAGTCAAACCCAACTACAACCTTGTTGTATGGAGCTGTAACCAGAAAGAGTGTGAGCAGACACTGTTCTCCCTGAGATGCTCTGGCAGGGCCAGGAAAGGCACAGCGTCTCCATCTGCCTCTCTTCTCTCCCCTGTGCTCCACTGTTTGGGTGTTATGGACTCAGGACTGTGGCCTGAACAGCCTCTGGGTATAAATACTTGCATCCTAGTAACCCATTGTCAGTTGAAAATAGAAGTAAAGCAGAAAATCCAAGAAGCCAGGGAGTTGGCTCAGTCAGTGAAAGCTTGCCGCCCAAATGTGAGGACCCAAGTTCTATACCTACAACCCATGTGGGAAAGCCACTCATGGTGATACATGCTTGGAATCCCAGCTCTGGGGAGACAGAGACAGCTGAGTCCCTGGGGCCCAGCCAGCCAGCCTAATCAGTGAGTTCCAGGTCAATGAGACACCCTGTTTCAAAAGGAAGATGGAGGACACCTTAGAAATGACACTCAGAGTTGACCCCTGGCTGCCACAGTCATGTGACACACACACATGCCTCCGAATACATGAATACATACACATAAGAGAGAAAATACGGTGGTGCACTGAAAATATCCTGAACATACCCTGCGGACTGTACATCTCAGCTCAATACCCAATGTGGAATATCAACTGTTCTCATGACTGTGGGCCCAATCAGATCACTAGCTGGGATGATTTCCAAACTCACAATGCTAAGTAAAGTTCTGACTGAATGCATACCACTTTCACCCATGAGCAGCTGCATGGGTCAACTGAATCATCACAAGTAGCTGGTGTTGCCCACATACAGCACCTGCTGCCTTGGGCTTACTGCTTGGCCATGTGTCTAAGATCCAAAGATACATGGAAATTAGGCTAGAACCATCCAGGTGAGCAACCCTGGGCACACTGCACCCAGCCTGAGCCAAGGCATCTGAAGGAGGGATACCAGGTGGCTGGGGGCTTCCAGCAGGAGGAGAGGAACTGGCCTAGCCGACAGTACAAAGCTCAGTAAATGTCGGTGGCTACCGCTCTGTCAACACATCCCCAAACACGAGCCTGCCAAATGGGCCTTTTCCCTAAGAGGTGTTCTAAGATGTTCTAGGTGTTCTAAGATGTTCTCTGTGTTCTAAGATGTTCTAGGTGTTCTAACTTAGAAAAAAACAAAACAAACAACAAACACCTCATCCTCTGCTGCACCAAAAGTGGTTTCTCTTTTAGTTTGAGACAGGATCTCCTGTAGCACAGGTGGGCCTCGAAATCACTGTGTGACCAAGGATGGCCTTGAACTACCAAATCTCCTGCCTCCACCTCCAGAGAGCCGAGGGAACACGTGCGGCACCGTGCGGCACCGTGCCCTGTTTATGCAGTGCCCGGAACCGAACATAGACCTGTTTGTTCTAGGCAAGTGCTCTACCCACGGAGCTCCACGCTCAACCTCAAATGTGCCACTCTCAGTACCTTAGTGTGGCAGCATCTCCTCCTGACCCTAATTTGAGCACCTGACCAGATTTCCACTCGGATCAGCACACGGCTGTTTAACAGTGATTGTGGAGGTCTGTGTTTCTAGTGAAAAGCCTTCTGTGTGAGACGGGCTTGGAGGACTTAGTGAGCGCGTCTCTGTATCCCCCTTCCTGGGAACATCCTAACTTTGTTATTGGCAGCTGAAACAGTCCATGTAAAAATTCCCGATTTTCTTATGCGGTCCACCACTGGATGCCTGGGCTGGTTCCATAACACAGCTGGCGTGGTTGGCGATGCTAACACAGGTGTGCAAGTGTTCCTGTGAGGTGTCCATGTGGAGTCCTTTGGCGGAATAAACACCAGGAGTAGTACAGCTAGGTCATATGGTAAGTCTATTTTCAGGGTGTTTTGTTTTTTTAATTATTTTTGGTTTTTCGAGACAGGGTTTCTCTGTGTAGCTTTGCGCCTTTCCTAGAACTCACTTGGTAGCCCAGGCTGGCCTCGAACTCACAGAGATCTGCCTGCCTCTGCCTCCCGAGTGCTGGGATTAAAGGTGTGCGCCACCACCACCCGGCGAAATCTCTCTCTTTTGTGATTTCTAGATGTTATACAGCTACATAAAGTCACGCATTAATGTGTCTTGTTAGGGTTTCTACTGTTGTGATAAAAACACCATGGCCAAAAGCAACTTGAGCAAAGAGGGTTTATTTCCGTTTACAGTTCTTCAGTCACACTCCATCACTGAGGGAAATCAGGACAAGAACTCAAGATAGGATCCTGAAGGTAGGGGCTGATGGAGGAACACAGCTCACTGGCTTGCTCCTTGTAACTTGCTCAGCCTGCTTTTATACCATGCAGGGCCACCAGCCAGTGAGTGGCACTGTCCACAGTGAGCTGAGCCCTTCCACATCAATTATCAATCAAGGATATGCACTGTAGGCTTACCCACAGGCCCCAAACTACTCTAGCCTGAGGCAGGTTGACCTAAAACTAGCCAGCACAACATATAAGATATGAAGGAATAAGTGGAACTGTCTACGAATCAGAGGAGACCAATGGGATGGAGAAGAGGTAAGAAATAGAAGGTCGGGGTGTGATGGTTAATCTATCTCAGTTATCAACAGATGGCATCAAACATCGTCTGACAGATAAGCCCCTAGGCATGCCTGTGGGGATTATGGGAGATTATCATGGCTAGGTTATTTAAGCAGAGAAGTCCTGCCCAGTGTGGGTGGTATCATTCCCTGGGCTGGAATCATGGACTTTGTTTCTTGACTTTGGGGTAAAATGTAACCAGCTGCCCCAAGCTCCTACTGTTAACTCCCCTGCCAGACAGACTATCACTTCAAACTGTTGACCAAATAAATCCTTACTTCCTTAGTGATTTTCTCACAGCAACAGATAGAGAGTATAGGGGAAATGAAAAAAAATTGGAACAATGTATACTTCTTTGAATTTCTGTTTGAATGTTAGAGCCAGCAAGATGGCTTAGCAGGCAAAGGTGCTCACCCAGAGTCTGTTCTCTGGGAGCCATATGGCTGAAGGACAGGAGACTCTCACGAGTTGTCCTCTGATCTCCACAATCCTGCTGTGGCATGCAAGTGTGCATGTGTGAGCACACAAACACACATAATTCAGACCCTTCTTTGAATTTATTCCCAGATGATCTATAAATGAACCAATAAATCTAACCAGCTAACAGGCAAAGTCTGAAATCCAAGCAGTGTCCTCCCTTCAGAAACTATACCAGAGACCAGGTGTGGTGGTGCACGCCTTTAACTCCAGCACTTGGGAGGCAGAAACAGACAAATCTTTGTAAGTTCAAGTCAAGCCTGGTCTACATAGCAAGTTCCGGGCTAGTCAAAGCTATGTAGTGAAGGAAAAAAAAAAAAAGACAAACCAAAGACAGAAACTACAACTGTATATTTGTAGGTAATGATCATAGGGAAAGTCCTTGAACTACCAGAAGTAAGAAGCCCAAGGGACCAAGCCAGCCCTCACCAGCCAGGTAACCTGACCATGAAGCAATGATTCTCTCTCCAGCAAAGTTGGAGTTCCTTGTGAGCTTCACCCCGAGTCCTCCACGTACACTCTCACACAGGTGACTAACTCAGGCACCAGGTGCTTCATACGGCACTGTTTGGAAATGGCAGAAGACGGGCAATCTAAGCACCCATCAGAAAGGGGTCTCGTTAAATAAATCACAGCCCGTCTGTATTATGGAATAGCAGGCAGCCATAAAAAGAATGAAGAAGCGTTTCTCTCTGGTGTGGAACAATTTGCAAGATGCATTGACAGGGAAAGTGAGAGAGATGCCAACGGTTGTATTAGGAACTATACACATGTACACACACACACACACACACACACACACACACACAAATTTATAGATAAGCACATACACATAAATATTCCCGAATTGTGTATGAGTTACACGTGCACATCTGGAATATCTCCTGACGACGGATGTCTAACAAACAGGTAACACTAGGACCTCTAGGGAGCGGGACCAGTTGGCTTCCTGGGAGATGAGACCGAGAAACAGGGCTCTCAGCAGACAGCCTTTTACCTCTATCAAATTCCTCTTCTGTGATCGCAAATCCCGGACACCCAGGGCTACACCGAGAACCCCTGTCTCGAAAAACTGAAAACCAACCGACCAAACAAACAAAACAAACAAAACACCAATTCTCATCAAATTGACTGTTTTGTGTGTGCAGGGGAGGGGTGAGCATGCTTCTGTGTGGACATGTGGTCCAGAGCCAAGAGGTCAATGTCAGTGTCCTCCTTGGCCACTCTCCACCTTGTTTGCTGAGACGGCATCTCTCACTGACCCTGGAACTCACTCATGTGTCTCAACTGGCTGGCCAGCAAGCTCCAGGCACCCACCGATCTATCTCTGCCTTCCCTGCGGGAGGTTCTCTCCTAGCCCAGGCAACAAGTGTGATGCTGTCTCTAAATAATAGAAACAAAAACTACCTGGACCCCAGCTGGTAGAGTTCTTATCTAGCATACAGGAAGCCCTAGGTTCCACTCTGAGCACAGCATAAACCAGGTGTGGCCTGTAATTTCAGCACTCAAAAGATAGAGGCAGTGGACCAGAAGTTCAAGGTCACCCTCAGCTACATAGTGAGTTTGGGATCAGCTTGAACTACAGGAGACCTGGTAGATAGAGATGGTGTGTATACATACATAAACACACACACACACACACACACACACACACACACACACACACATATCATATATACACATCATCATATATATCATCACACACACATATATATACATATACATCATAAATATCACATATACACACACACATATATATATACCATCACACACACATACATACACACATATATATACACATCATCATATATATCATCACACACATATACATATATACATATACATCATATACATCACACACACACACACACACAGAGGGAGAGGAGGAGGAGGAGGAGGGGCAGCAGGCCTGCTCAGGTCCCATTAAGCATCTGTACTAGGGAGTACAAGAGGAGAGGAGGAGGAAGTGGGGACTGCCCTTGCAAAGGTGTCAGCATAGCCATAATGGTCACGTGACCCGCAAGGAGCCCCGCGGGTGGGCTAGACTCCAGTGAGAAGGAGCAGGCCTCTGGCAACGCCCACCCTTCTTTAGGTTGTAAAAGCCTTGGTCCCCATCCTGCAGGCTGAGAGGGCTTCAGGAGGTGGGTTTTAGAAGAAGGCAGAGGCTGAGGGTTTCCTCCTCAGAAAACCGACCACTTCACAGGTCTTTTGCTCAGGAGAGGATAATAATTACCTACAGTTCTTTCCCAAAATATGGGGTCTGTTTCTCTGGTCCTCTACCTTTAATCTGCCTTGGGAGAGAGAACAGCAACTGCTCACTCATGGGAAGACTGAAAGCTTTCCAGACAGAGGATGTGGGAACACCTGCCCAGACGTGCAGGAGGATGGTGAGCAAAGGACCACCTGAAGGTGGAGGACTGGGGGCCCTGGGGTCAGCGGGAATCCTTGAGCTGGGGCTGGTGGCCCAGGGGCCAGGATGAGCCTCAGCGTCATGGAGGCAGGGGTGGTGGTGCATTTATGTCTGTGGGTGTTCACACCCACACATGCATCTGTGAAGACCAAAGGAGGATATGGGGTATTCTGCTCTGTCCCTCTCCACTTTCAAAACAGCATCTCTCACTGTCCTCGTCGGTTATCATCAACTTGACTCAAGCTGGAGTTACCTGAGATAAGGGACCTCAAATGAGAAAATGCCTCCACCAGACTGCCTGTAGACAAGTCTCTAGGGCATTTTTTTGGTTAATGGTGTATGTGGGGGAGCCCAGCCCACTGTGGGCAGTGTCACCTCTGGGTAGACGGGCCCGGGTTGTGTGAGAAGGCAGGCCGAGCAAGCCGGGAGGAGCAAGCCAGTGAGCAGCATTCCTCCATAACTTCCGGATCAGTTCCTGCCTCCAGGCTCCTGCCCTGACTTCCCTCCGTGATGGAGTGAGACCTGAGAATTGTGGGAAGAAACAAACCCTTGACTCCACAGCTGGCTTTTGGTCATGGTGTTTATCATAGCCACAGAAGCTCCAACTAGGACAGACCCGAACCCCAGTGACTGCACCACAGATAAAAAGCCTGGGTGCCCTCCGGTGCCCAAAGCACAGATACACCAGGCAGGCTGCACTGTTGCCCTCTTCTTGGGAAATAGGTAAAGGCTAACGAGGTCTCTCCAGAAGGTTTGTGGTCACAGGTTTGAGCCTCACTGGGTACAGAGTTAAACTGACATCTCATCCCACCCCACTATGAACCCCAAGTCACAGACAGAACAGAAAACTGATCCCAAATCTGTACTGCTCCTGAAGACCAGGTAATTAGGACTGTTGAGATGGCTAAGTGGGTAAAGGTACTTGCTGCCAGTCCCCCATCCTAAATGTGTCCTTTGACCTCCACACCCACTCCATTGGCATCACACACACACACACACACACACACACACACACACACACACACGAACACATCATGCATCCATACAAACAAATAAATAAATAAATGTGGTTTTTAAAATAAAAAAAAAACCAAACTTTAAAGACCCTGGCAAGCATCCAGGAGACCACTTTGGAAGGAACACTCGGGCCAGGCAAATCTACAGCTAAACCTCTACTCATTACCTCAAATTACAAAGTGCACGCAAACACACTCATGGGCAAGAGGAGCAGACAGCAGCAGAAAGAGCCTGGAGTCAGCTTAATAAAGGGTTAAGAATGCCTAAGTGAAAAGTGCTGGGTGATTGAAAGAGGAGGTGAAAAGACATGAGAATGGAGGAGAGTACCACAGAAGGAGAAAGCCGAGAGAACAGGAGGGAGGCAGGGTTCGAGGGGGTCATGTTTGGCAAAATACTTGGGATTCAAGACTCATATGACTTTCAAAAGAGCTGGAGGTAGCTCAGTAGCTTGGTACAGTACAGATTATAAAGTGCAAGTTAAATGCCTGGCCTAGTGCTCAGAAAAGTATGGGTTCTGTCCCCACCAGCTCAAGACATACAGACACACCGAAGCAGTCACCAACCAAGAACTAGAAAAGGCATATGAGAATGACACGTGAGAATATTGCTAATAAATTGCTGATTGAAAAATGAGATAAGAAGGCGGGCGGTGGTGGCGCACGCCTTTAATCCCAGCACTCGGAAAGCAGAGGCAGGTGGATCTCTGTGAGTTCGAGGCCAGCCTGGTCTACAGAGCGAGTTCCAGGAAAGGCGCAAAGCTTCACAGAGAAACCCTGTCTCAAAAAAACAAAAAACAAAAAACAAAACAAATATATATATATATATATATATATATATATATAGAGAGAGAGAGAGAGAGAGAGAGAGAGAGAGAGATGTACTCCTGGAGAGAGACAGGGTAACCTGAAAACAGCTAAAAAAAAAGAAACAGAAAGTGGGACTTAGCCCCAACCACTAAAAAAGCAGGAAATGCGAGGAGACACGGGAAAAGGAAAAGGAAAAGGAAAAGGAACGAAATGGTGGAGAGAAGGAAGTGACGGGGAAGAGGAGAGGAAGGGAGGGAAGAGAAGCCACGAACTCTAACCAAGATCTAGGCTGAAGCACATGTACAGTTTGGATTTTTCCAAACCCTCAAGGACGGGATCATCCTAGGCATGTGCAAACATGGAATCCAATCCTGGCCATGCACAAGACGGCACACACACACACACACACACACACACACACACACACACACATACACACACACCTATCTGAAGGTAATCCTCAACACACAAACATTTGCATCTTAAGAGAGGAACGCTTCTTGTGTGTATTTGTGCACACACTGTGTATGCGTGTGTGTGTGTGTGTGTGTGTGTGTGTGTGTGAGTGTGTACGAGTGTGTGTGCATGTGCACACTGTGAGACAATTTTTGAGAGTTCTATCTTTCTGCCATGCGCATCCTGGGGATCAAACTTAGCACATCACACCTGGCATCAAGAGGCAGTTACCCAGTGAACCATCTTGCTGGCCCCACATTACTAACACTGATCTCACCTCTGTCTATCACTTGAAATGTGGTTGCTAGAAAATTTTAACTAAATGTGGTGCACATTCAATTTCCATTGACAGTGTTAAACTAGAGAGCACAGGAAGATTCAAAAAGGAAATAAAGCTTAAAACCGGGGAGGAGAGAAAAGGTTTCAACTCACAAAAGACGTAACTAAAGAAAGTATCTGTAAAGTCTACGGGAACAAAGTGAAGCCTGGTCAGTGATGGGCAGGTGGTCAGGAAAAAGTGGTACACAAAGGTAACTGAATACCAGCAACGAGAAGTTCAGAGCCATGACTTGCAGACACACTGCCATTTTCGCTGAGGGACAGGGGCTTGGTTCAGCTGCCAAAGTGCTTGCCACTCAAGCACATGCACACGGGCCTGAGTTTGGATCCCCAGCGACAGCATCTGCCATGAGTTCAGATCCCCAGCGACAGCGTCTGCTATCCCAGTGCCGGGGAGGCAGAGACAGGGGATCCCGGATTTCTCAGGCCAACCAAGCACAGTCAAATCATTAGACTTCAGGTTCACGGAGGGATATTGTCCCAAAACATAAAGCAGAGATCAATTCGTAGGAAAACACCCAATGTCAACCTTTGGCTTTTATGCACATCCGCACCCCCGCACATATACACACACTCACACACATGAACATGCACACGTGAACATGTAAGTGATTAAATATACATATAAAAAAAGTATAACATACAATTGTTTGTTGCCTAACAAACCAACCCACACCCCAAGATCATGACCAAGCAAAGACTGGAGTTAGAAAGGGTATGAATGAGAAATGGTTGGCATCCCTTCAAAAATGTTTTCACATCTCTTCAAAAATGTTTTCCCAGAAGGGGAAGCTGAGCACAGGACACAAATACACCAATGAAGGAAGAAGAAACCCACATGTCCAGTGCATAGCAAATGAGGAGAATACAAACTACAGCAGGCTCATTCATGTTTACTGGATTGATAAAACATAAAATAAAGTGAAATCATGAATCAACCATTATGTAAGTGGAGACGAGAAACTTGTCTAGTGGCTTTGAAGAGCAGTTTGACAACATCGAATAAAGCTGAAAAGCTGTGAACACTAAACAAGCCTGCAATTATTTTCAGATGATGATGATGATGATGATGATGATGATGATGATGACAGTGTGTGTGTGTGTGTGTGTGTGTGTGTGTGTGTGTGTGTGTGTGAGAGAGAGAGAGAGAGAGAGAGAGAGAGAGATGGGCATTCATGCACAAGCCAGGGACCGTGTGGCACGGCCAGAGGACAACTTGTGGGAGTCAGTTCTCCACTGTGTGGGTCCCGGAGATCAAACTCAGGTTGGCAGGCTTGGTGACAAGTACCTTTACCCACTAAGCCATCTTGCCAGCCCACGTTACAACAACTGTACCCACATAAGGCCTCAGAACTTAAAATTTTTATGATAAAGAAGTACATTTTGCCAGGCGATGGTGGCGCACACCTTTAATCCTAGCACTTGGGAGGCAGAAGCAGGCAGATCTTTGTGAGTTCGAGGCCAGCCTGGTCTACAGAGCAAGTTCCAGGACAGCCAGGGCTACACAGAGGAACCCTGTCTCGAAAAACAAAAAAACAAAACAAAACAAAAAACAAAAAAAAGAGAGAAGTACATTTCACATTACAGTGTCACAGTGTCATTTTCTCTCTCCGTCCCCCTCTCACTCTGTCTGTCTCTGTCTCTCTGTCTGTCTGTCTGTCTGTCTGTCTCTCTCTCTCTCTCTCTCACACACACACACACACTCATCTGTGCACGCACATACACAATTTGAGAAAGTACAACAAAACTTTATAACTGCTTGTCATGCACCGTGGTACTCATTTCATCTTTTCCTGCTATTAACTGGGACTGGGAGATGTCTCCATTGGTAAAGCATTTGCTTCCCAAGCATGAGGACCCGAATTCAGAGAAGAAGCTGGGTGGGGTGGCTCACACCTGTAATCCTAGCTCTGGGGTGGGAGAGAAGGGAAGATTCTAGGTTCAGTGAGAATCCCTGTCTCAAGAAAAAAAAAAAAAATCAGGGGCCATTGAGGAAGATACCTGGCATTACCCTCTAACCTCCACACATATGCATATATACACACTGAAGTGTGCACATGCATAAACACACAGGCACATACTGCATGCACACACACAGACACACACACACACACACACGGGGACACACACACACACACACACACACACACACACACACACACGGACACACACACGCACCCTATGAAGCACAAAGCTGATTTCACAACTCCTGTCCTCAGAAGCTCCTTCCCTGTGGACGTGGGGGAGGTGCTTGTCCATGGCAACTGCCCGTGCAACAACAAACACCGCTGAGCAGCTTAAGAGACTCAGTTCAAGCTTCCTCTGTGTGCTCGAAATATTAAACATTTAAATGTATCCAGCCGAGTCTAACTGTGGATGAAGCGTCCCTGTCTACAGAGTTCCACATCCACAGACTCAAAGACTACAGACTGAATAAATGTCTGCAAAAAACCAACAACAACAACTTCTCCATGTGGTGGCGGGGGGTGGACTGTCAGTAAAATGCCTGCCACACAAGTGTGAGACCCTGTGTTCGAATCATGTCAAAAGATGGGTGTGATGTGCCATAATCGCATCATTGGGAAGGTGGAGACAAGCAGATGCCTGGGGCTCACTGGCCAGCCAGTCTAGCCTATTTAGGGAGGCCTACCTGCCTGATAGACACAGTTGTCCACTGATCATGTGTGCACGCACAATGATGATGATTATGGGGATGATGATTATGGGGACGATGATGATGATGATGATAAATTCCGAGTCAGGCTGCTGTGCTGTGAGCTCTGACTTCGGCCTGGCCAGCCACGTCTACCCCATATCCATTAAGCAGCTAGCCACCTGGCTGTCTTAGGACTGCCCTCAACTGCCTTCGGAAGGCCTGGCGCTGACTTCCAATTGAGTTTTAAACTTTGGTTTGTGGATTCTTATGAAAGAGAATCTTAAATCCAAGGGCCAAGTGTCCCTAAATGGCCTGCCTGTGTCCCAGCCGCCAGCGAGGAGGTTTAGGGAGCTAAAGGGATGCTCTGGGCCCAGGATTCTTGGCACTCCGCAGCTCCGCTGGTTACCACAAGGGTGTTGCTCAGAGGGAGGTGACGGCTTTGATGACCGGTGTTCAGGGACAGCTGGAGAAAACAGCTCATGGAGGGGTCTGCTCACACACGTTAGGGGTTGAGACTTCCAATCCACCCTCAGAGTAGCCCTGCAAAGAGACCTGTTTCTCTGGCTGCTCTAGGTGGGGAAACAGGTCTTGGAGAGGTGCAGTGACTGCTCTAAGTTCACACGGCTGAGGAACAGTAGATAAGTGCTCAGGCTCTGAGGAAGAAGCCGCCCTTCACGCACAGGGCGGTCACTGGTGGGTCTTCCCCAGGGGCCTGGGTCTCAAGTCACACTGCCCCTGCATCCTTGGAATCCCACTCCAAAGAGAGATCCATCTCCTAGCCATGGAGGCACAAGAAGAAATAAAAGAAAGAGAAGTTCATAGGGACTGTGCAGGGGCTCAAGGAGGTTTGGGGTGAGGTCGGGAGAGGACGAGCCCTGTGCCATCCAGGTTGGTAAGACAGAGCAGGTGACCACTTCCCAGGGCTCCTAACCCAGTCTGTCTCAGGGCTGAGCACACACCACCACATCACCACCCTGGAAAAACAAGCCTGCTCAGTGTCCTCAGCCAGGGCTCCCGGAGGAGGATGAGAAGTCGTGGCCGCTAACAAGGTCCTCGCCGGAAGTCACAGAGAGAAAGGAGCAAGTACAGCCCCAGGGTCCACCTCTCCTGAGCCCGGCTGACCTAATACAGCCTCCAGGAACAGCCTGGGGGTTGGGGATGAAGTGATCTGGTCACCCCCGGTCAGCATGGTGCAGGGAAAAGTCACGGGGCTTCAGATGCCCCGACATGACCAGTGGAGTGCTGGTCTCTCACTGGTCTCTCAGAGGGGAGCTGCAGCTCAGGACGGGCTGGAACTCTTCTTCAGGGGCACACAGGGAGGCTGGATGCAGCTGTCTCCAGGAGGGATGACTGTGAAGAAGGCATCTGAGATGTGAGCTTCTCAGTACCCACCGCCCAGCTGGCCCTGGCGCCAGCCTCAGGCTTCGTGAGTGGGGCTCAGCCTAGCCCTTATGGCCACAGCGCCCGCCCAGGCCACCCAGTCTCCAGCAGCCTCTGTGTCGCACCCCCCTTCTTCCTGTCTCCTTCTGTCGTACTGGATCCAAGAGGGACATTTAATTTTCTGCACTTGATGCCAGCCTTGCCACTTGGCAGAGGTGCCAAGGGCACAAATGCAAGACTCACACACTCTCTGCGTTCACAGACAATATGCGCAAGATCCATAGGCTCCGACGCCCTCTGGGGACATCCACACAGCTGTCCGAGGCAGGCACAGACGGGAAACCAAGCCCCACTGGCCCTTCACTGTTGAGTGAGGCATGCATTCCCACTTCCCTGCTTAGCCAATGAGTGATGAACTTAGGGTTGGAGAGAGGCGGTCAGTGAAGTGCTCGCCCGGCAAGCTTCAGGATCTGAGTCCCATCCCTGGAGACCACGCAAGAAGCTGGTCATAGAGACACGCAAGTATAATCCCAGCACCAGGGAGGTGGACACAGGAGGATGCTATGGGCTCAAACAATGAGCTCCAGGTTCAGGGAGGAGAACCTATCTCAAAACAGACAGACAGACAGACCAGGTAGAGGGCTAAAGGGGAGCCTCAGCAGTCAAAGCACTTGCTCTCTTGCAGAGACTGGAGTTTGATTCCTAGCACCCAGTTCAAACAGCTCACAGCCACCCGTAACTCCACATCCTGGGGCTCCAGCGCCCTCTTCTGGCCTCCACAGGTACCTGCACTCAGGTGCACAGACATATAACTAAACATAAATAAGTCTTTAAAAAGAATAAGGTAGACGGTGAGGTAGGAGGATGCCTGATATCAGTCTCTGGCTTCCATGTGCATGTCTGCGCACACACACACAGAACATGAACATCACACATATGCACATGGTCAAGCACACATACACATATACCACATACATAGGAAAGAAGGAGGAAGGGGTGAGAGAGGGAGGAGGGAGAGAGGGAGGATGGAAGGGGAAAGGGAGAGAGGGAGAGAGGGAGAGGGGAGAGGAGGGAGGGAGGGGAAAGAGAGGGGAGAGGAGAGAGGGAGAGGAAAGAGAGGGAAGAAGGAGGGGGAGGAAAAGAGGGATGAGGGAGGGGGAGGGAGAGAAGGAGGGAAGACAGAATATTTCCCCATTACCTGTGCACATCCACCCTCATAGACTTAAACCATCAAAGATTGCCTGTGGTACCTAAGACAACATGAAGACTTTGTGGCCAGAATGTCCTGCTCAGCAAGCACATGAACGAACACACATACTGAATATTCCCCGCCCTCTCCTGCCATCTCCAGGCAAGGAACCTGAGGGGATGGCTGACTGTGTTTGACTCACCACTCCCCACGCCAGGGAATGAGCCAAACACCTCAGCTTTGGCTCTTACTTCCCTGCCTTGACTGCCTGGGGCTTCACCCTCGGGGAAAACACAGGTGCCTCCCTGCCTGACGTCAGTGCCCTTCTGGTCACTGGGCTGCCCCAGGACACCTGTCCCCACACCACAGGCACTGCCAGTCTCCAGGGAGGTCCAGTAGCCGTGGCTGGAGCTTCTGTGCCACAGGGTTTTTTCCATGGGAGGAGTGCTAGCCAGTGTCCTCTTTAGCACCAATATAGTGCGGCCTCAGGGATCAGGGACAGACAGAGTGACACAGAGACAAGGAAGGAGGGAAAAGGAGAATTGGAGTGTCAGGAAGAGAAGGAAATGGGGGGAGGGGCAGGAAAAGAAGGAAAGGGGGGAGGGGCAGGAAGAGAAGGAAATGGGGGAGGGGCAGGAAGAGAAGGAAATGGGGGAGGGGCAGGAAAAGAAGGAAAGGGGGGAGGGGCAGGAAGAGAAGGAAATGGGGGAGGGGCAGGAAAAGAAGGAAATGGGGGAGGGGCAGGAAGAGAAGAAAATGGGGGAGGGGCAGGAAGAGAAGGAAATGGGGGAGGGGCAGGAAGAGAAGGAAATGGGGGGAGTGTCAGGAAGAGAAGGAAATGGGGGAGGGGCAGGAAGAGAAGGAAATGGGGGAGGGGTAGAAAGAAGGAAATGGGGGAGGGGCAGGAAGAGAAGGAAATGGGGGAGGGACAGGAAGAGAAAGGAAATGGGGGAGGGGTAGAAAGAGAAGGAAATGGGGGAGGGGCAGGAAGAGAAGGAAATGGGGGAGGGACAGGAAGAGAAGGAAATGGGGGAGGGGCAGGAAGAGAAGGAGAGGGATGGAAAGACTGGGGTGGGAAGGGGTTGACGGAGGAAGTGCAGGGTGGCAGAAATCAGATAAGGAAAAAGGAGAAGTGGACTGGGACACCAAGGTGATGTGAAAGACAGACACAGGAACAAGAGGCAAATGAGAGAACAGAACAGGAGGAAAGTGACAGACAGACAGACAGAGAGATAAGCAGGCAGACAGAAGGAAAGACACAGAGCCAGCACAGAGAGCAAAAGGAGTGTGATGGAGTCAGGCAAAAAGAAGGCACACAGAGAGGGGACTCGCTCTGTCCCCCAACAGTGGCCCGTGTGTCCTCATCACCAGCCTCTTCATTTTAAAAACTATTTTATTACTTTATATGTATGGGTGTCTTGCCTGGTGCCAACAGAGGGTAGGAGAGGATGTCAGATCCCCCGAAACTAGAATTACACACACACACACACACACACACACACACACACACACACACACGTATGATTGTAAGCTGGGAATTGAACCTGAATCCTCTAGATGAGCAGCAATGCTCCCAACCACTGGGCCATCTTTACATCCCCCTTCATCATGCCCTGACAGAGCCCTCGAGAAACAGTCTCCCTCCCGTGCCCCTGCTTGGGACCACTGCTACGGGACCATGTTCTGAGAACCCTGCCCCCGGCCCTACAGACATACATGGGGCTTGGCGCACACCTGTGCACACCTGTGCACACCTGTGCTTGTGTCCATCTATCCGTGCACACCATTCTCACTCCTCCTCACCCTGGGCAGAGGGCTCCTAGCCTGGCATATGCCTGCTGGAGCCCAGAGACGGTGCAGGAGGTAGGGAGGAGATAGGAACCCTCCAAGGGTAGAAGCAGCTGAGCGGTTTAAGTGACCAAGGAGGCAAGGAGGCACACGAGATCCTTCCAACAGCGGCCCTGCACACTGGTGTTCAGCTTGGGCAGTAGAGTTAGGACCAGGGGCAGGGGGCAGGCCCACACCTAAGAACCCAGGGAATTAAGTAGCAAGTCCACCTTCCACCACAACTCAACCGTGACCTGTGCAGCAGCCAACACTAAGCCCCACACAATCGAGCCTGCCACACAAATCTCCTCCACTCAAAAGTGATCTGTAAGCAATCTTACACACAACTGCGTGCTCACTCATAGACACACAAGTACATGTACCCTACATGTACCCTGCCCATCGCCAGCCAGAGACGTCCCACCCCCAAGACCTATGTGTGGCCCCCAGTGCCAGCTAACAGGGGTAAAGGTTGCTGCAAAACCCACATGTGGGTTCACAAAGTCGCCCCCACAGGTCTCTGAGCATCCCAAAACCCCTAAGAAATGCTCTCAGTGAACCAGACACGGAAGCCACAGACCAAAGAGGCCTGGAGAGCTCACGGGAATCAGAGGCTCACACAGCCCTCCTACCACACCAGACACCTGGGGTTTTCTTCTACCAAGTCTGAACCCACTTCCCTGCCGAGCAGGCACTTGGAAAAGGGGTGGGGCACCCTATTATGGGTTGGGGATGTGGCCAACTAGGGTAAAAACCTCCTGGAGAGCCACTGATGTATATCTTATCTGTGAGACAAGCATGCCCCAGCAGGCTGTCATGGATCACGCCATCAACTTGACAAGGTCTACAGCCATCTAGGAGACTAACCTTGTCAGTGAAGGAGTTCTAGACTGGGTTGGCTGAGGTGGGAAGACCCACCCTAACTGGGGGCAGCATTATTTTACGAGCTGGGGTCCTAACTTCATAAAAAGGAGAAAGTGAGCTGAGCATCAGCATGCATCTCTCTGTGACTGGCTATGGGTGCAATGTGACCGACTGCTTCTGGTTACCGCCACTATGCCTTCCCTGCCGCGACAGACTGTACCCTCACACTGTGAGCCAAAATATCTTCCTTAGGTGGCTTTGTCAGGAATAGAGTAACTAATATACTCCTGATCACAAACTGGAACAAACATAGCCCCGCAGAGTCACAGCTATGGGCAGAGATGGAGGCTCCACGTGCTACTGTGATAAACTCCATGGAAGTTGGATGCTATTGATCTAGCAACTACCATAAATGGTTCTCTCTGTTGAGCTCCGTGGACACATGTTTACATGGAGGTTAAATGTGTGAGGGACATAAGGGCTGTGTATATGCAGAATGCTCCATTGTGTGATGGGTGTGTATGGGTATGGGTGTACACGTATGTGTGGATGTGTATGACAACAAGGATGTACATTTGTGTATGCATGTGTGACTGCCAATGTGTGTGAAGGACTCAGGGAGTGCATGCATGTGATATAGTACGTATATTGATGACAGTGTACATGAGTGTGCAAAAATGGACCTGTGTAGTACATAAAAACATGTGTTTTGTCTGAGCATGGGGAATGTGTATGGGGGTGCATATGCATGTGGGTGACAAGTATGTCTGTGAGAATCTGTATGTAAAGCCTGTGTGTGTGTCTCTCTCTGTGGTGTGGTGTGAGCACATGAAAGCACACAGAAGACTAAATGGTCCAGCCCAGGCTGGTGGGCAGGAGAGACCTTTTGGAACAGTTGTAAGGAACAATGACCATGGACAGTCATTTGAGGAAGCTGGTAGTCACAGAGAGTGTGAGAGAAATGGAATGGGGCCAGCAAGGCGGCTCAGGAGGAAGGACACTTGCTGCCAAGCCCGACGACCTCAGAACTCACATGGTGGAAGAAGGGGGTCCACACATACAGCGTGGCACGCGACCACCCTCCCCAACCGAATAAAAATGTCATTGGAAAGAGAAGAATGGAACGATTCAGTAAAGCATAGCATCTGACCAGACTCGTTCTTGCTTCTGTCTGGTTCATGTTTTGTTTAGAAGCCAGCTTTCTCCCTCATGGCCAACACCACTAGCAAATGCTCTCTGCATGGCTGGGGCTGTGATGCATGAGATTTAACTTTCATTTCTTTCCAGGGCCCGGACCTGGAAGAGACACAGGCAGGGCAAAGAAATGGTCTGGTGAAGGCTTAATAACTGTACAAACCGCAAGGGCAGAGGAGGAGCAAACTCTCCAATCTTTAGCTGCTGCTTCCCCAGGTCACCTCAGCCCACTGTAACTGGGCAGGGGCGGGGACGGGGAGGGAGAGAACGACCCTAAATCCCTTCACAAATGGAAAAAGGATCATTTAAATGTTTAAGGCCAATGCATTTCTAATCCCTAAGTGTTAGCATCTCTCTGGGGTTGACAGTTCAAATGATATAAACACCTCCAGGCAAGGGAGAAGGGACCAGAAGAGGTGGCTTCAGTTACTTCATCTCTAACCCACGGCAGTGTGCCCTCAGAACAGGCTGGCCCAAGGCTCTCAACTCCAGCAAGCCTTCCTCACAACCAAGTGAGAAGGGCCAAGCCCGGGTGGGAAGGGCTCGCTCAAAGCTTCAAGACCCCATGAGTCTTTGGACTGGCCCCACTTGGATTCTTTTTTTCAGATTCTTTTAAATGATTTCTTTTTACATTTTAATTTTGTTTAAAGGGCCAGGCTGAAGCTCAGTTGGCAGAGCCTTACCTAGCAACGCACAAGGCTCTGGGTTCTATCCCCAGCAGTGCATAAACTGGGCATGGTGGTACATTCCTGTAATCCCAGCGATTGGGAAATAGAGACCAGAGGATCAGAAGTTCAAGGTCATTGTTGGCTTCATAATTACTTTGAGGTCAGCCTGGGCTCAAAAACAAAACAAAACAAAACACAAAAAAACACAAAAAAACAACAAAACAAAACAAAACAAAACACTAGTAAATAAACAAAACGTCAATTTTCCCGTTGTAATCTTTATTACTCATGGGGTGGGGGGCACTCATGCCGTTGAGCAGGTGTGGAGGACCGAAGACAATTTCTAGGAGTAGATTCTCCACTTCCACCATGTGGGTCCCAGGGATCAGACTCAGGTTGCCAGGCTCGGTGACAAGACCTGTGTTCACTGAGCCATCTTGGTTATGCTGGCCCCCATCTAACCATCTTGATGTGTACAGCCAGTCCAGTGGCATTATAGATCATCTTTCTTATGTAACCTCAGCACCACCTGCAGAACTGTCTTTACCATCCCGTCTATCCCCGACAACGCTGAGCTTAGTAAGTACAGACCTTTCCTCTCCACAGCCTCTGGCAAACACCAGTTTACTTTCTCCCTCTATGAGTTGTCTGACCACTCGGGCAGTGTGGTGGTTTGAAAGAAAACGGCCCCCAGAGGGAGTGGCACTAAGGGAAGGTGTGGCCTTGTTGGAGTAGGTGTGGTCTTGTTGGAGGAAGTGTGTCACTGTG
The DNA here is from genome assembly GCF_903995425.1 of Onychomys torridus. Lineage (NCBI taxonomy): Eukaryota > Metazoa > Chordata > Mammalia > Rodentia > Cricetidae > Onychomys > Onychomys torridus. Next base: position 65,476,387 of record NC_050453.1, read on the forward strand.
GAGGTGGGCTTTGAGGTCTCATACATGCTCAAGCCACACCCAGTGAGACAGACTACTTCCTGTTGCCTTGCAAGATGTAGAACTCTCAGCTCCTTCTCCAGCACCATGACTGCCTGCATGCCGCCATGTCCCACCGTGATGAAAATGGACTGAATCTCTGAACTAGAAGCGAGCCACCTCAATGAAATGTTCTCCTTTATAAGAGTTGCCATGGTCATGGTGTCTCTTCAGAGCAACAGAAACCCTAAGACAGGCAGGCACAGGGCACTGCTTAAGGAATAACATGTGGAGCTGGAGAGACGGTTCATTCACTCATTGCTCTTGCAGAGGATGTAGGTTCAGTTCCTAACCCCCACATAGTGGCTCACCACCATCCATAACTCCAGTTCTAGGGGATCCTACATCCTCTTCTGACTTCTGTGGGGACCAGGCACCCATGTGATGCACATACACATAGAAAACTCAGGGACATAAAATAAAGGACTATTTTAAAAATTGAGCACTATATATCTCTTTGTAACTGGCTTATTGCACTTAGAATGTATCCTCATGGTTTGAGGTTGTAGCACGAATCAGGATTTCCTTCTTTTTCAAAGCTGAACGATTCTCCACTGGATATGCAGACTATGCTTTGTGTACCCACTCACCCATCATTAGACACTTGGGTTGATCCCCAATGGGTCCTCAGTTACCCCTGGGACAATACTGCCAAGAGATGAGCTACTACCCCTTAAGTCATTGCCCAGGGTGACCCGGATTAAAGCAAGCAAGGGCTCTGCTGGTGACAGGCGGGCCTGGCTCCTAATCCACTACCCACCTACGTGGCCAGGAGTACTCAGATCCCGGGTCCCTAATCTGGAAAACAGGAATGCAGAGGAACCCCACCTTTTGCACTCCCTACCAGAGGTCCAATTGTCTCTTGAAATACTCAAGTGAAGCCCAGCAAAGAGGAAGAGGGCCCAGCTGAGGAGTCTCTGCAGTATGGGGGCATTCCCACTGCATCCCTAGCCAAGGGCAATGGAAGGTGTGTGCTGACTCGGATGCACAGAGACTGTGTGGATGGAAACCCCCAAACAGGGTACAGGAAATGCTAGACTGAAGAGTCTATCGTGTGACTGGAAGAAAGCTTACTTGACCGTAAACGTGACCGTGAAGTAGTGGAGACAGACCAGCATGGCTCTCTGTCTTCTGCTGACAGACACAGGGCACTGCTCAAGTGTGAGCTCCCAGCCTTCCAGAATCCACCACCATCTCCTCTCTCGTCTCTGACTCACTCAGTGGGATATGTGCTGTGAACAACCCAGCTATCTCCAGATAGGCCCTGGCTGCCAACCAAGGTTCTGCTATATCACAACAAAGAGTCATGGCTGGATAGTCTCCCAGTGTGTCCAGTAGCAAGGGTTTGGGGGCTCCTCACTCCTGGTGTCCTGCCCCATACTGGGAACCCTGCTGGACTACAGCTGACATGCAAGGCACTAAGCAGCCCAGGCTCATGCAGAGACATCTGTCAACCAGCAGACACAGGCGGAAGCAGGGTCCCTGTGATCACCCGCCCAGTTATGCCCGGTTATCCAAACATCCGACTGCTGGTAGCAGGGAGGGTGGGCCTGGGGAACAGAAGGCAGCAGGCTGGAGGGGAGATAAGTCATCAGAAATGACTGCAGGGGGGCTGGGGATGTTTGTTTCACACGCACAATGCCCTGGGCTTGTTCACCCAGCATGGCATAAACCAGTCATTGTAGCACACACCTGTAATCCCAGCATTCAGGAGCTGGAGACAGGAGGGCCAGCAGCTTCCTAGAGAGATGGGCACAGCTCCTGTGTGAGCCAGAGGCTCCACACACTTTTGAGGACATAGGAAACTGCTAGACAGCACCTGAAATGGCCAATTCAATCTGGAGGGGGTGGTGAACTAGTACTATTCAGATCCTCCTGACATGTGGAATTACAGGCAGGCATCACCATGCCCAGGGCTGGGGGTGGGCCCCAGAGCCTCAAGCATGCTAGGCAAGCACCCTAGGAACTGCGTGATAAAGAGGGTAGGAAGTTAGTTACAGTTCCCATACAGACATATTCTGTTTCTATTGTTCTCATCGCCTTCCTCATCCAACAGACCTCATGGGCTTATCTGCTCGTTGTGTTCCTTCACACATGCCGTATGACCAAGAACAAATGGCATAGCGCACTTGCAGCACATGCCTGAAGACCTGGGTTTGATCCTATGAACCCAGGTAAAAAACTGGATGCAGTGGTGTGCTGCTGTGGGATGTCTTTCTGTATGCTGTGAATATATGTTGCTCTAATTGGTTGATAAGTAAAGCTGTCTGGCCAATGGCAAGGCAGAGGTGAGGCGGTACATTCAAACTAAAGAGACAGAGGAAGAAGAGGGTGAGGGGAGATGCTGCCGAGAAGCAAGATGTGAAAGTGCCGGTAAGCCACAAAGCCACGAAGCCACATGGCAATGCATAGATTAATAGAAATGGGCTGAGTTAAGTTGTAAGAGCTAGCTAAGGAGAAGCCTGAGCCATTAGGCCATACAGTTTGTAATTAGAGTAAGTCTCTGTGTGTTTACTTTGGTCTGAGTGCCTGTGGGACTGGGCGGGACACAGGAAAACTTCCAGCTATCTATAATCCCAGAACTCTGCCCACAGAGCAGGGGTGGAGACCAGAGAATTGACTGGAAGCTCACAGGCCAACTAGCTTGGAGTTCACAGCCCACAAGAAGAGAGACCCACCTCAATAAGGCAGGAGACAACTGACCCCCAAAAGTTGTTCTCTGACCTCCAACAGGTGCCATGACACACCCATGCTCACCCTCACACACATTAAATTATGTATGTGTGTGTGTGTGTGTGTGTGTGTGTGTGTGTGTGTGTGTGTGTGTGTTTTAAGAAGACACCCCAAGGTAAACTCATCAAGTAATGACCACTTTGACTTCCAGAGCCAACAAATCAGAAAAACCTTTTTTTCTTATTTATCAAATAAAGTTAACTTGTCACAGAACTCCATTAATTAGCAAATTAGGGATCTGTTGTTTCTTTTTGCTTGCTTGTTTATTTGTTTGTTTTTTTTTTTTTGGAGACAAATTCTCATGTGGTCTAGGCAGCTTTAAACTCTACACAGGGAAGGATGACCTTGAAGTTGAGATCCTCCTGGAATGACAGACATGCAACACCACGCACAGTGTATGCAGGGCTGGGGATGGGACCCAGAGCCTCAAACACAGTAGGTAAGCACCCTAGGAACTAAGCTACATCCCTGGACCAATAAACTGCTTTCAGCCCATAAAGCATGAACGGTTTCGATCTGTGCCTAGTTTTACAGGAATGAGGCCAACAGCCATCACATCCATAAATCCTGTGGGGACAGAAAGGGCAGCCCCTCTTAGCCTGCATGATTGGCACTGCCCCTGTGGTCCTAGCCTGTTAGAATGCCACAGGCATTTGCTCCCTCTACTCCCAGCCTCATCACCTGGCACCGTAAGGCAGCTCTCTTCCCTCAGCCCACAGTCAAGGAAATCAGGGTTCTCTATAAGAGACTCCCGCAAACCCCATCTCCTCTGTTACCAGGCCATCTGCTTTTGGAGTCTCCCCAAACTGCTACCAGTGGACAATCAGAGGGTGCACCAGCATGCCTTCAGCGATTCCCATTGAAACACAGAAGCAGATTTTGGTACGTGCACTCCTCAGCCTCTTTCACGTCTGTCTGTAAGTAGCTAGACACTGTCCCCAGAAATGCCAGTAGGGGGTCTCCCCACCTGTTCATGTCTCCAGCTCCAGTTTGGCACTGCCATACCTTGCTAGTATGTGACACCAGTGGCAGTTCCCACGACAGAAATTAAACAACAATTCAGGTAAATGATCGTTGGCTACAAGAAAGTGTCCCTGCAGAGCTTTATCATGTCCAGGACCAAAGGTACTCCAGAAGAAGGACAAGGGACCAGAGTAAAGTAGTCTCATCCCTGGACGCCATCCACTCTGCACTGTCTCTCATCGTGGACTCTGTCCCTGGCACCTGCCCAGCATCTCAGACAAGGGCTTCTGGAATCCACCACTCCTGAGCTGTGCTGTGGACATCTCCACTAGGAAAGGAAGGAAAGGCCAGGTAAAAGGTCTGGATGACCTCAGACTGCATTCTTCTGGCTTCACAACAAGGCTGAAGCTGAGAATTCCACCGTGTGGGAGTTAACATTTTTTCGTATTTTTGTTTTCAATTTCAGAGCTATCCTGGAAAAGGCAAGTCCTGAATAGAAAGAAAAGGACCTAACCCAGACTCAGCGATGGGGGTGGGTGGATGGGGAGATAGAGGGTGGGGGGATATGAAGCCTGTGGTCCCAGCACCTGGGCAGTGGAGACAGGAGGGTCAGAAACTCAAGACCATCCTCCACTAGAGTTATTTAAAGGACAGCCTGGGTTAGAGAGACCAATGGGGGAGGAAGTAGGTGGGAGAGGAGGAAAGGAGGCAGGGAAGGAAGGAGGGCTGGAAGGAAATGGACTCTCACTGCTGATGCTCACCCCTGGAAGGCAGAAAGATGGGTCACCCTGAGGACGGTCTGTACTCTTTTACATTTATCTACTTTGTTGTTGTTTAGACAAGGTCTCATGCAGCCTAGCCTAGCCTCAAACTTGCTGTGAAGCCAAGGATGATCTCAAACTCCTGATCCACCTGCCTCTACCCTGAAAGTGCTGGAATTACAAGCATGTGCCACCGTGCCTGGTTTATAGGGTACTGGGGGTGGAACCCTGGGCTTCTTACACACCAGTGCTTTACATCCTCCAGGTCCCATTAACTTTTTAACACTTCCATGAATGGAAAGAGTCGGTATGTGGTTTGAAGTTGTCACCCATATGAACTTCTGTTGAGGACTTAAGAGGGGACTGACCATGGTAGCTCCCCACACCCGGCCCTCGGAAAGGCCAGACATCCCAAAGGACCCTGTTTCCTTTTGCCTTTTGTCCTAACTGCGACCCCTCTGGTGGGCTGCCTTGAGCACCCACTGTGTGGGGCAGACCATCTGTGGTAGGCCACTAGGGACCGAGGCTGAGGCTGCTCCCATCCACTGGGTCAGTTACTTCTCTTGATATTGCAGTGAAACACCAGCCAAAAGCAGCTTGAGGGAGGCAGGGTTGGCTTTGGCTCGTAGTGTGAGGACACAGTCCATCATGGCAGGAAGGCAAGGAGGCAGGAGCATGAGGCTGGTCATACTGCACCCACAGTCAAGAAACAGTGTTGAATGTATGCCCCATCTCACTTTCTCCATGATATTTAATTTAGTCCAGGACCCCAGCCCACGGGGTGGTGCTGCCCACATTCAGGTTGGGTCTTCTCACACCAATTAAGCTAACCCGAACTTCCTCCTCACAGACATGCCCAAAGGTTTGTCTCCTGGGAGGGTCCAGATCCTATGAGGTCAACAATCTGCATTAACCATCCCAGTCACCCTAACTGTGACTCAGTGGCCCTCTAAGCACTGCTGGAAATGTCCCACTGACAGTAGCTCGGTGTGTCCACGGCAATAATCCCTTCACCCTGCTTTGGGACAGGACACTGATGTTTTGTCCACGTATGACTGGCACAGTGAGAACATGAACTTGGCTCATTGCCCAGGTCTTAGCCACCAAAGTCTATCTCCAACTCAGAGACATGGGATGTAGCAAAAATCCCTGAAGGGGCAGCCACTGCCCAGGCCACTGTGTCCTGACCCTGCAGAGTCAAAGGCTTACAGGAACACACACTGTATACCACAGATGGTGGGCCAGCCCAAGAGCAGGGCTGGCTGACTACAGTGAGGCTCCAACCAGGACTCCCAACACAAGTGCCACCCAGTTGGGTGGCCCAGACTGGTCATCTGAGCTCTCTCATCTGTAATAAGGACATTGCATTTGCTTCTGGGAGTCAGTGGAGGCTCAGACAACCTCACAAAGGGCTGGCTGGGGCAAAGCAGAGGGAAGTCGTTGCCAAGGTGATGACCTGAGGTCCCTAAGTGGGCCATCCCCCATTTCTCCATTGGTTAGAAAAGGCGAAGGTTGGGCATGTGGCTCAGTTGCCTGCCTTGTGCGCGTAAGCTCTGGGTTCACCATACTAGGTTGGATCCTGGGTACCACAAAACCACAGCCTGGAGGTACAGCGCTGCAATCTCATCGCTCAGGAGGCATGAATGTCAGAAGTTCAAGATCACTCCTGACTACATAGCAAGTTCCAGACCAACTTAGGCTCAAAGAACGGGGAGTGGGGTTGAGGAGGAGGATTGGCCAGGAGTCTCCTGGAAAGCGTGGAGACCCCCTACAGCAGACCTAAACATGAGCCATCAGACACTGGTTGATAGCCCAAGCCAGAGCAAGACTCTCCACACCCCCTACTCTTCATTGGCCAGAAGTGTCCCTCAGATCCCAGAGTCCACACTAGACACTCTCCTCTTCCCTATGCTCAGCGAAGCCACAAGCCCATTCCTAATTTGGACATTTTTTCCCCTCCTGACCTCCAAGCAAACTAGGAAAACACACATCCCAAGCCATGCTTCTTAACTCCGTCCCTGAAGCTCAGGGGGCAATTAAACCTCCCGGGCACATCTGTACTTCTGTAACCTCTGCTCCGAAGCCCTCCCTGTAACACTGCCCCCATCACACACTGGGGGCGGCATCAGTGAGCCACAGAGAAACAGCCTGCTGCGCCCCCCCCGCAGGGGCAGGTCACTAGGAGCGTGGTGCTTAGGACCCTGAAAGCCCTTGTTGCATTTCTCTGGGGAGGGGAGGTCTTGGTCTTGGCCAGCCATGTGAAACCACAGGGCGGCCACACACTAGCTACTGACTCGGCACATGGCAACCCCTTTGAAACTCGTCTTGGTCACAAAAACAGATGGAGAAAACATGTACTTAAGCCACCTCAGCAAATTGTTCCCTGGCCTCTAGGGACTTGCATACCCTGGGAAGAGGGGGAGGGGACACCACCTTAGAGGAGGCTGCTGTGCCCAGCAGCTCTAGGGACACTTGAAGGTTTAAAGAACAGTCGGCCCTTCCTCACTCTCTGGGGACAGCAGCTCCCCTCTCTTCTCTCTGGCCCCCACACCCTCTCTTTTTCCATGAAGTTCTGGCCAGCACAGAACTCTTTCAAAGAGAAGCATGCACGTACACACACACACACACACACACACACACACACACACACACACACACACACCCCGTGTGCGGCAACATCCACCTCAGGATGCTGCATCCAGGGCCAGCCTACCTGGGGTTGCAGGACGGACACCAGGCCATGTGGGCCCCTGGGAGAGCCGAGGGCAGCTCCCTCCAGTGCAGGCCACCAGCTCACTCTCGGCCTCTCCATCAGCCAGTGACGTGACGCAGAGGGGAACTAATGTTCACCAGCTGGCTTGGAGCTTTAACCCTCTCAGCTTCCAGAGAGTTTGGCAGCCAACCAGGCTGAAAGCGCGCGGTCTCCCTAACAGGGGCCCCCAGTGAACGCTCACTGCAAATGTAGCACAGCAGTTGAAGGCTCGGATGAACTGGCAATGTACAGTCTGGAGCATGTGATGGGGATAGGAACTGACCCAAATACACACGCACTCCACTGCCTGGATTCTAACGAAGCCAGAGAGAGCTCAGGACCAACTAAGACAAATTTAGAAGATTGCAAGGGTCCAGCCTAGACTTTTCCTTGCCAACCACTCCAACCAAACAGCCAACAGTGCCTAGATTCAGTCTCAACCGCCCCCACACTCTCTGCCTATGCCCACAGACAGCTCTGTGCCCCACTTCCCATCCTGACGAACTCTGTGCTGGTTGGGTTTTCTTCTCAAGTAGACGCAGGCTGGAGTTATCTGAGAAGAGGGAACTGCAATTGAGAAAATTCCTCCATAGGACTGGCCTGAGGCAAACCAATAGAATGTTTTCTTGATTAATGGTTGATGTGGGAGGGCCAGCCCACAGTGGACAGTGTCGTCCCTGGGTAGGAGGTCCTTGGAGTGTTTAATAAGGTAAACTGGGCAAGCCATGAAGAGCAAGCCAGTAAGCAGTGTTCCTCCGCGGCCTTCACGGCCTTTGGTTCGCCGCAACTGCCCTCAGTGTGACCTGAGAGTTGTGAGTTAAAACGCCTTCTCTCTCCAAGTTGCTTTTGGTCATGACATTTTATTACAGCAATAGAAATCCTAACTAAGACACTCTCCTCTTCAACCTCACTCAGGCATCCCTTTTCCTGAAGACTGCCCTGCCTCTCTTCCCCCAGGGGTGAGAAGCAGCAGCTGGAAATAACCCCTCTTACAGCACTTACCACACGAAGCCCTACCCCATGGTTTCCAGCCTCTTCACCCAGCTGACAGGATCGCTGGGGTGGAGACAGGGCAACATTTTCCAACAATAATGAATATAGTCACTATGAAAGTCTGATGCAAACACCTCAGGTTGCTTAGCATTGTGAGCAAAGGTCGCGGCCCGGGGTTCTCCGGGCCTGCCACCAGGGTTCAGCGGCTGGCAAAAAATGGCCAGGGGAGAAGAGAGGCAGACAGAGACTGTGAAACAACCCCTGTCCCTTGCACCTCAAAACTCTCGAAGAGAAAGCACTCCCTGAAGGTCACTCAACTCTAGAAGCAATTTTCCAACTGCTGATTGGTGCACGTGCACGCACACACACACACACACACACACACACACACACACACACACACACACGCAGGCCAGGGAAAGAACAATGCAACTTTTAGAGCCAGGTGTAGGGCACATGCCTATAATCCTAGCATTCAGACAATCACCCTCCAAGGACAGCCTACTCCACATACTGAGTTCCAAGCAGGCCAAGGCAATATAAGAGACCCTGTCTCAAACAACAGAACAGGGCTGGATTTCACCTTCACAGTTACATCAAAATGAAAAGCCTAGTGTGGCAGTGGATGCCTGCAACCCCACCGCTGGGGCCACTGCTAGACCAGCCAGCTAGCCACATGAATGCATGAGTGCATACACGCGTGTACACACACGTACACACAAACACATGCATGCACGCATACATACACAGTTGGCAAGATGGCTGAGCAGATAAAGGCACTTGCCACTAAGTCCGATGACCTGATGGAGCCCACATGGTGGAAGGAGAGAACCAACCCCTGAAAATTGCTCTCTGACCTCCCCAAACATGCCATGGCATGCACGTGCCCATCCCCCCATTAATTAATTAATTGATTAGTTAAAAAGCACACAAAGAGACAAGTACCCTGGGGTCCTAAACTCCCTACCTCAAGGGCCTCGAACAGTAGATGCCCCACGCCTTCCTCAGGACATCTCTGTCAGCAGACACCAAGCTGCTGTGTCACAGCACACAGGTGAATGTAGATGGCAGAAGGCAGGGGCCATGGCCACCCTCCAGAAGGGGGCTGCCAGTGGAGTCCTAAGGAAGAAGGCATCCCCTGGAGGCTTCAGGCAGACTCAAGTTCAAATCCTGACTAAAGCACTTAGTAACCGGGCGGCCTTGGCAACACGCTCACCAACAGCCTTCCATAAACATTCAAACCCCTTTTGAATTCAGTGCAGTTGGCTAATTGGATCTGGACTGGGAGGAGCCAGGGAATGGGAAAAGGGAAACATCTGTGGGGAGACACAGACGGCAGAGGGTCCTTTCAGCTCATATCTGTAGGGTTGAGCGAGCTTGTGAGCAGAGCTGTTAAGGACAGTGGCAGCCCTCACAAGCGGGCTCGGCCACCTGTCCTCAGTAGGCCAATTAAACAGACCAGTAACAGTGAAAAGCAGAGAAAGGAGGGTGTTGTTCACTGTGGGCACACTGGGAAGAGGAACACAGGAGGCCAGTGACACCTTTCAAGTCCATTTTGGGGTCCTGAAATGAGGTTTGGGTTTAAATAGAGAGCCAGAGGTGGGCATGGCCAAAAACATAGTCCTGTTCCAAGTGTGGTCCCGCCCATCACTGACGTCTTTGCCTCGGCAGCCATCTTCCTCCAAAGTGGTGGACAAATTGTCATAGCTGTGACATCTCCTGGGAGACAGGGTATTCCTCTGGATGGCACTTGGCCTTTTCCTTCTCCCACCCTGAAACTCTGGGGGGAATTCCAACTGTTTGGGGTTCATTGTTTGAATAGTCTGCTAGCCAAAGGGGGTACAGGTATCTCTTTCTCTGGAACGTCTTCATTCCTTCCAGGACTGTTAGAAGCTCGGGGTTGGGTATCAGGTGGCTTTGAGAAGGAAGAAGGGAGTCTCGGGACCCGCAGCCGGAAGCTCAGCTTTCTCCCTGCCTATCTGTGCATCAGCCTTATATTGTTAGGATGCCAGTGTTGTGGGATGTTTCTGTACACTGTGGGGAGATGTGTTGCTGTGGTTGGTGTAACAAAATGCTGAATGACCAATAGCTAGGCAGGAGAGAATAGGCAGGATTTCCAGGAAGAGAGAAGAAGAGGAGGAGAATCCAGGCACGTGGATTTCACCAGCAGACTCAGAGCAAGCAAGTAGGATGTGCCGTACTGAGGAGAGGTAACCGAGCCATGCGGCAGAACACAGACTTAAAATATGGGTTAATTAAATTATGAGTTAGTTAGAAAAAAAACCTAAGCTAAAAGCCAAGCTTTTGCAACTAATAACAAGTCTCCGTGTTGTTCTTTGGGGGCTGGCAATCCACAGATAGTCCGACAAGAAAGCTTACTACATGCCAGGGCCAGATCTGGTTCACTGAGTGTAGTTACAGCCTCCTTTGGACCCAGTGAGCAGAGTGGTCAATCATACCGCACTGACCATCTCTATGCCAGACCCCTGCCATCTCCACACTCCTCGCCAGCCCCTCAGGGAGGCAGAAATGGCTCTCTTTCTTGGATGAAGAACCAACCCTCCAAAGTATCCACTGTCCCAAAGCCAGATTTAGGACTGTCACTGTCAGGGCAGAGTCCCCAGCTCTATGATGGCTAATCTTGGTTATCAACATCTGAAATTAACTAAAACTCAAGCAGCTGGACACACCTGTGAGGGCTGCTTTTCCTGGTCAGAACATTTGAGATGGGAGACCCACCCTAAATCTGGATCATTTGAGGCCAGAAGACACACCCTAAATCTGGGCCACGCCTTCTGGTGGCAGCCCACATAAAAGGACATGGAAGAAGAAAGCTTTTGCTTTCTGCCTGCTTGTCCTCACTCTCGCTGCCAAGTTCACCCAACCTGCTGTTGCTGAGGCATCCCTTCTCCAGTGTTAGAAACTTCTTCAGAATTCCAAAGTAGACTGAAGGCCAGCAGCTCCCTAGGACTCCCCTGGGTCCCCAGCACCAAACTGGGACTGCTGAGACACTGAGTCGCCTCGGATGAACAATAATAGCTCCTTGGCCTTTCCTTCAGGAGACGGTCTACTGGACTGACTACTCAGACACTGCCTGTAGACCACTCTAACAAATCCCATATATAACTACCACATACGCATTCGTTTTTATCAGTCAGCCTCTTTGGAGAACCCTGACTAACACAGACACACACGTACCCAAGCTTACAGGGGTACGTTACTACCCCAAAGGATGGATACTGAGGTTCCTTAGAGTTCTGCCTTTTCTCAACGTGTCTCCATAAGAGGCCAGGTGCTGGGGTTTGGGCGGTTCTGAAGGGTGGCCTGGTGGGGGTGGAGGCAGAAGAACACAGGATTCAGGGGGACACCCCCTTCAAACCCTTGTCTCTCATTCACTCTCTTACAGAGGACCAGTCTGCAGGAGTTGAGAAGGGGGGCTACAGTGGACCTCAGGCTGACTGGAGCACAGGACTCTTCAGTTTGCTCTGTACTGCTGTGGAATGATCCTTTTGCATGCTGTGAATGTGTATTGCCTTCATTGATTGATAATAAAGCTGTTTGGCCTATGGCAAGGTGGGATAAATTTAGGCGGGACAATCAAACTCAGGACTGGGATGAAAAAGGGTGGAGTCGAGGAAGACTCGGAAGAAGCAAGATGCCAGAGGACCGGTAAAGCCACAGCCACGTGGCAATACATAGATGAATACAAATGGGATAATTTCAATGTAAGACCTAGTTAGCAATAAGCCTGAGCTAGCGGCCGAACATTCTATAATTAGTATAAGCTTCTGTGTGTTGATTTGGGACTGGGCGGTCAGAACAGAAAAACTCCGCCCTCTAATTACACTGTACAATGATTGATGAGTGATTGGTGGCCCCACTCCCTTAGAAGGATGGAAATGAGGCATTCAGGGTTCAACCACAGGCCCATCCAGGCCAAGGGGAAGGATGTGTCAGACAGGCAGAGGGCCTAGGCTGTCCAGATGAGCAGGTGTGTATCAAAGGTCTATGGCAGGGTTTCCAAAGAAAGAAGAGGCCCAGGACAGAACCCTGGCACAGAGCCCTGGGGCTCACAGTGGAGGGAGAATGGGTTAAAGAACATGGGAAGGGGTACCATGCTGGACGGGGAATGGCTGAAGAAAATGTTAAGAAGGAAGATGGCAGGCCACTCCACTGGCCCTCGGGGACCTCAGTGAGCCATTTGGGTGGGGGGTGTGCACATCCTAAAGGCATAAGGTATGCGTGGGGTGACAGGGAGTTCATTCAGTGACTTGTGTGGTGCAAGTGCAAAGAATATAGCAGGAGGCCCCGGGAGGCAACAGGGAGACCCAGGGAAGCTCTAGGACAGTGGTCTCCAACGCTCCTATGCTGAGACCCTTTACTACAGTTCCTCATGTTGTGGTGACCCCCCCCAACCATAACATTATTTTTGTTGCTACTTCCTAACTGTAATTTTGCTGCTGTTATGAATTGTAAAGTAAGTATTTGTGTTTGCTGATGGTCTTTGGGGACCCACAAAGGGGTCATTGGCCCACAGGTTGAGAACCATTGCTCTAGGGGAATCACCAGAAGGTACTGTGAAGACCCCAAGGCGGTACTAGGGAGACCCAGGATGGGGAGACTGGAAGCCTCCAACGGTCTTCACAGACTCCAGCTTATCCTTGAAGCCACGTTTGGCCATCTGTCCTGAAGAAGCCCATAAAACAGCCAAATAAGGCTGGGCGGTGGTGGCGCACGCCTTTAATCCCAGACCTCAGGAGGCAGAGGCAGGCGGATCTCTGTGAGTTCGAGGCCAGCCTGGTTTACAGAGTGAGTTCCAAGAAAGGAGCAAAACTACACAGAGAAACCCTGTCTCGAAAAACAAAAACAAAACAAAACAAACAAAACAGCCAAATAAATAGTAAAAAGCAGAAAATGGAGATGTATCCAATGGGGCTACATTGGCAGGAGGGGTGAGGTCTGCACCCCAAGAAGCCAAGTTCAGCAATACGGAGAGGGTGTCTAGATAGCTCTCCCAAGAACACAGAAATAAAAGACACTTGGGGAAAACTGTGAAAAGGCGCAGAGGTAGCAAGAAGGCCCTTTGGAGGACTAGGGAGATGGCTCAGTGGGTAAAAGGCCTGAGGAGCAAGCGTGAAGACGGGAGTTCAATCCCCAGCACTCACATAAAAATCCAGGCGTGCTGGCATGCACCTGTAACCTCAGTCCTGGAAAGGTGGAGACAGAAGGACCCCTAGGGCTCACTGGCCAGCCAGCTTAACCAGATGAGTGAGCTCCAGGTTCAGTGAGAGACCCTGTCTCAAAAACTAAAGTGGAGAGGGGCTGAGGTCGATGCCCACTGTCAAGCTCTTGGCTTCCAAATGCATGTCCACACACACACACACACACACACACACACACACGCATCCTCGTGCATCTGTGACACACAACAATAAAGAAATCCTGTCGGAGGGACAACAGGAGGCTTGAAGACACAGGTTGGTGACACATGGGTCCAGAGAACTCAGATTTGGTGCCGCAGCACCTGGGAGCTACAGCAGACAGCTGGGGTAACATGATCCATGCGTGGTGGAAAGGAAGTGTCGTCTGCAGCAGCGATGAGGAGTGACCCACTGTCTGCAGCAGTGGTTCTCAACATGTAGGTCACAGGTCGCCAAAGACCACAGAAAACACAGATATTTACATTATGATTCATAACAGTAGCACAATCACAGTTACATAGTAGCAACGAAAATAATGTTCTGGTTGGGGGTCACCACAGCATGAGGAATTGTCTTAAAGGGTCACAGCATTAGGAAGGTTGAGAACCTCCAGCCTCTGGAGGGTAGGAAATCAGGCTCATTCTCCATCTACCCCCAACTTTGGGACAGGATGGATGGATGGATGGCGGGTGATTTGCAGCTCCCACTACAGAGAGGCTGCTGTGGCTCCATAAAGGCTGAATGTTTTCATTTCCGGGCTTTTCAGTGTCCGTTTATGAGTAAACATTTCTCGATAAAGACTTAACCATCTGCAGAGACCCCTTCATACCCCAAAGGTAAGGGTTTAAATGGCTTGGAAACTGCCGTTACTTATCTTTACAATGGCCACATTGCATGCCCATCTCCCCATGTATATTTTCTGTGACTGGCTATAAATCAGGCTTGTCCCCAGGGCTGGGGTATCTGGGGTCTCTTCATTCTAAATGGCCCGGCTGGGAAAGGGGCGAGCTAGGAAAATGGCTCTTCCAGCGAAGCTGCTTGCTACATATGTATGAGGACCCGAGTTCAGCTCTCAGGCAACCAGTCCACTGCCACTTACAGAATTCACATTGCTCAACCAAACCACAAAACAAACAAACTCATAAAGAAAAAAAAAAAAACTCATAATGTCTTCAGTAAGTTACAGTTTCATGTTGGATCACATTCATAGCTATCTTGGGGTTCTCGTGGCCCAACAAGTTGAAGGTTGGACATGCTTGGCTCAAATGTGGACCCTGAAACGGGGGTAGAGGGACATATACACTGCCGGGGTCACAGACCTCCCAATCCCCCACCAAACACAGCAGCATCTTCTCACCTACAAGCAGGGCCTGCCAGGGCATGTCCACAGGAAACCAGCCAAGGACAGCTGCCTCGGACAAGACTCTACAGCCTAAGAGGAGGGAGAGAAGGCCAGCTGGCCCCAGCTGGAAGACATATCCAGGAAGGGCCACTGGACACATCCTCAGATGTGAGCTTCTATCAGGGCCAGGAGGAAAGAGAGTCTCTGGTGGGGCTGGAAAACCAACTTCTTTGTTAGCATTCTTTATTGAGCATTTGGTCTCAGACACCCTGCAGCACGTGCAGACCCCAGGACCTTTGCCCACACTGTTCCTTGAGTTAGATGCCATAGCCTCATCATGTGTGAACTGCCACTCACACCAAAGCCTTGGCTTCATTCACTCTCTCAAATATTTATCAGTAACATGCATACTACTCTGAGGAAACAGCTCCTGAATTAATAATCACAGACCAGCGAGAACAGCAGCGTTCTGAGCAGCACCTGCCGCTTACAGGACACCCACTGTGTGCCAGGGCCTGCCCAGACATTCTGCTCCTTATTTATAACTCCAGCTCTCCAAGTTAGCCCAGGACTGCATCTGAGATGAACATGGCGGGTCCCCAGGGTAGGAGGTCAGAGAAAAGGTTCAAGCCCATGGTCTCTCAGGGAGCACGCCCATGCCACACTTCCTAGACTCCATTTTCTGTGTGCCTCTGACAAAATACCCATTGCAGGCAATGTGTGGAAGGAAGGGAGTTTATTTTGGCCCACATTCCAATGGCAGATTCCAGGATGGTGAGGGAAGGCACAGTGGTAGGAGCGTGAGGTGGCTGGTCACATGGCACCCACAGTCAGGAAGCTGAGAGCAGTGCATGAAATGGGGCTACCCACATGAGCTAACTCAGTACAGACACGCTCTCACAAACAAGCCTAGAGATTTGTCTCCTAGATAATGCTAGATTATCAAGTCGACAGTCAAGACTAACATTGTAGTGGCCCCATCTCCCTCACACTGGTCTGAGTATGTGAGGCCTTTGACAGGAGAAAACTGGACAAAGAGTCCAGAGGATAGGGGACAGCAGGTGACCAGCGTCCCCAAAGCCTTCTCGCTGTTTTCCAAAGCCTTACTGCAGTGAGTGATGCCCACGTCTTCGAGATAAAGGAAAGTCTTGTCTTTCTTTGGGGCTATCGTCAGTTCTTGGGGACAGAGAGCAGGGGCTCTGTTTCCTGGACTCCTCTCCTCCATCTGTTCCTCGGGCATAGGCACCAAAGGACAATTTCTTCCACTCATCCTTCAGTGTCCATTCAAAGACCACCCAGGGGCTGGAGAGATGGAGCAGCCAGTAAAGTGTTTGCCTCACAAGCCTGAGGACCCAAGTCCTATGGGTCAGCAAGAGGAAAGCTAGGCACAGCCAGCACATGCCTATAATCCCAGCCCTGGTGAGGCGGAGGCAGGAAGACTCCTAGGGCTGGATGGTCCACTAGTCTTGCTGAGCTAGTGAACTTCGAATTTGGTAAGAAAACATGTCTCACAAAACTAAAGTGAAACCAGTGAGGAAAATAACTAGTATCAACCTCTGGCTTCCACAAATACGTGCACCCCTCTACACACTCACACACAAACCTGTACATGCACAGATAAACTAACTAACACATGCACACATGCAAACATGCACACACATATACCAATGCACAAACGTGCACATCGCCACACAGATGCAAACATACAAATGCATATACACCAACACCACATACATATAAACGCATAACACACGAACGTGTTGGTGCACCACATACACAAAATGAAATAAATATGAGTAAACAAATAAAGCCATTATAAATTAGATAAAGAAATACAA
The DNA here is from genome assembly GCF_903995425.1 of Onychomys torridus. Taxonomy (NCBI): domain Eukaryota; kingdom Metazoa; phylum Chordata; class Mammalia; order Rodentia; family Cricetidae; genus Onychomys; species Onychomys torridus. Next base: position 65,493,027 of record NC_050453.1, read on the forward strand.
TGGAGGGCCATGCACCAAACTCAGTTTAGGGCTTGTCTGCTAGGCCACACCCCCACTATGGAACTGTGTGGGTCCACTGGCTACTGTCAAGTCCCTGAGCTCTGAAGAAGCAGCCCTGTTGGACCACTTTTCGAGCTGGGGACACCCAGCCCAGACACTGGCCCTCTCATCAAGACCCCACCTCCCATATGGGATCCATCAGCCTGCCCTGGGAGTCACCTCCAATGGGAAACCTCTTGGAGGGTGGAAGCAGGGTCACCCCCATCACCACATCCAGGCCATGCCCTGCAAACACATGCACACCACCTGGGGCACTCTTCCACCAATTTAGATGCCAGGCTCGACTTCATTATCCTCCAAATGCTCCCCAGATCAGAGTCAGTGGGACCTGGCCACAAGCATAAAGTAAATTATCCGACCCCTCCCCACCAATGATAAATGGTTCTATTAGCTTTCCAGATTGTTAAAGCCCGATAGAACAGAACGCAGGGCGCGGGGCCCATCCATTCTCCCTCTGGCGCACACTGAGTTGTAAATAGGTTATTCTGTGTGTAAATAACACATTAAAACACAGCATTAGCTGTGTCTTTTGATAGGGTGGAAATTGTTCCGAATAAATAATTCCGGACAGGAATGTAAAAGAAGCAGGATTTAATAGAGCATGCCTGGTGCAGCCGTGTTAAACATGACTAAAATGATAAACCTCAGAATATACGAATAGTAAACTGCGCACTGACACCGGAGTAATGAGGCTGTATTTTCACCAAGCTTTAGAAATGCTAAAATTAGTCCTGACAGAACCAAATGTCAGAAAATTGCTCACCACATAAACACTGTCAGTTTGGGAAGGTGAGGTTAGGGCCTGGGCTGAAGGACAGCTCTGCCCAACCCGATGAGACTTTCCAGGACTAATGCTATGATCAGGTGCCCATTGGTATGTATGCCCGGTCTCTGGACCTCAGTTTCCAAATCTGTACAATGAGCAGCTTGTACGTTTTGTTTGGTCTCGGAAGCTCTCTCTCATTCTGTCGTTAGAAAGAACCTCAACGCTGTGTGACTCTACATCCATTCAGCAACAACAGTGAGACACAAGAATGGAGCACTGGCCGGTGATGGCTGCCTGGGGAGGAGTCGGCCACGCTTCAGTGAATAACCCCACCCCTGCTTGGTAAGCAACCCCAATTAAATTCAGTCAATCACCCCCCCCACACACACACATGACATGAAAATGGGGGGCTTGTTGGGAAGAAGGGGTTCCATGAGAGTGTGGGGAGATGAGGCAGGGAAAGGGGTGAATATAGTCAAGATACACTATATATGAGCATAGATTACGAAACTGTCGAGAATTGCAAAAAGTAAATTGGAAGAAAGGAAGCAGAGGAGAAGAAACGGGGTAGATGTGCTTTTTGTCAGCTTGACACACACCTAGACAGATCTGGGAAGAGGGAATTGTTTGTTTGTTTGTTTGTTTGTTTGCTTGAGAAAGGCCTCCTCATACAGCCCTGGCTGTCCTGGAACTTACCTTGTAGAGTCTACGATGTAGACCAAGCTGGCCTGGAAGAGAGAATCTTAATTGGGAAAATGCCTTCATAAGATTGGCCTGTAGGGTAGGCATTTTCTTGATTAATAATTGATGTGGGAGGACCCAGTCCATAGGGAATGGCGACAGTCCTGGGCAGGGGGACCTGGATGCTGTAAGAAAGCAGGCTGAGCAAGCCAGGATGACGGATTTCTCCACGGCCTCTGCTTCAGTTCCTGCCTGCAGGTTCCTGCCCTGACTTCCCTCCCCACGGGGCTTTTGATCGTGGTGTTTCTCACAGTAACAAAACCCCTAACTAAGACAGAAAGTGGTACCAGGTCCGTGGGATATTGCCGTGACATGCCTGGCATCATGTTGCTTTGGGGTCGACTGTGGGAGAACTTTGGGCTACAAAAGGCTTTGAGTTCAGTTCAGAGCTTAATGAGTTACTGTGGGGACACATAAAATGGAGCTGAGAGCAGTAGAGAGCATGGAGGCAGAGCTTGTGAAGTCTCAGGAGGAAGCGTGACAGTCTCTGCAAGACTCTCTTTGAATTATTATTTTCCTATTTGGAATTAAGAATCTGTAGTTCTGGTCAACCGGGGCTGAAGAATCGGCTGTGATTAAGGAGGGACCAGCAACTTTGCTTGGCCAGGACAATCTGGTCAGCTGGGGTTCTTAATAGAAGAGAGTGGTGTCACTGGGTCCAAATCTTCTGTGATGTGTTTCTTCAGGGTTCCCAGGTGCTGCTTCTTAAAGGGATGAAGGGGTCATGGAGAGCAGCTGAGGCTCGGCACTGTGAGAGGCCGGGAGAGGCCACTGGTGAAGGTGCAGCCTCAGTTGAAGTTGATAAAGCCCAGGATGGAAGGGATCATGGAGAGGAGTGGAGGCTTGGCACTGTGTAGCAGGTTTAGAGTTCCCAAAGAGAGCCCAGGAGACCCAGTGCCTGGGAGATGCCTAGCACTGTAGGATGGCCACCAAAGACAATAGCAGCTGCAGGTGGAGCCAGCCCGAGCCCCTGAGAGGTGCTCTGCTGTGTGCTCTGGCTGGCAGAGCCAGAGGTGGGTCTACTCCAGGCTTTGGAACCCAGAAGATCGGGAGTGCAGAAGACTGAGCTCCATGCTGGTGCACTTTGTGGCTCTGCTTGAATTGGACTGTGACCATGCCCTGGATCTTCCCTCTTGGAGTTAGAAAGCATGTGACTTATTCCTTATTTTATAGGTGCTCATAGTTGACAGATTTTAAACTTTTGAAAGAGTGTTTTGTTTTTAAAAAAAAAAGAAAGAAAGAAAGAAAGAAAGAAAGAAAGAAAGAAAGAAAGAAAAGAAAAGAAAACTTGGGCTTTGAAAATATCAACATTTAAAAAAAATTGTGGGACACTTACGTTTTAGTGATAGTATGTTAATATTGTGATATTAGTAAATGAGATCTTGGGGATAAGCCAAAAAGGAAAGGTTGTGGTTACGTGATGTTTTGTCTGTCAAGCTAATAAGGATTCAAGCGTGCTGGTTGGTTTTGGTCAACTTGACACAAATGTAGACATATCTGGGAAGAGGGCATCTTAATGAAGAAAATGCTTCTATAAGACTATGCTGTAGCCAGGCGGTGGTGGCACATGCCTTTAATCCCAGCACTCGGGAGGCAGAAGCAGGCGGATCTCTGTGAGTTTGAGGCCAGACTGGTCTACAGAGCAAGATCCAGGAAAGGCACAAAGCTACACAGAGAAACCCTGTCTCCAAAGAGAGAGAGAGAGAGAGACAGACAGACAGACAGAGACAGAGAGACTGTGCTATAGACTAGTTGGTACAGCACTGCCTGGATTAATGAGTGACACATGAGGGCTCAGCTCACTCCTGCTGGTGTTACTCTGAGACAGGTGGTCCTGGATGGTATAGGAAAGCAGGCTGAGAAAGCCTTGGGGAGCAAGCAAGTTAGAAGCATTGTCTCACGGCTTCTGCTTCAGTTCCTGCCTTGAGTTCCTGCCCTGACTTCTCTCAGTGATGGAGTGTGACTTGTGGGCTGTAAGATGAAATGAACCCTTCCTCCCCAAGCTGTCTCTGGTTCTGGTATTTACCACAACATAGCAACCTAACCAAGACAGGTGAATACACTGTGGCTCAAACAGCAAGTAGCTGTGTATTCAGACTGGTGTGAAGTAGCAAGTTTCCTGGCTTTCTCTCCATCACAGCACTTTATCACAGCAATAGAAACCCTAAGACAGAGGGGAAGGAAAGAGAATGGAAGAGAGGGAGGAGGGAAGAGGGAGAGGGGAGGGAGGGAGGAAGAGAGGGAGGGAGGAAAGAAGGGAGGGAGGGAAGAAGGGAAGAAAGGAGGGAAGGGAGGGAGGGAGGGAGGGAGGTAGGGAGGGAGGGAGGGAGGGAGGGAGGGAGGGAGGGAGGGAGAGAGACAGGTACTCAGTGTGGCCGAGGCCTGGGGAACGAAGAGAAGCAGTCCCTCAAATGGTAACACAAGCAAACCCTTCCTTAAGTTGCTTTGGTTGGTATTTTGGCACAGCAGTGAGTAGTAACCAACACTGCCATGTCTCCCTAATTCATTAATTAATTAAGCTTATAGACAGGTGTGAATAGGATAAATCACACCATCTATAGGATTTGGAGCTATGTCTGTTTGAGGCCCAGCCTAACTGACCCCAAACCAGGCTTGTTCCAGCCAACAGTCATTGCTTTGGATAGGGAAGGGCCTCCATCAATCCCTCCTGACACCAAGCACCCCAATGCTCCAGAATGTCCAGAAGCCATTCATGGTAAGCCAGGCTGCTGGGGACAGTGCACTGCATTCCCTGGACAGAGGCTGATGGGAACAAGCTGTCCCGTGCAGCTGGACCATAAAACCAGCTCCCGTGCAGTCTCAACAGCAATCCTGAACACCACTTAAGTAAGAATAATTGCCCACTTAGTCACACCTGAGTGCATCCCGGCCTGTGTGTGGCCCCACAGAGAAAGACAGGTGAGCAGAGAGAGCTGGATGCTTGGCAACTTCCCTGCTATCTACACATAGCCTGGGGGCTGAGGGACAAAGGACACCACAGGACAGGGCCAGCATCAGCTGACTCTTACAACCAGGGAGCTCAGGCCGGCAGCTCTCCACCATAGCCTGCTTGGCACATACCTGGAACGATGGTGTCACTCGATGGCCAATTGTTGGTGCAATGGCTGTTGTGCTGGGGAGGGGGTGGGTGGACAGCAGTGTCAATCAAAACACAGTGATGACGGGATTAGCTTATGTAGGCATCCGAGAGGGCAAGTGGAGGGTGTAGAGACAGAGGGCAGACACCAGGGACCTTGAGCTACAGATCAGTTGGAGGGTGTTGCACAGATCCCTGAGTGTGGTAAGTTAGGTAAAGTGGGAACACTGGGCAGATGCAGAGACATCTCCTGGAGGTCTCTGTTGCTTAAGTAGTTTCCCTGGTGGGCTAGGGATATAGCTCAGTTGGTAGAACACTTGCCTAACGTGCACCAAGCTCTGGTTCTATCCCTAGTACCACAAAAACCAGGCATAAAACAGGCACATACCTGTAGTCCCAGTACTAGGGAGGTGTAGGCAGGAAGATCAGAGCCAGCCTCAGCTACATAGCTAAGTTTGAGGCTAGCCTGGACTATATAAGGAGATAGGTAGATAGATAGATAGATAGATAGATAGATAGATAGATAGATAGGCAGACAGACAGACAGACACAAAAACAAACAGACATCAGAGGGGGAATCTCTTGTTATCATCAGTATCCCAATACAGAAGAGAAACCACAAACACACACACACACACACACACACACACACACACACACACACACACACACACACTCCAAGCCAATCTGTCTCAAAGATGCTTTCCAGAAAGCCAACCAGGCCAGGAAACAAGATAAAGGGTAGTCAGTATGGGAAGGTGACATAGAGTCTTCAGGAACATCAGAACATAGAGCCAATCAGTGCCCAACCCTGGTAGACTGGTCTGGCCACAGGAAGCTAGCCTTCTCCTCTCAAGTCTCATGTAGTCCAGGTCGGCCTCAAACTGGCTGTGATCTTGAACTTCTCACTGTCCTGGAGTGCCAGGATTACAGACATGGGCTACCATTCTGGGTTTGTGCAGTGCTGGCCCTGGAACCCAAGACTTCCTACATGAGAGGCAAGCACTCTACTCATCAGTGACCTCCCTAGCCCCTCTCCCCTCAGGGCAACCACACTAAGAAACTGGACAGGAAGGTCTATTGGAAGTAATCCTGATGCTCAGACCCTGAGCCCACTTTTTTATGATGGTGCTTTCAGCTTGGGTGACCTTGGGACTGGCTGCATTAGTCAGTGTTCAGGGGCCATGACTGAGGCAGGGGACCTGCTTAGGGCAGCCCAGCAGATCAAGACAGGGCCTGTGAATGCTGCTCTGGAGAATAAAGACGCCAGAAAGCTAGGCCTCCTACAGAAGCTGCTGGGCCTCTGTGGGTCCCGCAGGCAGGGGTGACCAATGGGAGGGACGCTTTCTAGGTCAGGCGGAGTTAGCAGACTCAGTCAAGAACTCTAACAAGAACATCGTAGTGAACACAGAACAGACATCCCTCGTGCCTCACACAGACTGACTGTGCTCCTTGCTAAGCATGTCCCAAGTCTAACTCAAATAGTTCAATAGTACTGTGGAACATCTACCACTATGACACGTATTTCACAGATGAGAAAACAGCTCAAGAGAACACAGGCTAGTCCAAGCAGTCTAGCGTCACTGTATGGGCACTGCTGCCAGTACCCTGTACTGTCATGAAGCACCATGGGACAGATGTGAACCATTAGCAGCTCCTCTAGGAGCAGCCTCTGCCTCACACAAGGAAGGACCCCCCAACTCCCACCCTCACCCCCCCAGTCCCCCACTCCCCCACCCCCCACCCGCTTCCTCCAGGAAGCCAGGGCATGAGAGTCTCAGACGTTAAGAGTCTCAGGGCTGGGGTGTGGCTCCGAGATATTAAGCAAGCTTAAAACAAGAAGTCCTGGGTTACACACTCAATGGGAGGGAGAAGGGAGGGGGAGAGAAACTGGGAAGAAGGGTGAGCCAGGAAGGGGGTGAAGGGGAGGGAGGGAGGGAGGAAAAGAGGAAGGGAGAGATAGGAAGGGAAGGAGAGAGGGGGGAAATAAAACAGCGCAGGCAGAGGGCAGAGAGGGGGATGAAAGTGCTTCAGAGTTTCCCAGAAGCTTTGCTTAAACTGGGCCCATGGTGCTGACCCCAGGGACCCCCAGTTTTGTAGGTCTGGGGTGGGACCCAAGAATTAGCACTTCTGGGGTCTTGGGAACAGATCAGTATAGACTGAGAACTTCAGCAGCTCCGTTCCCAGAACCAGTGGAAAAGGGGAGACACTTCTAATTCCTATGGGGTGCCGATGCTATGGGAAAGGAGGGACCGCAATGGCTGGCTGCCTGGGTTTGTCGCTGTCCTTAGCCCTCGGGTTCCTGAAACTGGACTGGGCGCTTGATTTCAGTACATGAGATCAGGCTCAAGTTCCCAGCCTCAAGGCTGTCCCCAAGGTTTCTAGAATGGTCCAGTCCCCGTGGAAGCACACAAAGCAGTCCAGAAATATTTTTGGAAAAGAATCCGTGGCAGACGAGGAAAATACAACAGCATTTGGACAGATTCAGTGGAAAGCAAGGAGAAACATCTGACTTAAATTGCTTTGCAAATTACACCATTTTAAAAATTAGAGGGTGGGGGGACCCTGGGCCAAAATGTATTTTTAAAGATTTATGGCCTCTAGAGTGTTAGCTCAACAGCTGAAGAGGCTGTGAAAGAACCACCCAGCGTGGCTCCTGCTCAGGCTCTTGGGAAGTGTCCCCCTCAACCCCCGCCTCCTGACGCAGGCCTTTCCCAGCCTGACTGCAGTACAGCTTGCCTGACTGACCCACCCAGCCCTGCTCTGCCTCTGAAAAGCTGTGTGTGTGTGTGTGTGTGTGTGTGTGTGTGTGTGTGTGTGTGTGTGTCTGCGTGTCTGCATCTGTCTTCTGTCTGTCTGTCTCTATGTGTGTTTCCATGTATGCACGCACACAGGCCACAGAAGTCAAAGGTCATTTTCAGGTACCATTCCCAGGTGCTTTCTGCATGTTTTCTTTTTGTGACACATGGTCTCTCATATACCTAGAACTCACTGAACAGACTAGGCTGCCTGGCTGTCAAGGTCCAGGGACCCACCTGTCCCCATCTCTAACTATGGGATTACAAGGATGCACCATGACTCCCATCTTTTTCACGTGGGTTCTAGGGATGAAAGCCGTATTTCCAGGCTTGTGCATTTTACCAGCTGGGCCATTCCCCTATCCCTGAGAGGTGCTTCTGACACACACTGCAGGAACTCCCAGCCCTCAGCCTGTGGACTCCTTTAGAAGTTGAACAAAAGAGGCCACTGGATCCAGGGACTCCACCAATGTGCCATGGCACACCCCATATATCAGCTCTCTGTAAGAGATTAAGAGCTGCCGGCTCTGGGGCAGAGGAGGCCACTGAGGCACGAGGACACACAGAAGGCCTTTCCAAGGCTGACACCCAGATATAGTGGGTGCAAAATGACAACTCCAGTCATACCCTCACAGTCTAAAATAACAATGTAAAAGCAAGCAGAGTTCAGCTCTCTGTAGCTGAAGACTCCACACCTTGCAGATATAATGTACTGAAGATATTGAGACTATTTGGAGAACATGCATAGACTTTTTTTCCTGATAATGACATTGAACCCAGAGCCTTCCATGTGTGACACTCAGAATCCAATATGCATCCAGCTTCTCCATATAGTCACTGAAAGGTTGTAGGACCAGGTCCTCTGGTTGTAACTGCCCATGTCTTGAGGAAGAACCCATCCACCCCAACCCTCTTCAGATAAGGCGGGATATCCTAGATCCATATAAACCACCACTCCCTGCCATCAGATAGCTGCATGTCCTAATGCAGACCATGTGAACAAGGTCTCATGCTTTGAAGGCATAGGCAACTGTCTGGACAGCTCTGGGAATCAGCTGCACCACTCTCCTGCCCTGTCTGTCTCACACCAGGATGTCGAGAAACAACTCAGCAAAAGGGGCCTTCAGGGATCAGTGCTGGGCTCTCTGGATGCACAGTATGCATCTAGAGGCCTGTCCCCTGAAGCCCAGCATGCATATGCAGCCACACACCTGGAGCTCCCACACACCATTATGCAGACACTTGCAGACCAGCACACACCTGCACCTCAGCATGCACCTGTAGTAAGTACATACACACTTGCAGCCTAGCATACCCCTACAGTCCCATATACATGTCTGCAGTCCAGGACACACCTCACATACACTTGCAGTTCATCTTGCACCTGAAGCCCTCAACACGTATACAACCACATCTTCAGCCCGGCTTGTACCTACAGCGCCTGTTCCCTGTATATTCTCATCACTGATACACACAGTAGCATATGGTTGCAAGCTGAGAGTCAAACTCCTCAGAGGCTAGGCAAATGTGGCTGGCTCCTGGCAGCCACCCTTCATGGCCCCACTCCTTATCATACATTTCCCCTATACCATATATGTTTGAGGATATCCTTACCCCCCTCCTGCTGGGCCTCACACTGAAAATTGCACAAGAGGAACCTTCCTTGGTACCTCTGCTCTGTCACAGAGAATTCAAGCAAGAGTGGGGTCTTGAAATAGTTTTTCAAGTTTTAATTACACTTATTTATTTGGGGGGACACATGCGTGCAATAGCACATGTGTGGGGGGGTCAAACGGTAACCTGCAGGAGCTGGTTCTCACCTCCTACCCAGGGATGAGATTTGGGTTAGCAGGGTTGGCAGCAAGCGCCTTTACCCGAAGAGGCATCTTGTCAACCTGGTCCAAAAATCTTAAGGATCGCAACTAACATCTGTGAGATCTCCTCATAACATAGAAAGCTAAAAATACCAGCAATATCCTTTGGGTTTAACCACTGGGCTTCCTTGCCCCCCCCCTTTTAACTTGCCTTCAGTAGAGACAGATCCCACTGCATCCCCTGTTCCCATACAGGCACAGCCACTCTTCCCAGATTCCAGGACACCCTTCCTTCCACATAAGCTGCTTGGGGAGCAGGTATCGCATGCTTTGGTGGAGGCCACCCCCCCCCCCCAGCCTCTGCATGGCTCCTTAGTGCATGCCCTGCTCTGAGACACCCACTGGCCAACTAGCCACCTGCTTATGTGAGCCAAATACACATGGGACCTCCTCAGGCAAGCTCCCCTAGGAAGGGCACTGAGGGGGCACAGGGCAGGCACAGTGTGGGGCTGTTGCTCCTCTGGAGTGGCTGTACTCTGAGCTGTGTCCCCTGTCCCAGTAGAAAAGGCCTCAAGCATGTGCTGTCACTGTCCTCAACAGTGACAACTGGGTCTGATGCCACAGGGGCTCTCCCCCCACAATCACGTTCTAATTCCTGCCAAAGCCTGCTCGCTCTTGGTATGACAGAGCACAGAACGGCTCTGCTTGTTGTTTGAGAGAGGAAAGCCAAGTCTGGGCAGAACCCTCAGGACAAGTGGGAGCTCATGGGAACTCTCCCAGCCTTACAGAAGGGGGCGGGGAAAAAAAATCTAAGGGACTGTCGCTGCTGGGGCAAGCCCTAAACCAGGAGATGAAAGCAGCTTGGCCAGGACTTCACTCCACTGCATGTCCCATTCTTCCCTCCCTCACTGGGTGACCCATCAGGCTGTGGCTCCTCCCTCCTGACCTAAGAGTCAAGCCTCCACACCAGGCCCACACACTCAGACCCTCTCCCTTGCTCAAGGGTGACCTCACCTCTCCCTCTCTGGCTCGATAATTTTCTTCCAACTTAGAATTGTGGGGAGAAAGGAAAATGAATACCATGACAACAACCTAAGAGGTCCTACACTCTCTCCTTAGAGGCAGAACTCAAGGGCAGCCCCGTTTCTCTGGGTTCTGGCCCCTGCTGCTACACCCAGCACAATCCAGGGACCACAGATGCAGCATCAGCTCAGAGCTAGAGAGAAAGAGACTCAACCCTACTCTAGAAGAAGGCTCCTCGGGTGCTTGACCCGGGCAAGAAAGCATCAGGGCACAACTAAATGGGTTTGAATAAAAAGGGGGGGAAATCTTGGTTTCTTCACTCTAAGGCAGAATAGTTGTGTGGCCTCCAGATGGACAGCCCAGTGACTCGGGGAGGTCTCACCTTCCCGCCAAACTCCCCAACCGGGATGCTGGCACAGTCAGTGGAAACCCGAGAACATCTCTCTTAGGGACAGTGAAATGAGAGACTGTGGCCCGTGGAGTCCCTTCTGTTGTAATTAAGTTGGCCAGAAATCCACCTAAGATAGTAAATTCCATACCTGACCCTCTAATTACAGCCAGCAGGCATTGGCAGACAATTACTTTCTGAAATAGTCCTCAGCGGGCAAGAGTCAAGAAGCTCTCAGGATACATGTCCCGGGTGCCAGCTAAACACACCCCAGGGTGGCCAGGCAGCTGCCTAGTATGGCTCTCCTCCCTTCCTCCTCTCCCTGCTCGGGCCCAGCCACCAGAGTCTGAGACAGTCAGCTCTCCAAGTGACCTTCCTGGGGACTGGGATTCCCGGGGCAGGGGCGCTGCCCTCCATAAACCCAGCATGCCTCCCAGATGACAGGGGCCAGCGCACTCATTAAATCCTAATGACCTCATGAAAACCACCCCTGCTGCTCTCCAAGCGTGCAAAACAGAAAGTGTACCTCCTTGGGCAGCTACAGCTGCTGCTGCTGCGGCCACTGCCAGAGGACAAGCCTTTTTCCCTGGATCCAAGAAGCTGCTGTCCTCCAAGAGGCCACTCTTGGCTTCTTTCTTCTCCACTGCAGGGGCTGGGACAGACGTCTCCATCTCAGCGGCTCATACTCTTGGGTGGTAGACCCTGGAGGAAATGACAAAGACGTTCAGCCACAACCTCGCACCCAAACCCAGTCAGGAAATGCCAACCAGCATTCACACCACATGAGCCTACAGCAGCCAAGTTCACACCCAGGATCTTCACACCAGGAGGAAGGACTTGGTTAATTTTTGACATGTTCGTCCCGAGAACCGAGTGGTCTGCTTTTTTTTTTTTTTTTTTTTTTTAACCTGGAAGACGTTCTTAATGATGAGAGCAGCCAGGAGTAGAGAACCTCCTGACCTGGAAGCCGGAACAGAGAGCCTGAAGTCTAGGAAGAAACGGAATTACAACCCTCTCTAAGAAAGGCCCCCGATCTCCTGCTTTCTCTCCCTCCTTCACTCGTTGATTCCTTTGGATGTCCAGTCAACACTCATCACTAATTGTCATCATTTATGGACTGAATGTGCTCTCAATCTCTCTCTCCCGCTCTGCCTCCCCTCTCTCTATAAGGCAGCGGTTTTCAACCTGTGGAGTCTTTACACTTTTGGGGAGGTCAAATAACCCTTTCACAGGGGTCGCCTAAGAACATCAGAAAACACAGATATTTACATTACGATTTATAAGAGCAAAATTACAGTTATGAAGTAGCAGCAAAATAACTTTATGGCTGGGGGTCACCACAACATGGGGAACTGTATTTAAGGGTCTCAGCATGAGGGAGGTTGAGAACCACTGCTGCAAGGGCTGGAGTAGCCCAGGGTGGCCTAAAGCTCACTCTGTATCCAACCACAACCTTGATCTTCCTGCTTCCTCCATGCTAGGATTACAGGTGTGTAGTGCTAGGCCTGGCTTAAGCCATCTTTAAAAACTGTTGCTTTGGAGCCAGTGGTCTGGCTCAGCAGATAAGGCTGCCTTGCTGCACAAGCCTGAAAAGCTGAGTTTGATTGCAGGAACATGTATAAAGATGGGAGGAAAGAACCGACTCCATGAAGTTCTGACAGCATGTATATGCCACTGCATTCGAGGCACACACACACAATAACATGCATGCCATTGCATGCAAGCCACACGCACACAAAAACACATGCATGCCATTGCAGGCAAGCCACACATACACAATAACATATGCATGCCATTGCATGCAAGCCACACATACACAATAACATATGCATGCCATTGCATGCAAGCCACACACACACACACACACACACACACACACACACACACACACACACTAACACATGCATGCCATTGCATGCGAGCCACACAAAAGATGCATGCCATTGCATGCAAGCCACACACACACAATAACATATGCATGCCATTGCATGCAAACCACACGCACACAAAAACACATGCATGCCATTGCATGCAAGCCACACGCACACAAAAATGTATGCATGCCATTGCATTCGATTCACAAGCACATAATAACAATAAAATACTAAAATCTGTTACTGTGGCTTCCTACTATCAGAATAGTTAGAAGCCTTGAGCTGGAACCTCTTATCTTTTTTCACACTGGCCCTTTGCCTGGCCACCAGCACCACCAAATCAAGCCACCTGAACTGCTCTTAGGTCACCCCGCACACACTCACACTTCCCTCACTAGGGCTGAGATTGCCATTGCTACACAGGAGCAAGCAGTCAGCGGTGCCTCTCCAGGATATACTTCTACTTTGCCTATGAAACCCCACTCAGATGCCATCTCCCCCAGGAATCCCCTGCTCTGGACAGCCCATGGTCAGAGGCCTGTATTGTGAGTCTACCTCGATACAACCATGATCTCATAGACATGCCCACAGTGACTGTAGATTCCATCAGGCTATCGATCAAGATTGACCAGCAGAGCTGGGAATGGCAGCACACACCTTTAGTCCCAGCCCTCAAGAGGAAGAAGCAGGCAGGTCTCTGTGAATCTGAGGCCAGCCTGGTCTAATAGTGAGTCATAGGACAGCTGGGGCTACACCGATTCATCATCATCATCATCATCATCATCATCATCATCATCACTATCATAATAATAGTAAGAAAATCAGAATACCCCCTCTCCCTGAGCCTGGAGCTTGATTACATTCCCACATTCTTCTAGTCTCCTGTTGGATTCATTAATATTTTAAATTATTTGTATGCACATGTATCTGTCTGTGCAGGTGTCCTTAGAGGCCAGAGGCATAAGAAGACGCCTTGGAGCTGGAGTTACAGGCTGCCTGGTGTGGGAGCTGAGAACTGAACTCAGGTCTTCCGGGACAGCAGCAAACATTCTTAAACCACTGACTCCCCTCCAGCTCCTCCTGCCGGGTTCCGGTACACCAAGACTTAAACCTCTAAGCCAGTGAGTGGTTCTCAACCTTCCTAATGCTGTGACCCTTTAATACAGTTCCCCCCAACCACAAAATCATTTTCACTGCACTTCATAACTGGAATTTTGCCCATGTTACACATCATAATGTAACTGTTTTCTGGTGGTCTCAGGTGACCCGTCATTCCACCCGCAAAGGGTTGAGAGCCACTGCTTAAGCAAGAAGAGACTTGGCTGCCTGTGTGTACCTCACCCTCCTGGCAAGAGGACCAGCTCCTGCTGACGTGGGCCTGGAGGGTGGGAATATAGTAGAAAGAGCAGTGAGAAATGAACCTCTTCTGTTCCCTTACTCCCTGGTCTCTGGTGTTCTGTGTTAGGAACACAGGAAGACTCAGGCGGTGACCCCTCAGGCCCCTCTATCCCATCCGTTTCACTGAGGGGTAATCTTAAGCTTCTGTGGGAGATGAGCTGCCTAAGGCCACTTCCGGCAGAGCGGGCCTCCAGTCTGGTGCTCTGCTAACCTAGAAGCCCTGGGAGGAAAGTCACCCTAAGAAAAGGCCCTCGAGGGTATGAGCACAGAAAGTTTGTTGCTTCAGCGCTCGGGCTGTGATGGCAGATTCCGAGCAAAAGGAACAGCTACACACACAGAGGCTCCAGGGATTTAGGTGTCCCAGGGAAGGGGGTGGGTGATGGAGAGAACAGCCCAGGCAGGACCCCCCAGACCCCTGCCTCTCCCAACAAGTCAACCCTCCCCTCCCCTTGCTTCTGCCACAGGAAAGGAAGGCAGGGGACCTAGGAGGCAAGAGTCATCATGAGAATTAGTGGGATTAGCTCAATTTCTGGGTAAACACCAGGTACCCTGGGTCCCAAGCAGAAACTTTCACTCCCCAGAGACCACTGCACCTGTGTTGTCCTCGCTGCCAGCCCCCACCCCCTCCACTGCCTCCTGGGAACAGCCGGGAGGGGTCTGTGCTTGGCTTCCCAGGCATGGTTGGGGGTTGCTGGTCTTTGTGGACTGATTCCCACATCCTACACAAAAGCTTCTTCACAGGAAGGTCTGAGAGCCACAGGACATCCCAGGGGAGGAGAGTCAACCCCCACTTTCTTTTACAGCTCTGGTAATGCAGACACATTCCACAGGAATCTGCTACACCAAGGGGAGCCTGGGCCTGAGTTGAGGAGGAACCCCTTTCCTTTAGAGATTGTACCCAAGTCTTAGGACCTCTGTGGCTTCCCCCGGACTTCCATGGGGTCTCTCATCCATACCTATGACTGGAGAGCCCACAAAATGTGCAAAGAAAACACAGTGTGTGTGTGTTTGTGTGCATTCACATGTGTTGGGGGGAGGTGCGTGTGAAGGCCATATGTCACCATTGGGTGCTTTCCTCAGTCACTCTCTGGTTTGTTGTGGATCATTTTGAGGCAGGGTCTCTCACTGAACCTGGTGAGTGAGCCCCAGGGACCCTCTGTCTGGTTTCAGACTACAGAGGTGAGCTGCTGAGCCTAGCTCTTTATAAAATGCTGGCAATCCAAACTCAGGTGCTTACCTTTGTGTGGCAAGCAGTTTATCAACTATACCATCTCCCCAGCTCTCTAACTTTTTTTTTTTTTTTAAGTTTTGAGTATGGGACATAGCAGAACATGCCTGTAAACCTAGGCATGGTCCAGGGCCTGGCAGTAAGAAGGCCAAGTTTTCATGGCTAGCCTGGGACACACGCAAAGACCCTGTCTCAGAAAAACAGAACAATCAAGGAAACCCTTTAAGGGTTCTGCCCTGCAAGCAAGCGGCAGGACCTTGAGCAAGGTGTTCATCTGTCACAGTCGGTCTCCAAGTAATTGCTAAGCTACACTTAAAACAAGACTTTATGAACTAAACATTTTATCAGGTCCAGGAAAAGTGGATCAGTGGGTAAAGCTTTTGCCATGAAGCCTGAGGACCTGAGTTCCATACCCAGGACCCCCATGGCCATAGGAGAGAACAGACGCCTTCAAGGCAGTGGTGACTCCTTTAGAAATGAATGGCAAGATGCGTCACAGTAGTTGTGGACCTGTTACCAGCCTCCTCCATGTCATGAACTATCAGCTCTTCTCACCTTGGCATCCCACTTGGAGAGTCATGAGACCCAGCACCTCCACCCCTCAGGACTTGGTGTGCAGTAAGAAATCCCGAGGATCACCATTGCACTTGATTGTAACCGGTGTCTTTCAAGAACCATGCTTTCCATTCCATCACTTACAGCATGCAGGTGAACGATAATTACACCCGGTGCTAAGGGGACCATGGCACAGGACAGGTTAAGGAGCCTCCCAGGACTGGCATGAAAATGAAGAACTGCCCTGGAGCTTGGGATCCTGGAGACCTCCCACCACCTGGCTGCTTTGAAGTCCTTTGCTGAGTGAGTCACACATGAGCACTTCCTGGGGTGAAATCAACCTCCAGGAGGGAGGCAGGACCTCACTTCTCAGCCAGCACAGCCACCGCAGGCCCTGGCTAACCACATCGCTTCTGATCTCATCCAGACAGCATGCATGCCCAGACTCACATGCATGAAGCACATGGGAATGCATGCACACAGATAATCACACAACACATGCAACATGTACTGCACTATTTACATGCAAAGATGTTTGCTGTTCGCAAGCATACATACATACGTGCACACGCACTCATAGTTTCATTTAATACTAGCAGTATAAATGTATATGCCCATCACATATATGTTGTCAAAAGGAGTTACACACACACATGCTCATACACACACATACATGTGCAAAGACACAGACAGATCCATACAGGCACAAATACACACAAGAGCTGATGAATACCCACCCTGCCTTGATGCCAGACACCTTTTTTTTAAACATGTATTTATTTAGTGTATGTGCACACACATGCCCATTTGTGGAGACCAGAGGAAAATTTACAGGGTCGTGTTTCTCTCTGACCATGTGGGCTCCAAGGATTGAATTCAGGTCATCAGGCTCGGAGGCAAGCACTTTTACCCAATGAGTCATCTCACCAGCCGGACACCTTTCCTGTTTGTTTCTTTCCTTGAGACCCATGTAGCTCAGGTGGGCCAGGAACTCATGAGGATCTCGAACTTCAGACCCTCCTTCTTCCACCTCCCAAGTGCACCATCATGCCTCATTTGTGCAGTGCTGGGGCCTAGGGCTTTGTGCATGCATGCCCAGCTGTACTTGTTTTTAATATGAAATGATATAAACTGTGAACACTGCCGGAGTGCAAGCAGGCTGGCAGCGCAGCCCAGTGAGCAGGTCAAAAGTAACCACACAATGCCAGGGCTGGCGGCATGAGAGCAAAGAAGACAGATATTCCAAAAGCAAATGTACCCCTGTGGTACCCCACCCCAGCCAGCCTGGCTTACGGACCCCTCAGCTCAAGCTTTACCCAGAAACCTGCAGGTTACAGAGTGACATTGCACTACACCAAGCAAAAATCTCCCCCAAGGCAATGCACCTGCCCCTTTCTAGCCCCTTGAATTTCTTTCTCCAAGTACAAAAGCTCCTAGATTTGCAAGCCCTTGGGCTAGTGAGCTGGTGTTAGGAAAAGTGGTAATTAACCCTAATTCACTGACTGGCTGGGCAGGGGTGAGCCCCAAGGGCCCAAGGAGAAGCATAGACCTTCCTCATCAGATGGGTATCAGAAAGACTTCCTTCTTTCTGGAGGCTGTGGGTAGGACTTCTGGTTTAGGCTTGAGAAAGCATCCCAACCCCCACTGTTTCTACTCAGGTCTATCCTCTAGGAACACAGGCTGAGTCTCCTTCGGGCATTGGCATTCCTGTGCTTCCTTATGTTGATCATTCACCCTCTCTGTTCTACTAATACCATGGACTTCAAGACCTCGAATCCTACACTAAGGGTAGCTAATCCACAGTCCCACATGGAACACGGGATAGCAGATGACACCTTTGCGGGACGGACCCTGACCGTGGACACCAGAGATGGAGCATCCATGTGGACAAAAGCCAATCTCACTCAATTTCCCCATCTGCAAAATAGGGACGAAGGGCCTTCCTCTCAAGCTGGGCAAGCAGAGTCCCCACAGGAACAGGAGAGAGACCTGTCCAAGCCTGGAGGATAGCAGAGCTCCATCCTGGCCCTCTCTGGCGAAGGTGCAGCCTCAGTCTCCCAGCTAGATGCTGAGAGTACAGTGCAGCAGCCATGAATCTTGCTAGATCCCGACCTCTCGCCCCCACTGTTCCTCCTCGGGGACTTGGTGCCCAGAGGGCCACATCCCTTCCAGCAGAGAACTGGACCATACTCTGAGGCCGCATCTGCAGGCAAACAAGGGTGCACTATGTGGCCTGCCTCCCAGACCCAGCCCAGGTCGGGCTTACTGCAGTGCTGTGTATTTCTGAAGTGGGAATGGAAAACAAGGCAGGCCTCTGCCCGGGGAGAGAAAACAGACTACTTAGGACAGTCCTCAGCAGGGGAGCAGGCTGCAAAGATGCCAGGGACAGACAGGCCTCCTTCAGCAGAGGACAAGCTATGCAGCAAGGACCAAAGGCCATCAGAGCACATCACAGTACGCTCTGAGAACACAGAGGTCTGCATCCCTTGGCTGGCACCAAGGCCTCGCTTCCGGGCCTGGACCACTGCCCATACCACCCTAAACTTGAGCTCATCACCCTTCTACCCAACAGCCATGCTGTTTGTTTCTTCCCCCAGAAATGCTAAACGCCCAGTGGGCTGGGGTAGGCTGGGGTGTCTCACTTGTTCCTATGACCCCTAACATGATGGCCCCTCTGTCCTGCTTGTTTCTGCACCTGTACCCTTTCTGTTCACCCAGGCACAGGCTATCATCAACCTTTGACGACTGACATAGAGTCTAACTGGACCCAGGGAAACTCTCAGGGTACTCAGCAGGCACCCTGCTCTCCTCCTAGCATCTCCTCAGGACTTAGTCCCCACAAAAACAGAGCTGCCTCCAGGTCTCAGCTTCTACGACCCGCTGACCATTCTCTGAAGAGTGCTGGGTTGAGGGCAGCATCAGGATCTCACGTTGGGAGAGATTTAACCATTGACTCATCATGTCTGCCAAGGAAGATGCGGGAGTTAACCGGTAACATCTGTCACAGGCAGCACTACTAACACTAGATGAACGAGGGAAAACCAGGTTAGGAAAGAATGCTTTCCTTCACTTAATCCTGATGGGAGAGCAAGGCTTCACTATGCATAGTCCTGAACACAGAAGCTGCATGTCTACAGAACACCTGTTGTTCTAGGGTATACAATGGTCCTCATGATGGATAAAAAAGTGAGTTTATCAATTAACAGACAAGGGGTTTGCTTGGCATGGTGGCATATGCCTTTAATCCCAACACTTGGAAGGCAGAGGCAAGGAGCCAGCTACATAGTGAGTTCCAGGCCAGAGAGGGTTATAGAGAGACTCCGTCAAAAAAAAAAAAAAAAAATAGACAAGAGGCTTTGAACCATTAAAAATGATTTTCTCCAGGTGAAAACTTGAAACAAAAGTCAGGGACGAGCAAGTGCCTCCCCAGCCCCACCCCTGCACTTAAGGAGCAAAACTCAAACCACGGCCTCTTAACAAAAGACCCAGGTCTTGATCCAAAGTAGGTGGAGACAGAAGGCTAGGGGACTTGGGGAATATGCTCAGACCCAGGACAAGTCTTCTAACGCCTTGGCCCAAGTCATCTCAATTCTCAAAGGTTTCCTTGAGGCGCTGAACCATCCTGGCAGCAGTTCTGAGCCAGTTCCAGGGAGAGGACCTGCCTCTGTGACCAGCTGCCCTGTCCCTCTCCGGGTACGCAGAGATCCAGGCTTGGTTCCTGACTACGCCTCCTTCCTAAGGACTCACAGGCTTCTAACCAGGTTTACGGTGGCAGATGCGGACTTCTTCCTGCAGACCAGGCCTCAAATCCAATTTCAAAAACAAAACAAACAAACAAACAAACAAAAAAAAAACCCAAAACTAGTTTGTTATCCCCTTAAGAAGGATGGCACTGTTGCGCTGTAAGAGTGTCTCGTCCAGCATCTCAGCAGCACAGTACACAGACTCCACAGCAAAGGAACATTTGAGGATGCCTGGGATGGAGCCATCCCTAGGCCCAATTCCTGCTGGCCTCCATCACTACAAGTCAGGTATTGACAATGGCCTTCAATCTTACCTAGCCCCTCCCCCAATGGCTTAATGCAAAAGGAATTATCACAGAGCTTCTCATCTGATCCACAGCATAGCTAATTGTTGGCCACATAGGCTGAGCCCAGACTGGCAGGGTGAGTGCCACTCCCAACTTCTAGGCCCAGTGTGAGACAGGCTGGCTGGGGCCCCAGGGAGTATTAGGTGGAAAAAAGGAATCGGGCACACGGCAGGGTACAGACAGGATCCAAGCCACCTGAGTTGTGAACCAGCCACTATATACAGAAGGGAGGGTCCTGCCAGCAAGTCTTCCAGGCCTGAGGTCACAGGGAGGGAGTAGGGCAGGGCTGGGAGAGCTCACTGACTGCAGGTGTGGGGTGGGGCTCTGCCCGCTCAAGGCTAGAGAGACCCAAGCTCAGCCGGTGTGTGGCCCTGGCATCTCCAGGATCCGCTGCTGCTCTGACTTGCCAAGCTGGAGGCCTCCCCACGCCCCACAGGCACCACCAGTGTGTGCCTCTGCACGGGAATGGCCTCCATCACGCTTAGCACTCTGGTTTCCACGAGTGTCCCAGCAACTGTCAGACAGCCCAAACCTGCCAAGTAGAACATCTTTTTTTTATTATTATTATAATAACGCTAGCAGGATCTGGTCGGCTGGGATCTCCCTCCATGCCTGGGCCCTGCCCAATCCAGACCTCCCAGCCCAATGGTCCTCCTCCAAGCTCAAGCTTCCTCTCAGCATCCACAGGTCACATTCCAAGCCAGCTGTTCAAGAACTGGAGCCTGGAGCCCCGATGTCTACTTCTGTCCATGGCTCCGCTGCAGCCCACCACCCACCTGCCCAGCAGGGCAAGGAAAGACTCAGAATGACGCAAGATTCGGGGGTCCTACTGTGCAGCACCTGCAACTGTACCAGGGTGCCCCAGCCTGAGTGGGGGAAGGTAAAAAATGGCAGACCAGTATTGGTTCCCATGGGAGAAAGACTGGAGGCTAGGTGAAGAAGCCTTGGGAGGAAGGGACCCTTCATAAACAATGTTGAGAATGAGCAGGTCAGGCAGAGCAGCGCATGGAATCTCCAGGCCCTGCCTGTCTAGCCTCTGCATACACACCTCTTCTAACACTTAAAGTACAGGCCATGCCACTTCCTACCCAGGCTGGAAGTTCTCACTGGATTCACGGTCAATGCCCCTGGGTGCCTTGGCCCCCGGGCCTTAAGTATCACTATCTACTTGGCACTATCACACGACTTGGCACCAAGTTGGCATCTAATAAATGGATCACAAGTCAGGGTATCAGTGTGACACCATCATGGCAGAAACAGGGACTGGGGAAAAAAGGTACATCAAGATTAGCATATGAAAACCAGTGGGGTGACTCAGTGGGTGGAGGCCCTGGCCACTCAGCCTGGTGATGACCTGAGTTTGACACCTGAGACTCAGCAAAAAGAGGCAATGGATTCCTGAAATCTTTTGACTTCTACACACACACACACACACACACACACACACACACACACACACACACACTATACATATAATAATAAAAAGATTAACATATGAAGGAAGATAGGCAAGGAACAAGTGGAGTCTTTCCATATCTGGGCTTCCCACAACACATGGAGCATGCTCAAGAAAAGACTTTGCTAATGCCAGGCAGTGGTGGCACACGCCTTTAATCCCAGAACTCAGGAGGCAAAGGCAGGCGGATCTCCGTGGTTTCCAGGCCAGCCTGGTCTACAAAGCATGCTCCAGGTCAGCCAGGGCTACATAGTGAGACCTTTGTTATACACATGTGGAAGAAGCAGGTGCTATGAATGACCTGTAAAAGATGACAAATCCGTGGCCTACCCCTTGTAGGACTCTGCAGCCCACTCCCATTCTCAAGCTTTCTCTTTCCTAGTGAACTATTTTGAACCATGTGTCCCTGCGCCCAACTCTTTGTCATGGGGCACAAGCGCCTTGAAGCCTCGGGTGTCCTGGGATGAAGATTCACACCAAGAGTAACCTCAGCTCTCTGAACTGAGCCATCTCTTAGACTGCCCCCCAGGCCATGTCCACAACCAGCTACTCAAAACAAGTCAGTGCTAACAATTACTAAATGGATCCTTCACAGGCAAGGGCCACCTAGCTGACTGCTCATAACCTCAGAAAGTGCTGGGCAGGCAGACCCCAGTGGCTAAAACAGAAAGACAGGCTCCCTACCTAAAATTCTACAATCACAGTCACTATGTGAAGCTGTTCGGTATTTAAGAATAGCAAATGGCTCAGGGATGAAATCAGCCCTTGAGTGGCTTTCATTGGAAAAGTTCAGTTTTCTAAGTAAAAAGGACTTTACACTATCTCACGCTCATATGGGCTCCGATGCCATCCACAATCTCCTATAAAAGTGGATCCCCTGTCTGTTCCTGTACTTCTTGGCACAGAGAAGTGGCTTTATTGAGGCTGCTCTCTGTTGTCCCCTTTGGGAAACTCTCCTGGCACACTCAATCAAGCACCCTTGTTTGATGGGCCTTCTGGACTCCTACAGTTGGAGCTAAGAGCCTCTTAAAAGCCGATCACATACTCAGAGGCCTGCATACCAACACCCTTGCCAGCCCTCACTGGGCTCTGGGCTCTGAGATAGGTGGGGAGAGGCTCCCTGACCAGGAATGTGCTGGAAAGACATACAAGGGGTGCCATCGCCTGCAAACAAGGTCAGGTGCCTTTGCTCCAGGTAGAGTCCTCTAAACTAGAAAGAAGTCATGGATGGGACAAAGGATAGGAGCCTTTTGGTCATGGGCCCGTCACCTCCAGTCACCACTGAGAAGCAGGATTCCCAACCCAAGGTATAGCAGACACATGGAGGCTGTGAGCGCTAACATGGAGTTACACACAGAAGAGGGGGTCCAGGCCTCTCCCCTCAAGGGCTCTGTGTGACGATTCTCCTGTTAGTCTCCCACCAATGGGACTCACTCTGCTATGGGGGCTTGCCAGGCATGAGAGACCCACAATGATTCTGGAGAACACAAAAGAGCCACAGTCAGGGGCTGGGGGATGGCTCAACCAATAAAGCGCTTGCCTTCAAAGTGTAAGGACCAGAGTTCAATTCCCAAAACCCACTGGAAAAACAACCAGGCATGGAGGTGTACAGAAGAATCCTGGGGCAGGCTGGCCAACCAGCTTAGCCAAATCTGTACCACTGAGAGACCTTTTCACAAAAACAAGGCAGAGATGTCCCTGGTAACAGCACTGGAGAATGACCTTCCTGGCACACACGTGTACATATGTGGGCCCACGTGTATCCACATATACCCATATATACAAAAATTAGCATTTCAAAGAAATCAGTGACACAGGAAAAGACCAGATCCCCCATCCCATGACCAAGGGCCATATGTAAGGGGCAGCATGCATGGTGTAAGAAATCAGTAACATAAGGAAAGACCAGATCTGCCACCTCATGACCAAGGCAGTATGTAAGAGGCAGTATGTATGGTGTACAAGTTGAGGAGAAAGTGAGAACTATGTAAGTGACCCATACAGAGTCACAGCCATAGTGGCTGGTACAACTGAGCTTTTCACAGATACATGTGGTGCACAGGCACACACTCAGGGGGAAGGTCCTAGGGAGCCAAAGAAGGATATTAACCGAGAAACAACACAATCAGCATGTCGTTTACAGTGTTGTCCTGCATTACCTTATGGCTGCTCTGGGACTCTGAACACCCATGCAAGACCTTACTTTCCTCTAGCTGGCCAAGTAGACTCCCAACCTCATGGTTTCTAAACCATGAAGAAAGTATTAAGTATGATGGAGGAAAAGGGTCACTCCAGAAGGACCACCAGAGAGGGTAATGGGAGGCCTGGACCAGGGGAAGGGCTTCCTCCTTCTGGGTCAGCGGGTACAGCTTATCCAGGGCCAGGTGGATGAGGAGCCTGGACTTGGCTTTGCCACTCACAAGAGGGGTGCTGGAAAGAGATCTGACTCTCCAAGCTACTGGGGCTTTTTATTTCCTTGTTTTTAAAGGCATGCAAGGTTTTCTGGTAAGTAGGGAGTGGTGCCCCCAAACAGGGGGGCCTCCAAGCTGCTCTTGCTTCCTGCCTCCTCTCCTCCCTTCCTCTCTCTGTCTTTTTCTCATTCCCTTCCATCTTTCCCTCCCTCCTTCCTGCTTCTTATCCAGTGCCGGGACAGCACTTCCCTGGGAGAATTTCTGAGGCAGTTGCTGTGTTCAACAGGCAGAGAGGAGCCATCCAAGCTAGGGTCAGCCATTACATACACCTTCTTGGCCTCCACATGTGTTCAGAGTCACTTCCCAGCATCAAAATCGTGTGTGCGTGTGTGTGTGTGTGTGTGTGTGTGTGTGTGTGTGTGTGTGTGTGTGTTCCCACATGTTTACATCATGCTTCCCTTTCCACAAAGAACCATTAAGTAAGAGCTGAGAGACCCATGCCTTCTGGAAACTGAGAGACCAGTTTCTCTTGCCAAGAGCCAACCTGCAGGGAACCCACATTCCTTCACCATGACTGATGTCTATGCTGCAGAGGGATGAGCAAGCTGTTTCCTTTCCCATTTACATAAACATAAACACCAATGACACACATACACAGACATGCATGAGCTTGCACCATGCATAAGAACACACACACACACACACACACACACACACACTTGTGAATCGATGAGCCCAGAGAGTTCCAATCTCCTCCTCCCCAGATTTGAAGAAGAAAGCTGGGCAGACAGTTCTGACAGAGGCATAGCAGTTAGGAGCCAGGCTTTGGAGCTCAGGTTGCCTGAGCAAGGTTAACTCTGGCTCCTCTTTGTATATATTATATGCCCTAGGGCAAGCTTTTTTTCCCTTCCTTTCCCCCCTACCTCCTTTTGAGAAAGGGTCCTCAAATTTGCTATGTAACCAGGGAAGACCTTGAACTTGTGATCCTCCTGTCTCCACATCCAAAGTGCTGGAATAACAGGCATGCACCACCACATCCAGTGTAGGCCATACTGGGGATATAACCTAGGGCTTCTAGCATGCTAGGCAAGCACTCTACCAACTTAGCTATGAATACATCCCCAGCCCAAGTTATTAATACATCGCTAACCCAAGCTAGGGATTAGTGTGGCTCAGCTTCCCTCTGTGAGGGGTACCTTGGACAATGGATATGGTGTGTCTAGTAGCGAAAGCCCTCAATGAATGTCACCTGAGACTATCATTCCACCATGAGCGTCCACATCCTCTTGGAGGTTAGGGAAAACGAAGACACATTAGGCACAGACCCCACTGGCTGCCACTTTCCAGCTTCTGTTGCACACTGAGGCACACCAATCCCTTCTCCATGGGACCTTGAATCCTCTTGGCTCAGCTCCAGAGTGCTGAGCTAGTGTGCACAAAGCTCCGAATTCAATCCCCAGCATGCCTAAACCAGACATGACAGCACGTGCCTGTGATCCTAGGGTGGGGAAGGAGAGGCAGAAGGATCTGTCGATCAAGGTCATCCTCGTCTACATAGCGAGTTTGAGGCCAGCCTGGGCTACATGAGACTCTTTCAAAATAATATAAAAGAACAACTAAAGACAGTGACGACTACTGGACTCTCCAGACTTGGAGAAAAGTGACCCGCCTTCCAGAGCCATGGTGTCCTGACCTCAGCTGTGTCTGGGGAGAGAAGGCAAGGCGACAAGTCCTTCTCTACGTGTCAGCCGCTGGCTTCACAGGTGGCAGAGACGTCCCTCAGTCCTCTGCAAATGTTTGGGGCTTGACATAGGCGTCTGTCGGATGAGATCCCGGTTTCCGTATATACGTGGAAGGGGCCCACTCCCTCTCAGCCTGGCTGCTGAGGCCTCCAGCCTTTCTTCTCACTCCAGGTGTTCCTTCCTGAGTCCACTGGGCAAGGCCACTTGTAGGCTGAACCCAGCCTGAAAGACCTCCAGTTCTACCCAGCTCTTCCGGTGGCAAAATCAGGAGCTTGCCTGGGGAGATGGCTCACTCCTGAAACCCTGAGTTAGTTCGACCTCCAGGATCCACGTGGTGGAAGAAGGTTGTCTTCTGACGACCACAACATGTGTACTGTGGCATGTACACACAAAATGTAATTTGAAAAACTTGTTAAAAGCACAGGGTGTTATTCACAAAGCCTCTATCTTTCCAAGCCAACTAGGATATCCCTGTCACAGCTCACACAAGCAGAAGAGGTCCTGTGAGCCCACACCACACTAGGTCCCTGTGCTGCAGTAGCAAGCAACACTAGACTTTCAACCAACCACCTGCCTGGTCTCCTGGCCACGCCCCCAGCCCTGCTGTCCAGCCACTGAACCAGGAAGATGGCTCTTCCCATCCTTTCCTACCAGCTCCAAACAGAATCTGAAGCTCCGCCCACCCGTCCCACAGACACCATAGAGCTAGCCAGAGCATGCTGTTTACATGACTGTCACAGAGCTTGGCTCAGTCCTACGTCACCTGCCCTGGGAACCTGGCAAGTAGCCCTCTCAGCTCCCCTAATTATCTTCTCTGGCTGTGTAGGTGATGGCATGGGCCTCAGGGACTGAACTGGGAAGGGATTTTTGAGTCACAGGTGAGGAAGGACCTATAAGGAGTCTTAACTGCCAGTTCTGTGCTGCCAAGGAGTCACCAAAGAGAGGCCATCACCTGGCCCTCTCAGCAGCCAGTCCCAGCTACTCCAGGCTGGGCCACCCCAGGCACTTGTGGCCATTAGCTCTGGAAGTCACAAGGCCACAAGAAGATCACCAGTAGGGTGGCAGTTGCTCTTTTACATTAGGTGCTTTCTACCTTACTACCGACAAGCCCCAAAGCCCCGAGCAACCTAGTCTGCCCATCAGAGCTCATGCCACAAGTTCCCCCCCTTTTTATCAGTGTGGGATGCAGACCAGCAACTACCACACTCCATAGGTTCTCTGTCTTCCCCACCCTGCCTCCTCTGAGCTTTGTGCTGTACCCCACCGTGGCTTGGATTCTCATTGCCTATATTCCAGACACTTGGCCAGGTCTTAGATAGTAGATGCCCACAGGTCACTCACCACTGTCCCCCAAAACTGGATATCCTACAGAAGAAGTGTCTGCCAAGACCTCTCAATTTTATCTTGGCACCTGATTCTGCACCCAGCTGTGCAGAGCCCAGGATGATTCAAGAACAGGTGGGTGTACTTTTAGGGACCCTATGCCCATCTCAGCTTCATTCGGGGAGGTGCAAGAGGGTCTGTTGAAGGTCTAGGGGAGATGGCCAGTGGTTAAAAGCATTTGCTGCTCAAGAGTGGGGACGAGCCGGGCGGTGGTGGCGCACACCTTTAATCCCAGCACTCGGGAGGCAGAGGCAGGTGGATCTCTGTGAGTTCAAGGCCAGTCTGTTCAACAAAGGAAGTTCCAGGGAAGGCACAAAGCTGCACAGAGAAACCCTGTCTTGGAAAAAAGAGAAAATAAAAGAGTAGGGACGAAAGTTCACATGCCCAGAGTCTACATAAATGTTGGCTGCGCATGGCTTACCTGGAATTCCAGCCTTAGAACATGGAAGAGCAGGGATTATCCAGAGCAAGCAGCCTAGCAAGACTAGGCATACCAGCAAGCTTTGGGTTTGACTGAGAGACCCTCTATCCATGAATAAGGTAGAGGAGTAATAGAGGATGATTTCCAGCAACAACCTAGGCATGTGCACCCACACACAACACATTCATACACACGTGTACACCACACCAAAATAATAATAATAATAATAATAATAATAATAATAATAATAATAATGGAAAGAGAAAACACAAGCCAGCAGAGCAGGGAGAGCACCCAATGGGCTACACACAGCACCCCACACCCACGCCAGGGCCCAGGCAACATGGCTGTCCACCACACCTCCCATGCTATCTGGCTCACTCATGCTAACTCACCTGTTTCCAACAAACAGACTCACTAAGGTTCACTCATGAGCACACACTCATCCACCCACACTCACACAGGCAAGTGCACCGACTCATACTTATACACACTTGTTCGTTCACACCACCGCTCACACCGTGGACTCACTCACACCCATCATGCCAAACTCTACTCACTGCTCACGGTCACTGTGATGGTGAACACTGTCCAGTCGGCAAGACCGATATTCAACTAAGGAGCAAACATCTATGCATATTTGTGAGGGAGTTTCTGGACTGAGTTATGTGAAGACAGAGACCACCTAAATACGGACAGCATCTGCACGAGCTGGAGTCCCAGACCAGGGGAGGCCAGACAAGATGAGCGCCTGTATTCCTCGCTCACCGATCCCCAGGCCGAGACACATGGGAGCAGCTGCTTTGTGTTCCTGCTCCACACTGAACTCCACACCTAGGAGCCGAAACAAACCCTTCCTGCCTGAGGCTGCTTTCTCCAGGCACTTGTCACAGTAACAGAAGCAATACAGTCACGCTCACCAGCTTGTGCTTGCCTGTGGACACACACTGCACTGCCGCCAGAATCCACCATCCCATGGCTCACTCAACAGGCTCCCCTCTGGCGTGCCCAGCTGGGAGAAGGGTTTGCGGGATAAGAAGCCCAGGCTGTCCTCAGTCCTGTGAGGTCTCCAGGTCCATCGCCTCCCTCCTCACACAGGTTGGCCCAGAAGTGGCCTGAAACTGAGCTGATCCTGTCCCTCTCCTCTCTAGGGGTTCCCCTGCCAGGACTCCAGCCCCTCAGCTCAGTCCCCAGGCTCTGAAGCCCCCAGGACCTCCCAGGGCTCCCCTTGAAATCTGGAAGGGGGCAGACCTGGACAGAGCCACACCGAAAGCTCTTTTAAACCACGTGGTCTCTCCTCTCAGGGCCTCCTCAGGTTCCCATCTGGAAGTGAGAATTACATGACCCACAATAAAAAGACTGAACATAGGCTGTGCAGTAGGACCCAGAACTTGACCTCTCACCTGCCTATACCTGCTGGGCCTGACTGATTCCAACGGCCGCCACCGGAGGAAAATGGGTCCTCCAAGGGCATGCCAACACCTGCCTCAGCACCAGACAGTCCTGGGCTTGGCGAGGCTGAGCCCAGGACAGGGAGTCTACCTGCCTAGGAAAAAAAAACATGGATGGAACCCCAGCAGCCGAGGGCATGGAACCTGAAGTGGCAAAGGAGATGGGAAGGACAGGACTGACTGCACCTGGCGGGGCTCTGACGACATTGTACACTAGCATGGCACAGGTCTACCTTACTTCACATACCCTGAGGGGGGACGGCTCCACCCACCTCACAGGAAAGGAGACTGGGGTGGCTTCCCCCCTTGTTCACTTTTAAAAGCCAAGGCAGGTACTTGCTGCACAGGCGTATCTGCATTTGGACATCCAGCGCCCGTGTAAAAGGTAGCACATGCTCACACACATGCTTCTAACCACAGCGCTTCTGGGGTGATGACAGGAGGACTTCTGGGGCTCACTGCTCGCCAGTCTAGTGTCAGGTTCACGGAGAGACCCTGTCTCAAGGGAATAAGGTGGAGAGAGGGCACTCACTGTCCTCCTCTGGCCTCTGCACATAGAAAACAGGTACACTCACATCCACACCTACCATACACATCTTCACACAACACACACACACACACACACACACACACACACACACACACACACTCACACACATATCATCACACATTCACATCCACATACCCACACACACGCCCAGGTATGCGCACGAAGCCAAGGCCCAGAACATTCCAGATCCCAAGCTCCCCTTCAGTTGGCTCTCCTGCCTATAGAGAACAGATCTTTTAAGTAAGAAGTTCATTTCCTAGCTAACCAGGTCACCAGGTCCAACTACCTTGAAGGCAGGATTCTAGTGTGAAGCCCTGGGCTTTCTGCTCAGAACTACCTACCATACACATCTTCATACAACACACATATAACACACTCCTCCACCTTCCAGCCCAGTGCAAGCATGAAGGGACGCCTCACCCACCACCAGGGCAGAGCCACATTTGAGACCACCAGCTAATCCCACCTGAATGGCTGCCTCAGGTAAGAACCAGGGACAGAGGCTAGACACTTAACACAGTGTCACTGAGAATAATTAGTAAATGTTGTCATTTTGGAAGAAAATTAATTAGCAGTCGCTGTGGCTGTCTTGCGTCTGCTTAAGCAGTGTGTGTCTCAATTAAAATGTAATTGCCACAGCGTCAATCACAGCAGGTTAAACGGTTTGCGATGCCGGTCAAGATCACAACCAAATAAAGCTTAAATCTGTCTAGAGCATAGGAGATGTCAGGGAAGGGAAGGGACAGCCAGGGAAGCAATCAGAACAGCTGACCCCAGCATACCCACATCCTGGTATCTGCCAATCCTAGCAAGGGGCAGAGCTTCCAGAGTTGGAATTAGATGTGGCCACTAGCCATGCCATGTAGAACCACCCTTTGGAACAAGAGTTCCGAGGCTGGACACCAGGTGGGTAGGGACCCAGGGTGCCAGAGGAAGGTCATAGAAAGGACTAACAGCTACAGTGCCAAAGGTCAAATCCAGCTGGCAACGAGTCACTAAGGAGAGACGGCAAAGGCATAGGACAAGAACTCATAGTTCTCGGGTCTACAGGGTCCGGCAGGGAGTTGGATCTGAGGCAACAGGACCCGAGAGGGACATGACGAAAGGGCTGTCAGCCCCAGGGAAAGCTGCCAGCCTTCCAAGAGCAGATAAGCCCCGTCAGGGAGTGAAGGTAATTTAAGTTACCTGAATTTTAAAACAGAGGGGGAATCTCTGAGGCCTGGGTTATCAATTTGTGTGGGTGAGAGATGTGTTTGCACGCACACACACTCTCCTGTGCGAGTGTTCCTTTGGAGATCAGAGAACAACCTTGAGTGCTGTTTCTCAGGAACTTTTAAAGACAAGGTCTCTTGTTGGCCTGGATCACACACACACACACACACACACACACACACACACACACACACACACAAAGTAAATAAACAATAATTTTAAAATGTTACAGTACATAAAATTAATGAAGAGAGAGACGGTCGTTCCAAACGCATCTATCTCCTCCCTAGCCAGGTTATCACTAAGACACCTCTCTGTGCTTATCTTTCAGTTGTGTGCAGAGAACAACACAGGCAGACTCTGCGTCAGAGGAACATGGTCAAGGGCAGTATCTAGTCATTTATGACTCTCCTCTAAATTGCCGGGTTGTTTCAGGAAAGCCACTCTCCACTGCAAAATCAGATGTACTGGGCTAGTGAGTGAGGCGGCTCCATCAGTAAAGGGCTTGCGACGCAAGCGCAGGGGTCTGGGTTTGAATCACAGAAGCCACTTCAACAGCACCATCCATAATCCCAGCACTGGGGAAGCAGAGGTAGGCAGATCCCTGAGGTCTGGTAGCCAACCAGTCTAGCTGAATGGGTGAGCTCCGTGCTCTGAATTCAGCCTTGTCGCAAAGAGCAAGACTGGAAACAACTAAAGAATACACCAGTGACGACTTCTGCCCTCCAGAGGAGCACACGCACAAACCAACGAGGTAAAACAAGCCAGAGGATGCACTGAGCGATGAGTAGTGGAGATGGGGAGGGGTAAGGAAGGAGGAGATAAAGAAAGCAAGAGGATGAACACTCCCGGTGAGGAGGCCTCACCCTTGCAAACTGATCCTCAACGCTGTCCAAGTTCATTTCTTCCTCCCTCCCTACAAAGCCCCTGGCCAAATGACTTGGTCATCCTACTCTCTAGGAGCCCTAAAGCCATGTCCCACCCACCACTCTTCCTAACACCTCCACCATCCTGTCCAGCAGAGAGCTAGCTGCCTGAAGGCAGTGCCAAGCTGCAAACAGCCACTGCGGTCGGTGTGGGCAATTTACAAGGGGCACACACAGGCAAGCGGCATCTGTCATCTCTCTTTAGTGCCAACTAACACATGGGCAACTAGCACCATCAGGCATAAGGGCTTGGCAGGATGTCTGGGAGGACACCAGTAGGCCAGGCTAAGCAGCCTGAAGGAGGATCCCCAACAGCCTTACAGCCCCCTACATACCCAATCCATTAACAGTGAGAATGCCACACATAAAGGCAGGAGTCTGCTCTGCTCCATTGTCAGGGCTTGTGTCTCCCTCTTGGAAAGGCAGCCTCAGAATGTCACCATCAGCACCCCAGGGTCTTAACTTGGTCATGGCTCCGCAGACAATCTGAGAGAAGCATCCTCCCACCTTGGTCCCCTGTTGAATATCAGATTCCTCCAAGACTAAAAGAGATTCCATTTTTAAACAGGAAGGCAAACTACTCTGAATAGCTTCAGGAAGTCCCCGAAACTGAGCAGATTCACTGGGTAGGCTCCTCCCTGCCAGAGAAAACCATAAGAGCTGAGAACCACCCTCAGAAGAAGGAAGCTGAGCTGCAAAGAATACTATGGAGACCAGCCAAGCTCCCTGGAAAAGGTTTTGACCAGAGTCACTTGGAAAGGATGCTCTCCAACCTGTTGAGCTGCCTGCAAGGCAGCTGGGCTCCCGGTACCCAGTTTTTGTGAGGTGTCACCAATGCTGGGGTGGACCCCTGGTGATGAAGCTGTCTTTGAGTCATTTCTGCCACTGTAAGTCACCCCTCACCCATACTCACATAAATCACCCCTCACCCATGCTCACATAAATCACCCCTCACCCACATTCTTGTAAGCAATCTCAATAAAACTCATTGGTTCGCCAAGTTGGACTTCAGTGGTATCCATGCTTTGGACTGTCATGGGATACCTCTGTGGGGAGTAGACATGTGTGCTGCTTCTCCTCAGGAAATGTTTTGTCATATACACACCCCACCGAGGTGCCTTAAAACACTTTCTGTAAACCTCAGCTCTACCCTAGTGTTTGGTGGAGCAAGAGACCCCACAGAGAAACCTTAGAAGCTGTCGCTACAGCGCTGGTGGTCATGGGGAAGCACATTGCATCAAAAGAGTAACAAAAGGGACTGATGCGATGGCTTAACAGGTAGGAGTGACTGCCATGCAGTCGTGAAGACCTAAGTTCAAATCCCCAGAGTCCATGTAAAAGCCCTCCGCAGAGCCAGTGCTCCTGTGGAGAGATGAAAGGCAGAGAAGGGAGAACCCAGCTAGCAATGGTGTCCACAGCAGTCAAACAACAAACAGACTTTCAAAAAATAAAGTGGGGCCTAGAGGGGAAAGACGCTTGCTATGCAAGTCTGTTAGCCTAGGTTCTACAACCCAAACCCATGTAGACGCAGGAGAGACCCAAGTCCACAAGGTAGCCTTCATACCTCCACAGAATTTCTGTGGTATGTGCAAACCACACACACACACACACACACACACACACACACACACACACACACACACACACATGCATATATACACAAATAATACTTCCTTAAAAAGTGGATGATGTGGCCAGGCTTGGTGGTCTATGCCTTTAAGCCCAGGATTAGGGAGACAGAGGAAGGTGGATCTCTGAGTTTGAGGCCAGCCTGGTCTACAGAGCAAGTTCCAGGCTAACTAACCAGGGCTACATAGTGAAATTCTGTCTCAAAAAAAAAGGTGGTTAACCTAAAAGGAGGGGTGATATCTAAGGTTGCCCATTGGCCTCCAAAGGCGTGTCCACACACAATGAGTGTGCACTGCAGACTCACACACATGTGCACACATCCACATGCACAACAGATTCCAAATCATTTGTCTACAGTAGAGGCTATTAAGTTCCTCACCCAGCAAGTATCAACTGGAAGGCCTGGGCAGTTGAGTGAACCAGTTGCTCTTCTAGAAGACCAATCCCTGGTGATGCCCTCTTCTAGCCTCTGTGGGCATTGCACACATGTTGTGTACTGACATACATGCAGACAAACCACTCACATACATAAAAATCAATAAATAAATTTAATTGAAAAGAACCACTTTACGCTACCATTTATACAGGGCTCCCTGAGTATCAAACCCCACACCCATCCCCTTGGATAGCAAAAGGCTGAGCTTTGCACCTTCAGGAGGTTTGGCCAAACAGAAACAATCTCAAGGAGGCCATAATGAGTTATAAAAGAGGATGCTGGGTGTGGAAGGTAAGGAGAGGCCCCCTTGGGAAGAAAAGCTTTTCATGTGACCCAAGAATTTAAACAGTAGCCTGGACTCAGGTTGGCATGAGGCTCCCAATCAATCACTGATCAGTCATAGCACCTTCCTCCAGCTCTCCTTGGGGTCTTCTCTTTTATGGACTCAACAGTTTCTGCCAATCAAACTGTCCTAAAACAGATATTAGAAATCACCCTCATTAATCTCCCTTTATGTGGGAGGTAACCGGAAGTCTGAGTCAGGGAGTGGTAGGACCACACAGTGTTTGACACAGATCCTTCTGGAAAGGATCCCTCTGGAAATGTGGGTAGCCTGGCAACAAACAGGCCCATCAGGCGACAGCTGTAAAAACCCAAGCTCCAGAAGCAAAAAATATGTGTGCTGTCTGCAAGACATGTGGCCAGTTCCTTCAGAGACTCCAAGGACACAAAGGAGAGAAGGGTGGGTGGCAGCAGACCCTACATGAAGGCTGGCTTACTCTCTTTCCAGTGAGCTCAGGGATCTTCTGGATGGAAGAAGATGGAGTTCCTGAGTGAAGGCTGCTAGGACTCGGTGACATCTGGGATAGGGCAAGGCCCCACAACAGCTCCAACCCATGCCTGAAGATTTGGAGAGTCAAGTCTGAGACACACTAAGTTACACTAAGTCTGGCTGCAGCTTTTAGACCCAGTGGTTCCTGACAGCACATGTCCTGTGTTCACAGCAACAGCAACGGCCAGTGTTATAATCTCTGCCCTTGGCTGTTGGCCAGTCTGCATGCCAGCTGGGCAGAGACATGTCTTCTCACTTGCACGTAAACACACCCAACCACAGCACCACCCTACCTGCCCCCATGAATAAGCCTCACCCTGAATCCTGGCTCTGAGGCCCCTTCAACTCTCCCTGTGTGTCTCCTCTTCTGCAAAATGGGGTTACGCCCCACTAAAACATTGCATATACAGGTGCATTGAGTGCAGAGCCTGGCCCAGAACCATGACTGGGACAGTCTAGGGCCTGTGATTGAAAGTGACCATGGTCATACCACTACTCCACAAAGCAGATGCCACACCACACCAAGTACAAAGCTTCCAGAGAGAGAGAGAGAAAGAACGTTCCACATGGTGCTGACTGCAGTTGGGACAGCGACACCATGGTTAGTAGCTGAGTTTCAGCCATGGTGATTGGCAGTGGCCAGTAGGTCCCAGACCCCATGTCAGTCACACAATGCCCCCAAGGGTCCTTTCCCAGGTGAGGACCAAGAGACACAGCATGGAGAAGAACTTGAACGGTTCTTCACAGCCAAGATCCAGGAGATGTAACAATAAAGTCCTTCACTGCAGGGACAGCGACCCCATGAAGGGGTGGGCTTAGGGCACAGACATGGCCATTTGATCCAGTGGGAAGGAGAAAGCTGGAGGAGGTTCCAGCATGCCTGTGCCCCCTTGTCAATTTGGTGAGTGTATTAAAAAGTTTCTTTTCAATTACCTCTTTCTTGAAAATTCCTAATAGCATTCTGATGGAGACGCGATTTAATTTCCCAATTGGCTTGAAAATGAGGAGACCTGTAATTGTTTGACCTTCTCACTGAGGGAGGGTGGGGGTTGGCTCTCCAGAGGCTAAGCATGAATAAGAACGTCCCTCTTGAACGTGCCTGCCCCCCGGGCACCCCACAGTCTCACCCTGAGTTCTGCCACCCCACTCAGTGAACCCCAAAGACCTTCCCTACACCCGGCCCTGTCCTTGAAAAGACCACCAGGGGCTGGGGAGATGGTTCAGTAGGTAAAACTCTTGCCTCACAAGCCTGAGGGCATGAGTGCAACCTTCAGCACCCTCACACGCTCATACAAAGCTAGTTATGGTGAGATGTGGGGAGGGCAGGAGCAGGCAGATGGATCCTTAGAAACTCATTGGTCAGCTAGCCAAATCCACTGGGAGACCCTGACTCAAACCAAAGGTGGGATGTGGCAAAGGAAGGATGTCACCATTGTCATCTCATGTCCACATGTGCACACACTAAAGAAAGATGGAGAAGGAAAGATGGAAATGAGAGAGAGGAAGAAAAAACAAGAGGGAAGACAGACGATTGGGGGAGATAGGAGGAGAGAGGAAGAAAATGGGGCAGAGGGCAGAAGAAGGAGGAAGAGGAGGAGGAGAAGGATGAAGGGGAGGGAAGCCATCGTGCTCTGAGCTAGTGGTCCAGCGATGGCCTCAGGAGCCCAGACACTAGCCCATGGGAGAACGTCATCCCCGAGCCAGCTTGGCTTGGCCTCTCGGAGTCAAGGGCATGGCTTCACAGGGCCCTCCCTCACTTTGGAGGCAGGCAAATCCATCCTGTCTCTGAGAGAAAAGGAGGAAGAGCTCTTTATGTGGGCTTCCATCCTCTGCCAGGTGACTTTGTGCCTCCAGTTCACAAAACTCCCCAAAAGAAGAGGCTGGGAGACTTGAAGGCCTCGTGTCCACCATCCCCAGGACCATCCCACTCCAAGGATGGCATCTCTTTCCCCCAGCTGCTTCCTGCCTTTTCACAGAGAGGTGAATCAAGAGCCAGCTTCCAGCAGGGACCTGCCTGGTGACATCCCAGGCCCTAACAGCCAGTGACCCTGAGACTGCCTCTAGCTCCCATCCTACGAGTCGTGTCCGAACCTTGTGGACTCAGTTCCCACAGTAACAACAATGACGCCAGTTGGTTTAGATGCCAGCCCATCATATCACTTTATCTCAGTGACTCATAAAAGTCAACCCTGGTGAGGGGCATGGTTTGATCAGGAAAATGCTTGCCTTGGAAGCACAAAAGCCCGAGTTCAAGCCCCAGAATCCATGTAAAAAAAAAATCTAAGCCCAGTGGTAGGTGCTTATAATCCCAGCACTGGGGAGGCAGAGACACGTGGTTAATGGGCTCACTGGCCGGCTGGAATTCCAGGCCAATGAGAGACCTGGTCTCACAGGAAGTAAACAGTGTTTCAGGGCATGACACTTAGGACTGGCCTTTATTATTGACACGCACACACACATACCCTGCAAGCATACATGACTGTCATTTTGCCAACAGAGAAACAAGCCAAAAGAAGTCTAACAGCAGAACTGGCAGACCCCATGGCACCCTGGGCATGCACCTACTGTTTCCTGCTGCCCTCACAAGCCTCTCCTAATTCCAGTGAACACAGACCTTCAAGCTGCAGAGGGACTGACATCTCCCACTGCTGGGGTGCGATTCCTCATGAACACAATGTTTTCTTCTTTGTAGCACACTACCCGACTTCTTCCAACCCAAGGCTCCCCCTCTGTCTCTCCAAGACCCAAGAGAAAGATCTTTGGATGGCCCCTTTCTTCCACGGGTGATGGTTTAGGACCAGGAACAGCAGAACATGTGGCCTCATGAAGCCAGCTGGACAAACACATGTTTGCAGGCCATGAAGACACGCTGGCCTCTCCTCACACTGCCTGGAGGGACAAGGGATATGCTAAAACCATGCTTCCTGGTCAGGCCAATACATCCATCCACGCTGAGGCGCCACAGCTGGGCCAAAGGCTATGAGGTCACAGAGGGTCAGCCGGCTCCAGACAAGCTGAGGAACAGCAGGGGTAGATCAACCCGCCCCACCCACTGGCACGAACCCCTGAACCCAGCCACGCGAGCGAGGGAGGGTGGGCTCAGGCCAGGGACCCAGACAGCCCTGAGAGCTCGTCAACAGAAGGGACTTTTGTTTGGAAAGCAGGCTGTCTGGGTTCCAGGGGGCGGTGTTCTGCGGCTCTTTCAGTTCCAGACTCTGTCCTCACCAACAGTAGTCCTGTCACAGAGCCTTGTGTGTCTCCCGCACCAGTACTGAGCACAGGCCCAGAGGAAATCAGGGGGCAGACTTCCAAAACTCACACTGACCAGTTCTTATTTTGTGTGCTCGTGTGTGTGTGTGTGTGTGTGTGTGTGTGTGTGTGTGTGTGTGTGTACACATGCGAGCAGGTGCATGCATCTGTAGAGGCCAGAGGCTGGAACTAGGTTTCTCCTTCAATGTCTCTTCACACTATTTTTTTGAGTCAGGTCTCTCATTGAACCTTGAGCTTGAAGATTCAGCCATACTGGGGGGCCAGTTGGCCCTCTGGCCCCGATGGTGCTTCTCCTAGGCTGGGATGAAAGTTGCACCGGCTTTTACATTCATGCTGGGATCCAGGCTTTGGTCCTCTGCCTACATTTACCCACTGAGCCATCTCATCCCCCTTTCTGCTGCTCTTTAAATTCCCATCCCTCTCTCCCATCCACAGCTTATAACGCCGCCCCCCTCCCCTGCCCCGTGCATCTCCTGGACCAGTGCCAGCTAAATACAGGCCCAGAGGAAGTGAGCTGCAGACTGCTGAAACTGTTCTGAAAGCCCCTACCTTCCTCCTGACGTCACTCGGTTCAAGGGGACCAGCCTGCGCTGAGTGTCCTGTCGTCCTCAAACCTGTTTCCCAGACAAGCGTGAACAGGCTGTGATGGTGGGAGGCATCTCCAGTTGCCCACTGATGGGCAGGAGAAAGGAAGGGTTCCAGGGAAGAAGAGTTTCATCATCTAAGTAGGGGATCTCCCACCTGCTAGGGGCTCTCCTAGCCTAGGACTGAGCGAAGGGCAGCCAACCACGTCAGCCATCATGAGCAAACAAAACCAGTGTGGACTCTCTCCTCTCCCGAACTTGGAATAATGGTTAGCTTTCCTTGTTCAGGTGACAGTCTAGAATCACTTGGGAAGAGAGTCTTAATGAAGGACTGTCTCAGGTTAGCTGGGGGTAGGGGTGGGGGTGGAGGGGTTGGGGGGTTATGTCTTGATGGTTAATTGAGCGTTAACTAGGATGGGAAGACCCACCCTTGTAACAGGAATCTTAAAAGGTCTTATTAATGAAATCAAACCTGAGGCCAGTTATTGGGGTGAATGTGGAAGATCAGAAACACAGAACAAGCCACAGCTTCCTCACCTTGCTAGTTCCTCAGGTGATCCTGTTTCCTCAGGCTGGAAGCTTCTGAGTCCTCCTCCACATGAACTGTGCTGCTCCAAAGCATGAATGCTAAACCAGCCAAGTGCTTAACTAACTTAGTTCCTGGTCCTCAAGCCTTTTATACCTTTCTGCTTTCTGCTATCACTCCCTGGGATTAAAGGCTGTGTCGCCACGCTGGCTGTATCCTTGAACACACAGAGATCTGCCTGCCTCTGCCTCCCAAGTGCTGGGATTAAAGGTGTGCGCCACCACCGTCCAGCTTCTGCTATGGCTTGCTCTGACCCCAAGGCAACTTTATTAATATACAAATAAAATCACATTTTACAAATATAGTATCACCACACACCCTGAATGTGCACAGCACCCTATCCTGGGCTGGCCCTGAACAGCATAAGAGTGAAAAAAAGAAGCTAGCTGAGCATAAGCAACATTCCAACAAACAAGGATCCATTCTTCTCTCCCGGCTCTGGACTGCACATGTGATTGACTGGCTGCTCAGGTTCCTGTCTTGACTTTCCGTTAGTGATGGACGGGCACCTGGAACTGTGAGCCAAACAAACCCTTTCTCCTATCACTTGTCCTTTGTTTCCCTTTGTTGTTACTGAGACAGGGTTCCTTCCACTATGTAGCCCTGGCTGGCCTAGAGAGCTAGCTATGTAGACCAGGCTGGCCTTGAACTCACAGAGATCACCTGCCTCTGCCTCCCGAGTGCTGGGATTTAAGGCGTGTGCCACTATGCCTGGTAGTTTCATTCAGGGTATAGTGTCACTGCAACAGGACCCTTGGCCTCTCCATCCACCTCTGTTCACTCCCAGCTGTGAGTGCTTTGCCCCTGCTGCCCGCTTAACGCCTCCAGCTCGGTCACGGATGCTCCTATGAGCCACTGATTCATTCTTTCAGAGACTGGCCTCCCTCAAAGTTAGACGACATCATCGAAGAAGGCAGGTTACCAGAATCAGTGCAGGGAAAAGGCCCAGAGCATCCTGAGGTCCCCTCTGCTGTCCCCTAGCAACACTGAAGAGTGGTTGAGGAAGAGAGCAGGAGTTTGTGGTCCCAGACAGAGATGTCCCTAGAGGTAGTAGAGCTGACAGAGAGGGTATCGGAGTGGTTTGTGTGAGACCTGAATACTTGGTCCCCAGTTGGCGGCTGTTTGGGAGGATTAGGTATGATCTTGATGGAGGAAGTATGTCACTAGGGACAGGATTTAAGGTTTCAAAAGACTTGTGCCATTTCAAGTGTTCTCTCTCTCTCTCTCTCTCTCTCTCTCTCTCTCTCTCTCTGTCTGCTTTCCTGCTTGTAGCTCAAGATGTGGGCTCTCAGCTGTTCCTGCCGCCAGGCCTCACTCCACCATTATGGACTCCAACCCTCTGAAACAGTAAGCCCAACTAAATACTTTCTTTTAGAAGTTGCCTTGGTGGTGCACGCCTTTAATGTCAGCAGTCGGGAGACAGAGACAGTTCGATCTCTGAGTTTGAGGCCAGCCTGGTCTAGGAAGCGAGTTCCAGGACAGCCAGAGTTACACAGAGAAACCTTGTCTCAGAAAAACAAAACAAACAAAAACCCCAAGAGGTTGCCTTGATTATGGTGTTTTAGCACACAACAAAATGGTAACTAATACAAGTCTTAAGCACCAGGATTGGACACCTGCAACCAAGAGATAGATAGAAGAAGGAGGAGGAAGAGGAGGAGGAAGAGGAGGAGGAGGAGGAGGAGGGGAAGAGGAAGAGGAAGAAGAAAGGTGTATTTTACTCATGAGTTGTCTAAGGACATGAAGTCTGAGCTTGCTCGACAGACAGGGACTCCAGTGGAGCTGTCACGTGATAAGGAGGAGCTTCTCTTACTAAGATACTAATGACAGATGGGGATTTAGCTCCATTGGTAGAGTGCTTGCCTAGCATGCTCAAGGCCCAGGGTTTGATTCCCAGCATAGTATAAACCAGACGTGGTGGTGCATGCCTGGATCCTAGAGGCTAGCATGGGCTAAAACAGACCCTATCTCAAAAAACAAACACAGAGGTCAGCAAGACTGCTTAGCAGGTAAAGGCCCTTCCCAGCAATCTGGATGACCTGAATGCAATCCCCAGACCTACATAGCAGAAGGAAAAACTGACTCCTACCAGTTGTCCTGTGACCATCACAGCATGCCCTGGCACTCACATGCCTGTAAATACACACACACACACACACACACACACACACACACACACACACACACACACACACACACACACACAATAAATGTGAAAAAAAATTGTCATCCTGAAGGCTGCCAGTTCTTTTGAAAAGTAAGTAAGAGGCCTACAGAGATGGCTCAACAGTTAAGAACACTGGCTGCTCTTTCAGAGGACTCAAGTTCACTATCAGTGGACTCCAGCCATCTAGAACCCTTGTCTAGCCTCCTTGGGCACCAGGGATGCATATATACACACACATAAAGACAGACAAAATACTTGTGCACATAAAATAAGTAATTTTTTTTATTTTAAAAAGCAAAATACAAATAAAAGAGAAGATTTGATCTAGCACTCTGTGATGTACCAACATTAGTAAGAGCCCCACTCTGAATATTCAAGGGGCAAAGGTGGGATGCCTTTGCACCACCCCTTTACCAGGCTATCTGCACCCAACTCATACTTCCAAAGTCCCCTAGAGGCCCTTGGCCAGTGGCCTGAGAACCTCTGACTACACCAAAGCCCACAGGTCACTTTGGTGCTGTATCTACATCCCTTTCTGCACCCAGCATCTGCAGAGGAGACAGTACTCCCTGGAATTCTAGGGCCAGGAACACATGGGCAGGTGATAGTACAAGAAAATGCAGAGGTTCTACTCAGTGTGAAAATCCTGGAGACATTAAGCCATCAGTGTGACACTTTTGTAAAAAAAACTCTTGCAGGGAAATAGCCTCTCAGGACTATGCAACCTCTTAGGGACAGAAGGAGACCCCTGGGAAAGCCCAGACAGTCAGAGAGCCTGAGCAAGGAAGATCAGACCCCTTGAGGATAAAATCCTACTCTTGACATAGACCCTTCACACACACACACACACACACACACACACACACACACACACACACACACATTTGTGACTTCAGCCCAGCTTGCCTTCCACAGCCCCACCCTGCCATGTTACTGGCATGGGAAATCTAGACCCAATCCTTTAGCACAGTGTCCCCCAAAGCCCACTGAATTTCCTGAGGGACAAGGTCGTACAAGCTCTATAGTTGACATAACCCACAGCTGACAGGACAGAGGATTCATATCATCTCACTCTGACAAGAAGGCTGTACCTGCAAGGAAGTCCCTCTTCCTGCTGGGGTGGAAAGCTGACCCACAGCATAAGGTATCCTGCAGCACTCCCAGGCCAAAGACCCCAGCCCAGGCACTTGGCCATGACTGTCACTAATACAGGTGCTCAGCAGAGCAAGCCTGCCACGACTTACAAATGATCATCCTTTTCCCACCCCAAGACTTCTCTATGGACAGCCCAGCCATTCGGGGCCTTCATGAGAGCCCCTCACTCCAACAATGTCATTCCACTTCATCCATTCACCAAATTCTGAGGCTGGCGGATGCACACCAATGGCTCTTCCTGGTAAATGGAACACACATAGATGTGGGACCTCACAAGTCCACTGATGTGATGACAAGCTATCTCATAAAAGGGAATATCATGCCATGGCTAGAAGGAAGCAGAGTCGTATCTTCAAGCATGCATGCCAGGCCCCAGAACCTGCCCACAGTGGCCTCCTCTTCTCTGTCTCACCAAACACTAATCTTGGCCTCAATTCCCTCTCTGATCCTCAGTGGAAGAGCCAGGCACCCCAGTTTAAGATTTCACTTATGCCACAGCCAGGAGTCCTCAAGATGCCTCTCTAATATCACACTGTTACCGAAGTGGAAAAGGTACCAAAGACCCAATTTCACAGGCTGTCCTTTTATGGACAAGGTACCTCCTGGATACTGGAGCTGAGTCTAACCTACC
The DNA here is from genome assembly GCF_903995425.1 of Onychomys torridus. Taxonomy (NCBI): domain Eukaryota; kingdom Metazoa; phylum Chordata; class Mammalia; order Rodentia; family Cricetidae; genus Onychomys; species Onychomys torridus. The sequence continues at coordinate 65,535,701 of NC_050453.1, forward strand.
CATGGCACCCTCTCCACAGGAAGGCCTTTTTGTCTGTCTCAGGGTGACTCTCTGGTCACCTCCTATATCCCGACCCCTTAAAAATCCATCCTCCCACTGAAGGCTCTGAGGTCTTGTTCATGCAGCCTTAAATCTCAGCCATGGGTGCTCCAAAAATGTTTATTGATTGGATGATGGTGAACAGACGGAAGGGTGGATGGGTTAGATGAGTGGACAGACAGGACAGACAGATGGGCAGGTGGGAAGATGAATAAATACAAAGGAGGAAAGTGGAGAAGGAGGAGAAAGAGGGAGGAGAGTGGGTTTGTAGATGGATGGATGGACGGATGCATGCATGAGTAGGTAGGTGGATGGGTAGCTGTGTGGATGGATATATGAAAGAATGAACACATGGAAGAGTAGAAGAATGGTTGGAAGAATACATGGGAAAAGGAAGGACAGGATGGGGCTGGGCAGAAGCAGGGGGAAAAGTCCCCCAACTGTAAGGAAGCACAGTGATGGAGGTACCACCTTCCCACAGCAAGCCAAATGGGTGGCCCGGGCTAGCCTCACCCTGTGCAGAACAGGCCCGTCTCCACAGCCTACCCATCCACCCAGCAGAATTACCCAAGAGGGCATCCAGGGTCAGAGGACCTTCCCAGGACAGACAGAACTGGAGAAAGCATGCCTAACTAACAGGAATGGAGGGGCAGCATTCCAGAGGCTAGTGTTGTTTGGGTTTTTGCAGAAGGCAGACACGGAACTTTGGGAAGGAGGAGGGAATGAAAAGAGATGAAGTGTGGTGAGGAACAGGTGGAGCACAGGGGTCCAGCAACAATGATTGGGGTGGTGGGCAATCAGGGGGTGCTCTGGGGCTGGTCTAACAGGGGCTCAAAGAGACTAGTCACTAAGGAACTCAGGTAATGATTGTTTTAAAATAGTAATAATACAAAAACCAGAGTCTTGTGTAGCCCAGGCTGGCCTCAAATTCTCTATGTAGCCAAGGACAACCTTGAACTCCTGCTCCTTCTGTATCTACCCTCCCAATATGTATAGTTCTTGGCATGGAACCCAGGCTTTCATGTGTGCTAGGAAAACACTACCAACTAAGCCACGTTTCCAGCTACATTATCAGGTGATGGTTAAAATGTGGTCACGTCACCAGCATTACCCTGCAACTAGACCTTCACACACTAGTAAGGGGAAAGCCAACTCAAACTCTAAAAAAACACTCTCAGGAAATCAGAGATGGCCAGACTCCCCTCAGGGAATGCCCTCAAAACAGGGAGATGCCCAGTGGGAGTCCTCAGACATCTCAGACCCCATACACTGCACTCTCTGAACTGGCACCCATGCCAGGATGCAAAGGCCTGGCCCAAGGTTACACAACCAACCCGTCTCAGCTGCCTCTCAGAGGTTAAATGACAGAGCAGGAGGGAGTACCCACTCGGTCTCCATCCTTGTCTCACTGAGGGCCTCTAACTACAGAACTCTGACTGAATTCCCTGATGCAGGCAATAGTTTGCTGTATCTCTTAACTGAGGACATAGACAGTCTAGACTGTCAGACTCTGGACTACCCTTATTGATCACATGAAAACACACACACACACACACACACACACACACACACACACACACACACAGAGCCAGCTGCTCCTAGGAGCAGAGAGAAAGCTATCAGACACAGGATGGGCTAGGGAGATGGCTTAGTAAGTGTGCTTGCTGCAAGCTTGAGGACCTGAGTTTGAATCCCTAGGAACTACCAAAACAAGCAGGTTTGCCTGTAACCCCAATGAGTGTGGGGATGGGGGGGGCAGGGCAGTTACAGATGGATTGCTGGGACTTGCTAGTTCCAGATTCAGTGAGAGACTATCTCAAAGGAATAAAGCTGAAAGTGAAAGTCCAAGCCATCTGATGTTCTCCTCACACACACTAGAGAGCACACCACACACAGGTATACGTGCACACACACCTCTCTTTCCGCCATATGCTTGTGAATGCAATCATCTCCAAGATGCATCAGCAAGAGCTCCAGGAAAGCCCAGACAGTCAGAGAACCTGGGAAAGTAAAAATCAGACTCCTTGAGGATAAAAACCTACTCCTGACATAGAACCTGCTCCCCCACACACACACACACTTTACATAGGAGGGCTTGGAGGGGCTGGGGAGAGGCTTCTGTAGGTAAAGACCTCACAACACAGTATAATGGGCTGAGTTAGGATGTCCAGATCCCAAGAACAGCTGGCCGAAGTAGCACACATCTGTAATCCCAGTGTTTCCTCACCTGAGGTTGCCATCTGACCTCCACAAACACATCCTAACCTGTGTGCCTGCACACACACACACACACACACACACACACACGTACACGCACACGCACATGCACACACGCACATACACACAAAGACACACACACACAAATACATAGACACACGCACAAATACATAGACACACACACACACACACACACACACACACACACACACACACACACACACGGCAGAACAGTGTTTGCTCAGCCATCATCCTTTCCCTGCTTCCCTTTTCTCTGGAGAGGAGGGAAGGACAGCTGGGCTTCAGCCTTGGGTCAGCCTTGGCCAAATCATCACTACTGCATCTCCCTCTCAGCCAACCAGAGGCCTGGAGATGCAGGTCCCCAGAGCCCACTGACCCTCAACTCTGACTCTCTGAGTTTCCGGCTCCATACAGTGGTCATGATGGCCTAGCTTGGCATTTGGACAGTGGGCTCCCCAGGGCCCACCCACAGCCCTGTCTTCAAGCCACAGAGGACCAAAGGCAGCTCTCCCAGCCTGTGGATGATTTACAGCCTCTTCAGCCACCCTCTCAAGGCCACAGGCCGAACAGATATTTTCCATTCCTACAGCTGAGTTCAGACATTCCAGAGAGACCAGCTTCCTCTCTCCTGAGCTTACAGACAGGCTAGGGGCTCAGGCACAACATCTGTGCCTAGGCCCCAGCTCTCTATCACAGGGAAGGGTGAGACAAAGCCCAGGGTCTTGCAGCCAGGCCTGAGAGGCCCAGTCAGGGGGAGCAAACCAGGCCTCCCAGCCAGGGCCATTCACACCAGGCCCTTCCCACTTCCGCTTACCCCTTTCTCCCCATGACAACATCTTGAACGAGTGCCTTTGCTGGCAAGCCCGAGCACTCTGGGGTTTTGTAGTTCTGATGAGGCTCCCACGCTCAGCTGTGCACACAGCCCTTGGACAAGCTGCTGAGGTTGCCTGCGGTACTCAGAGTAAAACACAAATCTCCGGCCCACACATGTTCTCTGAGGCCTCTGCTTCAGGGATGGAGGTGAGGTGTCCCTGGCCCTCCCAGCTGTAAGCTCCTCACACCCTCCACAAACACACTCAGGGTGAGGACCACAGGACCGTGAAATACTTTCCACCATTGCGAATTGGAACGGGCCTCCTCGTGAGAAAAAATGCAAATTAAACGTCCCACTGCTGGCCAAGATGGACTAACAGGGACCAGATTTAGGCTCCCACCCGAAACCACCAAAAAACCAGACAAAACATTTACAGCATGCCAGGCAGTGAAGGGAGGTGAGCCCTACGAGGCCCAGCTTACTGTCTGGAGAGAGTTTCCAGTTCCAGTGCCGGCTGAGTGGAGGAGACAAAGTCCAGCACCCTAGGAGCCCAAGGGAGCTGGGGTTTGCACAACAACTTCAGAGAAGGGAGATTCATGCTGTGACTGGATACGACCGAGGCACGGGGATCTTGAGACCCTGCAGAATATCCTCAGCAGGTTCTGTTCTTCCCAGGGTACAGGGGAAAAGACTGCCAGAGAATAGTGTCTGACGCACATACAAAGGGCCAGTGCGGTCGTCCCCATCAGCCAGGCCTCAGAAGGCACAGTGCACAAAGTATTGGTTTCAGAGCACCGAAGGATTTTGACTCGACACAGAAGAGTCACTAACTGTAAGCCACCACTAACCCCCACCCCCAGCCCATCCAACAAACTTCAGAGATTAAACTTTTGAGCTGGGGTTATAGCTAGGTGGTAGAGGGCTTGCTGGGCTTGCAGGAGGCCCTGGGTTCGATCCCCAGCAGCATATGAATCAGGTGTGGTGGTTCACACCTCTCATCCTAGCACTTGGGAGGTCAAGATCAGCCTGGGCTCCCTGAGACCCTGCTCCACTCACTCCACCCTACCCCCAAGCACATTAACCACATCTCAGAGAAAACCTAAGAAGATTTTCAGGCAAACAGAGATATCAACCAACTGACCACATAAAACTACAGTATCAAGCATCTGCCAAAGACCCCCAGGCATGTGCCCCCCCCCCATAAGAAGGCAGGAAAATGTAATCTCTACTGCATAAAGCAGTAAGTGAACCATCCCCGAGTCAGAGAAGACAGTGTTAAAAGTGTTGAGAAGAACATGAAGTTGCTCTAACTAGAAACCACATGCTCAAGTACTTAAGAAGGAACTTGGAAGACATAAAAAGACCCATCCAACTTCGAGAGCTACACTGGGTGTGACCGGATCGGGAGAGCCTTCCAGAATTTGATGGAACAGTGGTGACAACCATCTACTAGGGAAGGGAGAAAAAAATGAATTAGAAATGAAAAGGGCCTGTGAGCTGTGGAGCGATCCCTAACACATGAGTCACTGGAGCCCCCAACAAAGCAGAAGGGTAGAAGGAAGAAATACTGCCATTTTGCCCCCCAAATTTGATTTAAAAACTGCAAACTCTCAGAAAACCTTGGAAGCAGCCAGGGGCTCGTGAGATGGCTCAGCTTGTAAAGGCACTTGTCACCAGGCCTGAAGTCCTGAGTCTGATAAGAGACCCCTACCGCAGAAGGGTACTGACTCCGCCCAGTTGTCCTCTGACCTACAAGTCACAGCAAGCATGGACTTACACACATACAAAATAAACAAATGTGAAGTTCTTAAAGCTCAGGAGGAAGAGTGAACACTAGGAGAGACAAAGAGAGTAAGCCTGGGGTGTGGCTCAACGGACAGAGCACTTCTTTACCACGCACAAGGCCCTGGGCCTGGTCTGCAGCCAGGAATAGTGTTGTATGCCTATGACCCAGCTCTCAAAACAAGGAGGCAAGAGGATCTTCAGTTAAGGGCCAGCCTCTGTTTCATATTGGGTGTGAGGCCAGCCTGGGCCACATGAGAGCCTGAGTGCTGGCTAGTTTTATGTCATATTGACATAACCTGGAGTCATTTTGGAAGAAAGAACCTCAATTGAGAAAATGCTCCCACCAGATTGGCCCGTGGGAAAGTCTATGAGACATTTTCTTGACTAGTGATTGATGTGGGAGGGCCCAGCCCACTGTGGGTGGGGATATTCCTGAGATGGTGGTCCTGGGTTGCAAGCTTGTAAATAGCATTCTTCTATGACCTCTGCATCAGTTCCTGCCTCCAGGATCCTGTTTTGAGTTCCTGCCCTGACTTCCCTGGATAAGAAACTACAAGCTGTAATATGAAATAAACCCTTTCCTCCCCAAGTTACTTATGGTCATGGTGTTTTTTCACAGCAACAGAACCCTAGCTGAGACACTCTGTCCAAAAAAGAAAGAAAGAAAACTACAGAAAAAAGAAAATGAAAAGAAAGTCGGGAAAAAAGAAACCCTCTCTGCAAACCTCAACCCTCTCCTGGAGAGAGAAAGGAGGCACACGGCACTGTGCTGTTGGTGCTGTATGGTGTGCCGTTCACTGACAAGATAACGTCTGGCATATGTTGAGTTCTAAAGACCCGGCAAGGCTGGAACCACCATGTATACCAGCAGCACATACTCTTGAGAGTGAGGACTGTGTTTAACTGTAGCTTAAGTCAGCCAATAGTGTGATATAATTGCCAAATGACCTGTGCTACCCAGGCTGTCTTTTTCATATTAATAATCAAGATTTATGTGTCCATCATGCACCAGGCACTTGACACATATGAAGGCTTTCATCCTTGTACCCCTAATGAGAGGGAATCACAGTCCTCTTTGTTTTCTTGTTTGCTTTGAGAAAAGCTAAGACATGGGCTGATATAGCCCAAGCTGACCTCAAACCTTTATAGCTGAGGATGATGCTCAACTTTCAAAAATCGTATTAAGGTTCTTTTGTGGGCCAGGCATGGTGGTGCATGCCTTCAATCCCAGCACTAGGGAGGCAGAGATGAGAGTATCCGTAAGTTAGAGGCCAGCCTCGTCTACATTGGGGGGTTCCAGGACAGCCAGAGTTACATAAAAGAGAGACTCTGTCTCACAACAAAAATGTTCTTTTATATGATAACGATGTGTGTGTGGTGTCAGTGTTGGAGGACAGGGAATGCGTACAACCATGTGTGTAAGAAGGGCATGGAGACAAAGGCAGTGGTAAGAGCACTGACTGTTCTTCCAGAAGATCCTGTTTTGATTGTCAGCACCCAGCCAGCGGCTCAAAGCTGTCTGTAACTCCAGTTCCAGGGGATCCAATGATGCCCTCGTCCGGCATCTGAAGGCACCAGGAATGCATGTGATGCACAGATATAAACATGTACTTAAAGCGCACATACACAAAATATATATTTCTTTAAAAGGACATCAAGTACCCTGCTCTCTCGCTCTCTGCCTTGTTCCCTTCAGGCAGGGTCTCTCCCTGAATCTGGAGCTAGGCTGGCATCAGCAAGACCCAGTGGTCCTCCTGCACACCCCCTCATACTGCTAGAGTTACAGGTGCTCATGGCCATGCCCAGCTTTTTTGAGTGCTGAGGATTTGAACTCAGGTCCTCATACTTGCAAATAATCTCCCTGGCTAGATCTTCAACATCCTCCTGCCTCCAACTCCAAGTGTGGGAATTACAGGTGTGCACCACCATGACTAGTTTATGTGGAGCTGGGGATTGAACCTTGGGCTTTCTCTGTGATAAGCAAGCACTCTGCCAACTAAGCTACTACAAGCCCAGCCCACCAGGCACCCTCCTTTTGTTTATAATCTGTCTCCAGTGCCTGTTCTGAGCCAAGCCCCTGCCCCCTCCCCCTGCCCCAGTGGCATGTCCCAGCTGAAGCATCCAGTTCTAGCTGTACAATCACTGGACAAGAGGCCATATCTCCACATGTGTGTGTGTGTGTGTGTGTGTGTGTGTGTGTGTGTGTGTGTGTGTGTGTCAGGGGTGGGATGGGGAGGACAACCTAAAGGAAATGCTTATAGCCTTCCTTCAGAGAGCCAGTGACCACAGCAGGGAGTGGGTGGGCTTCCTCTTGAAGCAAGCAGTAAAGGAACAGGACTAGTCCTGACCACAGAGCCACATTCTGGACTACTGGAATCTTCTAGGCCCAGATCAAGCTGTGCCCATACCTACCCACTGCATCCCTCCACTCTCTCTTCCTCCACCCCCACCCCTACTTTCTGGGGAAGATCATTCCAGAGCTGAACCCCAGAGTAAGAGGGAGGTATGACACTGACATTTTATCTTTGGGAACTTGAGCAATGCCATCAACACCATAAAGACTCAGTGGCGTGTGTAAAACCCATGGACTCACAGCCAGGCACCAGCAGACACCCCACACACGACCTCAGGCTGGCCAGATCCTGGAAGTGCTGAGAATTCAAGGGTGTGGCACTCTCCATCCGGTAATCAAGGTCAAGGTAAAAAGAGTATCAAGGAGTCTGAAAACTCAAATAGAGCCCTTTCTAATCTCAAAAAGAGAAATTGTATATTCCAGGCATTGACTGTGACAGCTTTTTAAAGTGTCAGAAATGGGCTGGTTGAGATGGCACTAAGCCTGAGGACCTGAGTTTGATTTCCAGAAACCATATAGAGACAGGAGAGAGCCAGCTCCTGAAAGCTGTTCTCTGACCTACACAGGCGTTTCATGGCATCAATGTTCCTACACAGAGAAACACAATAAAAATAAACAGAGAGAGACAGACAGACAGACAAGAATGAATTGTTCTAGGAAACAAACTAGGAGAGGATAAGAGAGGGACATTGCTCAAAGGCAAAGCCAGTCTCCAACTCTGGTTACTCCTGCCCATTCCCAACTAAGTCCAAACAGCCACCTCCCATCCAACACACAGATTGTGTGTGGGGTCCAGACGAACTTAGCATGTGCTCAGACAATGTAAAAGTACAACATTAAAAGCCAACCGTACATCACAGTTGCTCTCCCAGATCAAGAAAGCCAACCTGGCTACGGCCTGACTTGGCCTCGATTTCTTAAGACAGATACCACGGGGAATGTGCTATGGGCTAATGCTTTTGTACACTGGTTTAATAAAGTGCTGATTGGCCAGTAGCCAGGCTGACAGTACAGGTAGAAAAAGCAGACAAGGAGAATTCTGGGAATAGGAAGGCTGAGTCAGGAGATGCCAGGGAACAGCATGTAATGGCACACAGGTAAAGCCACAAAACACGTGGTGACATATAGATTAATGAAAATGTGCTGAGTTTAAGTGTAAGAGCTAGTCAGTAGTAAGCCTGAGCTAATGGCTATACAATTTTTAATGAATATAAGCCTCTGTGTGTTTACTTGGGTCTGAGCGGCTGTAGACCAGGTGGGACACAGGAAAACTTCAGCTACAGAAATGTTTATCCACATGCCTCATCAAAAACTGTTACCAGGGGCTAGAGAAGGTTGGAAGACTCACTGAGTAAAAAGTAAGGTATATGTGCCCGTGACCCTAACATTGCAGGGAGCAATAGGACATCCTGAGATCAGCCTAGCTGGGTGAGCTTCCAGATCAATGAGGGGACTGTCTCAAGGCCATAAGACACAGAAAGACATCTGATATATTGCTCTGGCCTCCACATTTGTGCATGTGGGCACATGCACGCACACACACATACACACACACACACACAACTCATTTATCAAGCACTAAGTACAAATAAACAGATAATAAAAAGACAATATTAATGAACAGTATTAAGAAAACCTCAGGGAGATGTGAAAGCCTAGGGCTAGAACAAGAAGAACTCCACCGAAGTGATCATTGACCTTATCAACGGGGAAGAAGGCACACAGAGCATCAACACAAAAAAAGGCCTTTAAAATCCCTGTAGTCAGAAGTGGATAACTAAAGGGTGAAAGGAGAATGAAAGGACGGGGAAATAAATAGTGGATGGATAACAGGATAGAAAATGGAAGGATGGGTGGATGGAAAGAAGGATGATGGATGGATGAGTGGATGGAGAATGGAAGGCTAGCTGGATTGGTGGATGAAGAATGGAAGGCTGGATGGATGAGTGGATGGAGAATGGAAGGCTGGATGGATGAGTGAATGGATAGTGGAAAGCTGAATGATAAGTGGATGAAGAATGGAAGGCTGGATGGGTGGAAGGGTAGATGAATGAACAACCAATGGACCAGTATAGGGGAGTGGAAGATAAGCAAAGGTAGGGAAGATAGAAAGAGGTGAATCAATGGATGGCTGGAGGAAGGATGGAAGGTTGGATAAATGGATGGACAGTGAACGAATACAAGAGTAGATGACGGCTAGGTAGATGAGCAGTTGCAAAGGAGATGGAAGGAAGATTGGATAGGAGTGGGCAAAAGATGGATACTTGGATGGATAGATGATACTGAATGAATAATGGTGGATGACTGAATGGATGATGTACACATGGCTATTACTGCCCTTGAATGACTAAAGCTGTTCCTGAAGATCATAGCTGAGTGTTCTGAGGACCAATCTCATCCTATCTCCCCATATCCCACCAGTCTTTTCCTCCAACAGGCCCAACAGATTGTCTGGGGGGAGCTATCCTCAGGAAGGAGGTCAGGAACAGGTAGGGGTAGCCACCCCACCCCACCCCCACTGACAGAATTTGGCAGGGTATGTACACATCTGTTAGGAATTCCTTCTTTTCTACAGTTGTGTTGGACCCACAAACCAAAGCGAGTCAGGGCTGGGGCTGTTGGAATAGTTGGGAATGAGCCTCCCACCCCCCACCCCCCGAGGATGCATACAACCCCAGCACCACATCAACCTGGAAGGGTGGTGCACTCTTGTAATCACAACCTCCTGAAGAAGAGGCAAGAAGGAGAGAAGTTCAAGGTCATCCTCAGCTATATAGCAAGCTTAAGGCCAGCCTGGGCTACATGAGACCATATCTCAAAATAAATAAATAAATAAACCACTCAATGTAGTGGTGGTGCACTCCTTTAATCCCAATACTGGGAGGCAGAGACAGACAGATCTCTGTGAGTTTGAGGCCAGCCTGGTCTACAGAGAGAGTTCCAGGACAGCCAGAGCTGTTATACAGAGAAACTCTGCCTCAAAAATAAATAGATAGATAGATAGATAGATAGATAGATAGATAGATAGATAGATAGAAATAAAAAACAAAAAACCATCACCCAAAACTCTGACAGCCCCAACTCAAGATAGGGAGAAACGGCTCTGGAGAGGTTAAAGCTTTCACACGTCAATACGCCCCGTGGTCTAGTCCCAGGACACCCCTGGATGTGCAGCATGTTGACATTTCACCACCTGAGTCCTCAGTATGCACATATTGGCAATGCCATGTGCATCACAAGCTGCCCACTGGGGTATCTCTAGGCAAATCTCCACCTCATACACCAAAGAGAGGCTGTATCCTGTTCCTGCCCTGGCTAGCCTCGCTCTCTACCACTCTGCTGGACTGCCCAGCACAACTGTTGGATTAAGTAAAAGAGCCAAAGCAGGCCAGGCATAATGGCATACACTCATCATCCCAGAGCTGAAGGTGGAGGTAGGAGAAACCCCACAAGTTCAAGGCCAACCTGGTCTATATAGTGATTTCAGGTCAACCAGGCCTACATAGTGAGATTGTCTCCAAAACAAACTAAACCTAAACGATAAGGTGTTGGTAAGATGGCTCAGTGGGCAAAGACACTTTTCCACCAGCCTGATTTATCTGAATTCTGTCCTACGGACCCACATGGTAGGACCTCTGATCTCAAATCACTCCATGGCACACCAGTACATAGACACATACCATTCATGCATACGTACATAGTTAATACTAATTTTTTTATTTGAAAAAGGAGCGACAGGCAAAGGCCCAGACTTGGTGCTGACCCAGGACTTGCTTTCCCTGCCTAAGAGCTCCCAGGGACAACCCACCCCAAATCTACTATGACCTAGGGACCTTGCTAGCCTACAACCAGGAAAACGACCACACCCAGCTTCCCTGGGACAAGAGTTTGGGGAATCCCTACCTCTGAGCAATGTCTCCACACAGTCACCTTTCACAATCACCCTAGCTACCTCTAGCTTTCCCACATAGCCCAGCTCCCCTACTAGACTGGAGGAGAAGTCTGGGATTTCAGCTTCTGGGTACTAAACCAGGCTAGCAAGGTGTGTCTGTGGTGCCTAAGTTTAATCAGCACCAGACACCTAACAGATGTTCCAGTAAATGTCAGCTGATTGGCTGATGGATTACACAAGGAACTCCTTTTGATGGCATGAGCCAAACCATTTCAAATACAGGGGACTTATGGCTTCCAGGTGAGTATGTAAGGAACCGCTACCTGCTGCCTCACTCCACACTAGAGACCCCTAGACACCTACCTCACCAGCAGCAATGACACCCATGGCAGGCTTTGCTGGTGACCATCACCCACCCAAGGTTCCCCATTATGGGCACTTTGACATTGTGACATTTGAGTGGGATAACCTCTCATCATGGTCTCTACCCACTTGATACTATCCCCTCATCCAGCTGTGCCAAAATGTCTCCTGACCTTGTCAGATATCCCTGGCCTGTCCTTGCTCCCAGCTGACCTGGGCTGCTCCTAGGGAAGCCCTTGGAGCTACTTATAGGACAGGATCCCGGGTTCATGAATGTCCTCAAAACAACACATAGGTGAGAAGTTAAGAGAGAGTTCCAGCAGACCTGACTCCAGCGCTCCCAGTGTTTGCTTTAAGTGGACTATTCAGGCTTTGCCTCAGCTCTTTAGTGCACATCATATAAATGTGGAGCAGATGAGAGATGGATGGATGGGTGGAGGGAGGGTGGATGGATGGAGATCTATGTATATAGAGACCTCTCTCTGCCCCCTTGCCCTTTTTGTTATTGCTTTGAAGCAGGGTCTCATGTAGCCCAGGCTGGCCTCAGACTCCCTTTGGAGACAAGGACAGCCTTAAATCCTTGCTCCTCCAGCCTCCGCCTCTCTGCTTCATTCACAAATCTACCCTTGGGGGTCTGAGTGGAGCACAACTCTATAAATGCAGTCAGGCGAGAATCCTGCTCTCAGATCTGATGGATTCTCCTGACAGCCACCACCTGACCAGTGATGAGGACTGGTCCCTACTTCACAAATTCACCCCGTCAGATAGTTTCTTCTTGGGCTTGGGCGGCAACTCAGGCAGTAAAGTGCTCACTTTGTAAGCACAAAGACCTGAATTCCATCTCCAGATCCCACGTTAAAGATGTGGGTGTGGGCCAGCAGATGGCTCATTAGGTAGAGGACCTTACGGCCAAGCTTGTCCAGTTGAGTTTGGGTCCTGAGACCCCCAACGTGGAAGGAGAGAACTGACTCCCCCAAGGTGTCCTCTGACCTCCACGTCCATACGGTGGCATTCATGGCATGCCTTTCCCCGCCCCAGATTTATACACAAAACAAATAGATAAATGTAATCAAAATAAAATCGAAAGCCAGGAGTGGGGGTACAAACTTATAATCCCAGTGCTGGGCAAACAAGACAGGTGGCTCCTTGAGATGGTCATTCAGGCTAGCACACTTGTCAAGCTTCAGGCTAGTGAGGAACCCTGTCCCCCAAAAGGCTGGAGAGTGTCTGAGAGCAGCGGCTGGGACTTCACCAGAACTCCCACAGACACATGCACCCACAAATACAGGAACACTCATATGTATGCATACACCAAGGCGAAATGTTTTCTTCTTTGATTTGTTCCAGAATTTATTACTCACGTGTACTTCTAATCTGAACAGACTACAGTGCCTGATGGTACATATCAGAGCACCCCAGGCTAACCTACATGGGCAGAACCTCAGGTATTTAAAAGATTAGGTTGGTCAGACAACTGAACTGTCAATTTGACACAGCCTACCATCACTCGGTGGGAAAGTCTCAACTGAGAAATTATGTTGATCAAGTTGGCCCATGGACATGTCTGTCGGGGATTGTTTTGATTGTTACTTGACATAAGAGGATGAAGTCCACTGTGCGTGGTACCATTCCCTAGGTAGAGACTCCTTAGCTCTTTCAGAGACGAGTGAGCAAAGCAAGCAACATCCATGCATTTCTTTCTCTCAGCTCTCGACTCTAGCTGTGATGTGATGAGCTGTTAAGTCCCTCACACCCTGATTTCCCCACAATAATGAGCTGAAACTTGGAATTATAGTCTAAAATAGACCTTTTCTCTGCGAAATTGCCTTTTGCCAGAATCTTTTATGGCAACAACAGAAATTAAATTACAAGGAAGCCCCCACCCGAGGCCACCATTCCAGGAACGCTAATCCTCAGGTGGACGGTGCTGCCCACCAGACTGACCTTCCAGCCTGGCCTCTGCCCCAGGAGAGAGATCACACTCTTGAGACCACTTCTTTGTGCTACACGGGTCCAGAAGCAACTCGATTATCACTTAATCTGCTTGACCATGACACCCAGAACAGTGGACAAAGCGGGTGAAAGTCTCCCCATCTGCTGAGAATGCAGTCCTGCCCTGACCTGAACCTAACGGTGACAGTATCTGGGAACACAGCCTGGTTGGTAGAATACTCAGCATATCCAAAGCCCTAGCACAGCATACATCAGGCAAGGTTGTACACACCTATAGTTTCAGCATTTGGATGGCAGGATATCTCACTGCAACCCCTATGAAAAGGTTGTTCAATGCCCCCCCCCAAAGGGTTGCGCCCCACAGGTTGAGAACCACTGTTCCAGGGTATAGTGACTGGTTGTTGGTGGTGGAATGATCATGGGGACATAACCATTTGAGGAAATCCTGAGATACATGAAAGACCCTGTCTTTATGAAATAAAAAAATTTAAAAATTGATCTCCCATCATGCACCTTGATAAAGGGCAACTGTAGCAAACTTCTAATGTCGTAGATTCTCCCCAGGGCCTGAGAATATGCATACTTAATGGGCTTCCCACCTGAACCTCATCTGAGTGTCCCAGGAGCCCCACTTGGAGACAATCTATGAAGCTTAAGCCTCAGATCTGTGGCTACTCTCCTAGTTTCTTGTTCTGACCTGATTGTGCTATTCCCACTTTGTGAGTGTGTGTATGTGTTGTATGCACAAGTTTGTGTGTGTGTGCACATGTAAAGGAGGCCAGAGGTCAACAGCAGGTCAAATTCATTATCATTCCTCTGTGTGTGTGTGTGTGTGTGTGTGTGTGTGTGTGTGTGTATGTACTACTCATAAGCATGTAGGCAGCAATGCAGAGGTCAGAGGTCAACTTTAAGGAGTCAGTGCCTTCTTCTACCATGCAGGCGCCCTGGATCAACTCAGGTCCTCAGGAGTGGCAGCAGGTACTTTACCCACGGACCCATCCCTTCTACCTCATTCTTTGAAACAAGGAGCTCATCGTTTTGGCTAGGCTGGGCCATAAGCTCCAAGTTCAACTCAGATGCACCTCCTCTGCCTCCCCCAGAGCTGAGATGACAGACACACATTGCCAAGCCTGGCTTTGATGCAGATACTGGGGTTCCAAGCGCAAGTCCTCATGTTTGCAGGCGCTTTACCAACCGAACCGTGCCCCGCCCCCAGTTCCGCTCCTATCTCTTACATATCTTAAGATCAGAAAACAATCCAATTCCCAGAGAGCCAGTGGAGCCGGTGGTTACGGTTTTACGGATATAAACAGATTTCCGCACACATATACATATCACACATCTCTCCTCACATTTACCGGTACAAAGAGCCACGGAACAGACTATATTGCAAGTGTAACCTACTATATTATGTCTATTACACACTTCATCTTCAAACCCATCCCATCTCCTCCCCTCCCCTCCCCTCCCGCTCCACTCCTGATCTGCATACCTAAGACGCTGGCTGATCTACTGACTTCCTCTCTCCTGACATAAAGAAGGCACTGCCTGCATACCTTGTCCCTGAACTACACAGAGCTGCCCCTCCCTCACCTTGATCTCCCGAAGACCGGGAGGGACAGCCCTAAATATTCTGTTCCTGCCTGGACACACACCATGCATCACAAAGGCACAGCCCAGGGCTGTCCGTGGAGATGTCTGAGTGATAGGCCTTCAACCTGTCACTGGATGGCTGCGACCTCAATTTGTGTGTGTGTGTGTGTGTGTGTGTGTGTGTGTGTGTGTATGTATGTATGTGAAAAACCAAAACACTGCCTTCATCTTTAAAGATCCAGACATATTTATGTGTCAGCCCTTCCTAAACTGCCTTCAGATTTCAGAAGAGAGAAAGGGCCATCAGTGACCAAATGGCCACATTGTCCCCAGGGCCATTCCACCCTACCCTACCCTAGAACATGGGTTCTCAACCTGTGGGTTACAACTCTTTTTTCGGAGGGGGAGGGGTTGAACAACCTTTTCACAGGGGTCGCATATCAGATATTTAAATTATGATTTATTACAGTAGCAAAATTGCAGTTATGAATTTGCAACAAACATAATTGTATGGCGGGGGGGGGGGTGTCCCCACAACATGAGGAGCTGTATTAAAGCGTCGCACGCTGGGAAGGCTGAGATCCACTGCCCTAGAGATACCCTGAATGCTGAAGTTGCATAGGAACAGAGATCAGTCAGGAGAAGGCAGAAGCAGATCTCTTGCCACAGACCTCAGTTTCCCTGACACCAGTTATCCCCACCACTACCCTGCCTCCCTCTGATCCCTGGTGAGTGCTGCCCTGGAAGCAGGGCAGGCTGCTGGGGAGAACAGGGTGCAGCTGCCAGCAACTGCCAGCTTTATGATGTGGTGGTTAACACCCGTTATCAATAAGATCTAAAATCACCAAAGAGAAGAGCCTCTGAACGCATCAGTGAGGGATTTTCTAGATTAGGTTGATTGAAGTAGGAAAGCCAAGTCTAGATGTGGGTGACACCATCTGTGCGATGGAGTCCTAGACTGTAGGAAAAAGAAGAAGCCACAAGCTAAGTACCATCAGTCACTGCCCTCTCCTTTCTCTCTGTCATACCACATGCTGTTACCTACACTCATCACCCATCACCGTAATTTCTCTGCCTTGATGGACTGCATTCCTGGAACTGTAGACCAAAATAAACCCTTCCATCCTCACGTTGCTTTTGTGAAACGTTTGGGCAATGCCATGAAGAAAGTGATACACACAGACAGAGCGTTCACAGGATCACCCAGCAGTAGCGTGGCTTGGTCTCTGCATCTTCCTGAGAGCAGGACAGGAGGTTGGGCCTGATTTCTCTACAAAACCCATCCATCTACCACTCTTTCTCTCTGCCTCCACTTGTCCCAAAGGAAAACACCCTATGTAGGAAGAGAAATTCTATGAATTGCCTGGGTGGTCCTCGGGCCCAATTTTCCACACCATTGCCGCCTCATAATCAAGCACTTCATGATCACCTCTTCAGATAGCTTGAAGTGAGAAGTGAGAGTCCCACAGAGGCATCAGAACCCACCCCACAACCCTGCTCCCTCTGC
The DNA here is from genome assembly GCF_903995425.1 of Onychomys torridus. Lineage (NCBI taxonomy): Eukaryota > Metazoa > Chordata > Mammalia > Rodentia > Cricetidae > Onychomys > Onychomys torridus. The sequence continues at coordinate 65,552,238 of NC_050453.1, forward strand.
CCAGTAATGCCATAGACACACTCCTTGTCCTCACACTTGAAATTAAACCAGTGTGTTTCTGTCTTCCCTCAGACCACACTGGGGCTATCCCTAGCTCCTAAGGTCAATGCTTGGTCAATTGCAGATTCTCAAAAGAAAGTAACAAATCAAGCCCTTCTTTCTGGTCCTCCATCTCTGCCTACACAAACACTTGCATACTAATCTCCCCATCTCAGGCTTAAAAATATGGACTCTTTTTTTTTTTTAACTCCCAACATAATGAATAAGCCTAAATATTAGAAGTTGAAATTATTAAGTAAATCATTCCACCTGCAAAGCTTTGATTTGCATACCATTAATTCATGATGCCATCTAAAACAAACTCATCACATTCTGTATATTAGAAGCTGATTTATGTAAGAATTGGAAAAAAATATCCTGAGCTCAAATTTATGCTGACATGATGTACATGCTCAATGGAGAAAGATTTTTCTCTCCTTTCTACCATTTTTTGGGGTGTGTGTGTGTGTGTGTGTGTGTGTGTGTGTGTGTGTGTAAATCATCCAAACAACTGCAATCTAGCAAGAAAGGAAAGGATCTGAGGAAGGGTCTGGCTTGTAGGAAGATGAATAATGCAGCTGCCTCCTGTGTGTGTGGCAGGCTCGAGGCGGGCTCAGCCTCGTACACACACACACTCCAGTTATTAATGTCAAGTATGCCAAAGATACGCTGGAAAATCATTACCATTCATCGCCACTAACCGCCATTAAATTTCAATCAATTCAACTTAGCACAAGTGTACTTGAGCGGCCCTTACAGTTTCTTATAAATGAGGCTCCAAAGTCGGCCTGACTTATTTCATTGTCCAAGGCACAAAGACAGGGCGCTAAGCAGGGTCTGAAAGGGGCCTATGTGGGGGCCCCCTCACGATGCTCTTTTAAACATTCTGCCCTAAGTGTTCAAAGATCTTTTTCTGCGAGCTGAGAGGTCAGGACGAACGGGCACGGCCCCCCTCCGAGAAGCACCCATTCCTCCCCAGCTTTGGGGCCTTGCAAGCTACAGTCTGCAGACATCTTAAAGAAAGTTTCAACCACCACCGAAAGTTTAGTGACCGTGTCTCTCTCTCATCAAACGCTCTGGTTCTCTAAACTTGAGCATCCGCGCAAGGCATGGGGAAGGAGACCTAGGGGCAGCAAGGCTGGGGACTCCGTGCGGGCCCCGGGCTCAGGTGGGCATTGCATCCCCAGGCGGGAGCCCACGACCTGGTCCGCTGGCCTTCTTCCTACCCCGCCACGAGCAGGGTCCCGGCGGCTCCCGCCACCCGCCGCAACAATGTGGCCATTGTTCGCGCGCCGCGGAACAGGCGGGCGGGCGGGCGGGCGGGCGCGCAGGTGGGAGGCCGCGGGCGCTCGGGCACGGAATGTTCCCCGGACCGGGCGCGCTCGGCGCCGCCCGGACACGCGGCCTGCGTGGCCCCAGTGGGACGGCGGAGCCTCGGCGGGGCGGGGCGGGGCGGGGCGGAGGAGGGAGAGACAAAGAGGAGCAGGAGGGCGAGGAAGGAGGAATGATGGGGGTAAGAAAGGGGGGGGGGTGCTGGGAGGAGAAGGCAGAAGGAGAAGAAAGCGGAGGTGCGGGAGAAGAAAAGGCAAGACCGGGAAAGGGAAGAGGAAGTTCAGGGGAGATGGAAGGTGATGAAAGGGGAAGGAAGGGAAGAAGAAAAGGAAGGAAGAAGAGATTGAAAGGAGGGGGAGGGGGAAAGAAGAATGGGGAGGAAAGAATAGGGGAGACACTTGGCAGCCCAGAGGTGTTAGAGCCCAGAAAGATTCAGGAAAGAGTTCACTCTCAGACAGGGAAAGGGCTCCGAGCCCCGCCAAGTCAGCAGCCTTAATCACACCCGGGGCTTTGCCTAATTACAGGGGGAAAGCCAGGTCTAGAGGTAGGGAGATACTTAACTGTGTCCCAGGGAAGGCCCAGGGCAGGACGGGCTGTGAGGCTCTCTCCTCCACCCATGCCAACCCCTCAGAGCCTGGATCCAGGAGGCAAAGGCTGGGAGGCCTCTAAGAGCAGTGTTAACCGTGCCCTCGGGTGGGAGTCCACGCTAACAGAGCCACCCTCCAGCCTTCCTGAATCCCCTCCCTGGAGGGCTGAGACCCTCTGCGCCCAAAAAGGTGATGCAATCCCAGCCCTCTGCTAGTGAATAATAATTTTTTTTTAAAAAAAGTTCTCTTTATTTCATTTGCTGGTTTTTGGTTCATTACATTTTCCACAGATTTGCAGAGAAGAAAGCAGCCAATAAACGTGGACAAAAGTGACCGCATCCCAGAGGGCAGAGAATGGGGGGGGGGTAGGGGGAGGCAAGATAAAAGTGATAGCCGATCCCAGATTCCCAGGCAGAGGACTGAGCAGGGGCTGCTGGAGGAATCTCAATGGGCCATCACCCTTCTTAGCCTGCCTCCCATTAGAACCAACTCACTCAAGACAATAGCAAAAGCACTAAACGTGGTTTTCTTATGCTAATGTTGAAACTCTGCACTCAGTTAAAACACACTTCCCAGAAACCTGCCTTTTTAAAACACACATGTGAAACACACACCAAAGAAAAACAACCCCACATTAATTCCTTCTATTTAAACCCAAGTCTCAAAAAAACATTTTAATGGGTACTGTCTGGTCACATCTTAAGAGAATTATTTCCCGGCACATGTATGTGATTTAAGAAGCCAGAGGGAAAAGCTAAGAAGAAACATTACTTCTCCAGTTGTTGGAAGAATCTGGACAGTGAGCCACACAAGCCTGGACTGTCATCTCCTCTGTGTTTTCCCAGGATTTTAAATACATAGGTGATTCGGTGACACTTTCATCGTCCTCAAAAATCTCAAAACAATGACCAAAGTTCTCATTTTCCAAGTCATGTATATTCCACAAGCCCTGGAATTTTTTTTTGGGGGGGGGCGGGGGGATGATTAGTTCTGGATGTGGTGGTGTGTTTATTTGGAAGCCAGGAAAGCATCTAGAGAGTAGCCTTTTGGGGTCCTGTCTGTCAGACGCCAGTGCTGCTGGCCTCCTCCCATACCTGCCATTAGCAAACCATTTCAGAGTACTGGTTCCCTTTCCCCAAGTTCTTTAAAAGTGAGAGCAAGTTGTGCACGGAATCTGGGTAGTCAGGCTGTAGATCCAATCATGAATTTGGTTTCTCTGGATGCTCTAGAAACCGAGAATGCGGTCTTTCTCTAGTTGGCATTCTTCACGTGTCCATGCCTCCTCTGATGCTTAGTGAAAAGAAGAAAGGAGAGAACAGCTTCCCTGGGGTTGCCTTTCAAAGGGCCCTGGCCCAGCTGCTGCAGCTGTCCACAGTGAGGTCCACCTAGCCTGGGGCCCCCAGTGGACCAGTTAACAGGCACAGCACAGGTAGACCTCCCACCCGCAGCCTAAAGATGCAGGGCAGCTTGGCCCCACCTTGCTCCTTGCGGTTTGTACCAGAAAAGGCCAGCTGCACCCACAAGGGTTTAGGACTCTGGTTTTTTTTTTTGTTTTTTTTTTTAGCTTTAACAAGGCAGCTGGGTGTGAGGGGTCACGGCAGCTTTCACCGTGCATACAGCCACCTCACGGTCTCATTGAAGGGGGATGGTTAGTGTCTGGGCACTGAAGTTTTCCGGGAGGAGGTGCTGGTGGAAGGGTCCTTAGTGTAGGCAAATATCCAATTTTGTCTGCCTGCTTGCTGACTGTCCCGGATTCACTAATCCAGCCCCAGGGGCTGCACTGTGTACAGGGCTCTTGTAGGAGCACAAAAAAAGAGTGAAGTATTTGTGTATTCTTCAGTCGACAGTGCAAACAAGCCCAGCTACAGGACACAGCCCCTGAGACCCCCACAGCAACTAGGAAATGAGCCTGTGATCAGTAACCCCACGGCCCCCTCTTACCACTGAGCAATGCAAAAGGGCGGCGCCTCTCAGGGCTCACTGCTCAACGTGCTCCCAAGGCCAGAAGGCCAGAGGAACATCTTGAGAAAGTGGAGCATCACGGCTAACGCCTTACAAACTTAAAGGTGGTCCTCCTTCCAAGGCCTGGTTTGAACTTGGGAGACCTCAGTGAGTCTGAATTCTGTTCAAATTCCCAACACATCAATTCCCACCTAAGAACAGAAACGAGTTTATCAATCCCAGTCCCATGAGTTCATAGATGAGTCTGGGCTGAGAGGGATTTGCTCCCTGTTAACCTCATTCTGAGACACAAGACTCAGGCAAGAGTGGATCTCCTACAGGGCTCCCTCCTACACAGGACCTTCTTGTGTGTTACTTTAAGCCCCCTACAATGAGGAAACACCTCATGGCATTTGGGGGACATACAAAACCGCTCTAAATCTTCCTAAATATAATTAACTTAAAAATTCACCAGACGAGACAATTTTCCACAGGGCAACATCTGAATAGAAATTGTATCCGGAAGAGGCCGGTTCCAACTCTTGGAACCCTCCAGAAAGAAGCAGCAAGTTGGAGAAAGCGAAAGCAAGATGAAGAGATTTCAAGAAGGGAAGCCTTTAAGAGGAGGCCTAGATTAGCCAATCTGGGATTAGCGCCCCAGGATAGAACAGAAGCTGGAAGAAGGCAAGAGCCACCGAACTCAAACAAGCATCAGAATGTCTGCCCCATGTTAGGGACACCAGTCCAGGTAGGAACACAATGTCTTCCCTGCTCCGCTCCAGACCGACTGAGCTCTTTCAGGGACCGCTCCCAGGCCGGGCGGGGCTGGTCCCTAGACACACCGAAGCCTTCTCAACAGGGGAAACCGCAGCCAAGGTGAGGAAATGGGCGGGGAGGGGGCTCGAAGGAGAGGTGGCTAGAACAAACAGATAGCATCAGGGAGACTTGTGACAAGCCCGCCTGTTCCGCCCGCTATCCCCCCGTGCTGTATATTTTGGATTTCACAGTTTATTTACTTTACTTTTTTGGCACCGAGCCCCCGGAGCATGCCAATACAATATTTGTTTAAACACTATTTTATGCCGCTTGCGAGGGAAACGTTTACTTTCAAATTCTCCAACATCCCCCAGAGCCTCGTCTGCAAACAGCATATGAGCATTTTACAACTGTTCTCTTTATCTGAAGCTGTGAGGATTAAACCTTCACACGCCCAGCGGGGGCGGAGGGGCAGGGGGCCAGGACATCGTGAGGCCACCGAACTGCAAAGCTCTCCCCAAGATGAAGGATGCCCTAACTGGGGAACAGAGGGGTATAGAACCCACCCCCTCACAGCCTCTGAAGGATCAGACTACCAAGAAAAGTCTTTCCTAACCCTGCTCCAACTGGGATCAGCCCTAGGAACCACAGGACAGTAACACAAAAGGGAGAACCAGGATGGAGAGGCGCCCTGGGGGATCCCCACAACCTCGATGCGCCTCTGTGGCCGGGTCACTCGAGGTGAGGCGCAGGCGATCCATCCTCAGCTTCCCCAAGCTCTAAAAGTCACGTTTCCTAGGAAGTGAGAGCAATTACTGCCAGTCTGAAAAGAAGCCGAGTTGGGTGGACTTTCAGCTCCCAGCGCGGCCGGAGCCCTCTCGAACTCACTCAACCACACGGTCCCTTCCCCCTATCCCAGGGAGGAAAAAAAAAACCCGCTCCCCTCTCTCTAAACCCTTAATAGGATTGGCGCCCAACTCTGTCCGCGCCGCTCCTCATCCATCACACACAGATCAAGTTGCAGTAGTGGATTTTTCAAATTCCTCAGCAAATATACTTGTGGAGAGATTGCTTGGGGGTGTGCTACTAGAGGGCGAGGATGAAAGTGAGGAGTAGGGGGAACCGATCCCTCGGCAAAGGATTACGCGTGGATCTACTCGGGAAGTCAAGAGGATCTGGGGACCTAGGGTAGGAGAGGAAAGTAAGGGAGCCAGGACAGAGGCCCAGAGTAGAGACTGGCGGCGGGGGGTGGGGGTGGGGGGAGGAAGGGGCAACAGGCTCAACGACGGGGAAGAAGGAGAGAGAAAGAAAGAAAAGACTGAGCTCCAGGACGCGGACTAGCAGCGCGGAGAAGTGGAGTTGCAAATTCCCAAGTGGCGGGCAGCGGCGGCAGCACACCGCACACTCCCGCGGGCGCGCTCCCAGCTGCCCATCTAAGGGAGCTTAGGAGCATCCCAGCCCCCACGCCGCCCCCACGCAGTTCCAGGCTCAGTGCCGTGCCACCGGCCAAAGAACGGCCTACCCGAGCAACCCAAGAAGAGCAAGAGGCACTTTCCCCTCAGGTGGAGGACAACAGTATAAAATCGACCCCCCGGCCACGAGTTCTGAGCCCCAAGATCCTCCTTAAGCCCTGCCGCTGCTGGACCAGAGCAACAATCACGGTTGCCCTCTCTGCCCCCCATAAACTCGGTGTCACGATCTCGATTCCGGTAACGGGCCGAGAGACACTCCGAAGACCTCACAGCATCTCAGCCGAGGCTGGCGGGGCTGGGCAGTACTTCGCCACCACGAGCAAGAAATTTTAAAAATGAGGGTGGGGGAAAGGCCAATGCAACTTTACCGAGGAGACAAAAGTTTGCCTCTAGCACGCAGGTGGCCTCTCGGGCGCCGGGCAGTGGTTGCAGGGCCCCATCCCAACTTGGCTGGCGCGGGGCTGCGGAGTGCCGGGGCTCAGGCCGCCGGGGCGGGGCTGAGCAGGCAGAGGAGGGGACCAAGGCGGGCTAAGCAGGCCCCTGGCTCCTAGGTCTCCTGACTGTGGGAAGGAAGATTTCTTGTCCGTTTTGAGCTGGATCCAAGTGAACTTTCCTCCGAGAGCCTGAGTGAGGCATCTCCGAAGTCTCCACATTTCTCTTTTTTCCCCTCCCACTGTTCATTTGGAAATCACTTCAGACCTACAGGAAAGTTACAAAAATAGTACAAGAATTCCCATTATGCTCTTTGCCCAGATTCTTTGAATGTTAACATCTTACATAACCACAGTGCAACCATCAAAAGCAGGAAATTAACATTGATGCCTGGCATCCAATCCCCAGGTCTCATCTCAGTCTGGTCTACTGGAAGAGCACCTTGGCCTTCCTTTATGTTACAAACAGCACTGCTGTTATTAGCATTTCCAGTTTTAACCGGCTTTGAAACAGGAGCTCATGTAACGCAGACTGGCTCCACTATGCAGCACTGTAGTCCAGGATGGCCTTGAACATCTAATCCTCCTGTCTCCACTTCCTGGGATTGCAAGTGTGCACCACCATGCTCAGTTATAGTGTGCTGGGAGTGGAACCTAGAGTTTTCCTGAATGCAAGGTTGTCATCACCACCACCATCATGACCATCATCACCACCACTATCATCATCACCACCATCATGACCATCATGACCATCATCATCATCATCACCACCATCACCATCATCACCATCATGACCATCATCACCATCATCATCATCATCACCACCATCACCATCATCACCATCATCATCACCATCACCATCACCATCATCACCATCACCATCACCATCATCACCACCATCACCACCATCATCACCACCACCATCACCATCATCACCACCATCACCACCATCATCACCACCACCATCACCACCATCACCATCATCACCACCATCACCACCACCATCACCACCACCATCACCACCATCACCACCATCACCATCATCACCACCACCACCATCACCATCACCACCACCATCACCATCACCACCACCATCACCACCATCACCACCATCACCATCATCATCATCACCACCATCATCACCACCATCATCACCATCACCATCATCACCACCATCACCACCATCACCATCATCACCACCATCATCACCATCATCATCATCACCATCACCATCATCACCACCACCATCATCATCACCACCACCATCACCACCATCATCACCACCATCACCACCATCACCATCATCACCACCATCACCACCATCACCACCATCACCACCATCACCACCATCACCATCATCACCACCATCATCACCATCATCATCATCATCACCACCATCATCACCATCATCACCACCATCACCACCACCATCACCACCACCATCACCACCACCATCACCACCATCACCACCATCACCATCATCATCATCACCACCATCATCACCACCATCATCACCATCATCATCACCACCATCACCACCACCACCATCACCACCATCACCATCATCACCACCATCACCACCACCATCACCACCATCACCATCATCATCATTTTTTTTGAGCATTATTATTATTTTTGAAGTGTGCTGGCTGGTTATTTTACAAAATGCACCCTCTATTGAGTTTTGTTTCCTCTTGATTAAATTTGGCTTATACATGGCTGGAGAAATAGTTCAGTAATTAAGAGCACATGTTGTTCTCAAAGAGGACCCAGGTTCAGTCCCCACCACACCCATGCTGGCTCACAAACACCTGTAACTTCAGTTCCAGGGGATTCAAAGCCCTCTTCCGACCTCCTTGGGTATCAGGCGCATATGTGGAAAATATCCATACCAGCAGACAGACAAAAACACTGTAAATAAAATAAAAGTAAGCAAATCTTAGAAAAATTCAAATTTAGCTCAAGAACTTCAGGCAGGAAGTCCATGAAAGGGATTTTTGTATCATTTTAGGAACATTTAGGGTGTCTGATTTCTCCATTATAAAGTTAGTTTTACCCCTCATAGTTAGTAAGTATCTGTGGTGAGACTAAGTTTCTTTTCATGCTTTCCTCGCCTTCCTCCGCGTCCTCTGTAGCCGCCGCCGCCGCCGCCGCCTCCCGCTCCTCCTAGAAGTCTCATTGATGAGAGGAGTTTGAAAAAAAGTCCGCGGAGCCGTGCTGCCTCGGCTGGCGAACGCCGGCACTCCTGCAATCCATCAGCGTCTCCGGGATGGCACAGCGCCCCCGCGCGCTGAGCTTGGGCACACCCCGGTCGTCGCGTCCCCCGCCTTCCCGCCCCCGCCGCGTGCACCCCGCCCCTGAGGATAGTGGGGACAGACACCACCCTGGAGGGAATTGCCCCGAGCGATCACAAACTCTCCCCCAGCTCAGCTCTGAGTTAAAGAAAGCACTCCTCCTGGAAAGTTCCATCAGGAAACCAGAGAACGCTGGGAGTTGGGGGACAGGGGTGGGGGTGGGGGTGGGGATGGGGAGGGCAGGGGTGCGCAGCGGTGGGGGTGCACACCGAACGACCCAGACTCCACTCATGAGGAGAGGAGCTGGGAATATCGCAGATTCCTCCACCCCAGTTCCGAAGAAATAAAGCACCCCTACTGGAAAGTTCCAGCTAGGGGATCAGAGCACACGCCAGTCTCCAACACTTTTTCTAAGGCGCCGGGGTGGGGGGTTGCTAACTCAAGTCAGATGAGCTCGGGAGCTCAGGCGCTGTGACTGCTGGTTTCAATATCTGAACTCCCCCTTCCCTCCCACCCCCCTCAGCCCTCCGCTGGCTGTTCTCAAAACTCCCGGCTCCTCTGAGAGCCGTGGCAGAAGGAAGACACGTGGATGGGAAGCAGGACTGGATCCACGCGGGCCCTCTTTGCTTGGGAAGCTAGTGCAGGTGCCCGGGGTCCCTTCCAGGCGCCCCTCGTTGCGGCTCGCTCACGCCGCCCTCTGAGAGCGCGTTGGCAACAAGTGACGCAAGCGTTAGGTTTGCTGCATATGTTGTATAGCGAAGGGGTTTTGTTTTATTTTTTTTCCGAGACTCTGCTGGAGCTGCGGCAGCCAGATGGAAGTTAATAGATTGCACTTTTCCATGTCCACTATTGTCCAGTAATGATGTCCACTGATGATGTCCACTGTTGTTCACTGATGATGTCCACTGATGATGTCCACTGTTGTTCACTGATGATGTCCACCGATGATGTCCACTATTGTCCAGTAATGATGTCCACCGATGATGTCCACTGTTGTTCACTGATGATGTCCACCGGTGATGTCCACTGATGATGTCCACCGGTGATGTCCACTGATGATGTCCACCGATGATGTCCACTGTTGTCCACCGATGATGTCCACTGGTGATGTCCACTGATGATGTCCACCGGTGATGTCCACTGATGATGTCCACTGATGATGTCCACTGATGTCCACTGATGATGTCCACCGGTGATGTCCACTGATGATGTCCACCGGTGATGTCCACTGATGATGTCCACTGATGATGTCCACTGTTGTCCACCAATGATGTCCACTGGTGATGTCCACCGGTGATGTCCACTGATGATGTCCACTGTTGTTCCACTGATGATGTCCACTGATGATGTCCACTGATGATGTCCACTGATGATGTCCACTGATGTCCACCGATGATGTCCACCGGTGATGTCCACCGATGATGTCCACTGATGTCCACTGATGATTCCTTTTGGACATTTTGGGTGTGAACCTTGCTTTGAATGGCTGAACCTTGTCCAACCTGATGATTCTCTTAAAAAAATTATGTATTTATTTACTTATGTCACAGCATGTGTGTAGAGGTCAGAGGACAGTTTGTGGGAGTCAGTCTTCTCCTTTTACTATGTGGTCTGGGGGACCGAACGCAGGTCTTCAGCCTTGGTAGCAAGCTCCTTCACCCACTGAGCCATCTTGCCAGACCCGTTGGTGATTCTCGATTGAAATGATTATTCCCAAGGTGTTTAGTGACTGTTCCAGACCCCACCTTCCTTCTCATTGATTATGTAGACTTCTTTAGGACAAGCCTTGCCATGTCCCCACATGTCCACCTATTCCTTAACATGTGTACCTCACTAACTCACAATTTGAATTGAGGGGGCTCCATCAAAAATTTGCAGGGGGTCCCTGGGAATGCCAATCCATGGTTGGTATCTCTGCGAAGTCATAGATATGTTTTCTTTCATTTTTAAACTGTGTTACAAAAAAAGTTGCAAATAAAACATTACACACAGAAATTAACCAGACTCAAAGACCATACAGCTCAGTAAACTTCTATATAGTCAGAATAGGTATGAGCCGTGAAGCTTCATATTAGATTTCATACTTTTACCGTCTGATATATTTTCATACATACATCTACCACCTAAAATGAAAATTTGTTTTGTTTTTAAGATTTAGTTTTATTTGACAGGCGAGAGTGTTTACCTGCATGTATATATGTGCACCACATTCATAAGTGTCCACATGCATGCTGCAGCACACATGAGGAGATCAGAGGGGGCACATGCACACTGCAGCTTACATGAGGAGGTCAGAGGGAGTGCATGCAGGCTGCAGCACACATGAAGAGGTCAGAGGGGGTGCATGCATGCTGCAGCACACACAAGGTCTGAGGATAACCAGCAGGATTTGGTTCTCTCCTTCCACCCAGTGGGGTTGTGTCAAGTGCTTTAACCACTTGGCAATCCTACCAGCTCCTACAGACTCTCATTTTATTCCATGGCTGCTAAGCCGTTGCATTCATTACTAATTCTGGTTGAAGTTGTTCCCGAGGAGGCCATCGGAGCATTGGTGGCGCCCTCCTTCCCGTCAGTTGCCATCTTCTGGAACAGTACCCCTCCTGGCTCCACACACAGCTCAGGAGCATCCTGCCTTTTCTTTGACTCTTTCTCTGCTGGAACAGTTACTTAGAAACTGAAATCCTAGCTCTGAGAGCTGGAACGACGGATAGCTCAGTGGGTAAAGTGTATGTTCTACAAGCGTGAGGACCTGAGTTCAGACCCCCAGCTCCCATGTAAAAACCTGACAAAGAGATGCATGTGGGTAACCCCAGTGCTGTGGGGCTGCAGCTAAACCAGGAGGATCTCAGGTCTCACTGGCCAGCAGAGCGGAAATAAGGAACTCTAAGTTCAGAGAAAAGACCCAAAGACTAGGTGATGAGCGATGGAGGAGGACATCAGGAGTCCACCTCAGACCTTCACAGATGCATACACAAGGAAGTGCACCTGAGCACACATGCGTAACACACACACACACACACACACACACACACACACGAGTCAGAATTGAGGGGGCTCAATTGAAAGTTTGTGGGGGTCCTTGGGAAGCAAAGCTGGCCTGTGTGTGAGAAGTGCATTATGTGCCCAGTAGGGCCTGCTCTCTGTGCTTCTAACACTATCTGGGGCTAAGTGGGCTCCCTGCACCCAAGTTCCGGCCTCTTCTCAAAATGTATGCTTCTTTCCACAGGGGAAGCTCTGTAATGTTTGAGACGGTCATGGGAGCTTGCACGGTTTATTTTATTATTTAAAATTTTCAGATGGTGGTATGTGTAGTGTATATGCAAGTGTGTGGAGGTCAACCGTCAGCACTGGCTAGAGTCTCCTATTGCTCTTCCCCTTATTTGTTGAGATTGGGTATCTTGCAGATCCAGGAACTGGCCAGTGAGTTCCAGAGACCCCAGTACTGAGGTTACAGATCCATGCAGCGCTTTTGCTTGGGTGCTGGGGAGTTGAACTCAGGTCCTCATTTTTGCACAGTAAGTACCCCCACTGACTGAGCACTCTCCCCAGTGTGGGTCAGACAGTCCTTGTTTTTAATTTTTCCCACCCCTTACAACAACCTTTTAGCTCTTGAGAAAACACATTGGTTCTGCAACGCTAAACTGCAATATCTTATGTAGCCACTAGAGGGAGATGTTATTCCCCCACAAATGGGTCTTGGCGTCCTGATGCTCTGGACCTATTTTATCAGGGACCTGCATTGCCCACCTCACTGGGCTGCCTCTGGCCCCTCCCTGCCTCAGTGAGCAACATCCATGGGAACTTGTTAGATGCTGCCAAGTTGAAAGATGTCACATAGAACATTCCAGGCCGACTTGGGGAGCACTGCAGGGTAGAAAAAAGAAACGACCAAGTCCTGGTTCTTCCCAGTTCTTTCTTTTCTCTCCTCACTTTCTCCCAGGTCTAGCCTGCGGAAGGAGGTCTAACCTGCAGAACACTGAGGTTGGGTCATGAGAATGTGATTTGTAAACACAAACATCTTGCTTTTAACGGCAATGGGTCGGTCACCTTACAGTTAAAAATAAACCACAGATAGAATTGATTTTCACTCTGCAGAAGCCTCTGTGGGCTGCCTGCCAGCGTATTTCCTTTCCACGACTGGGCACTGAAGTTGGCACCCTGTGCCTGTTAAGTTCTGAGCTGTGGCTCCAGAACCCTTCTCCCTATCTCTGTGTTTTTGAGGCAAGTAGCCCAGCCTGGCCTTGAACTTGCTACAGAGCTGAGGATGGTGTAGAGTGCTTGCTTCTCCTGCCTCCACCTCTGGAGTGCAGGGATTACAGGCGTGCACCACCATTCCTGGTTCGTGTGGTGCTGAGGACAGAGCCTGAGACTTTACATGGATCGGTAGGCACGCTACCAGCTGAACTGCATCCCTGTTCCTACTTTTTAATGAGACAAAACCTCCCTAAGTTGCCCAGACTGGCTTTTACTCAGTCTGCATCCCAGGCAAACCTTGAACTTGTGACTCTTGTACCTCAACCTTCTGAGTAACCGGAACTACAGGCTGTAGCCTCCAGGCTGGGCTGGGTAAGCAGTGATTTCCTATAGAAAAGGCCAAAGAACTCTTCTCTGGCTTAGGGTCCCACACCCTATAAAATGAGTGCTGGAAAGATGACTGTCTGTTAAGAACGCACATTGCTCTTGTAGAAGACGCAAGCTCTGTTCCTGCACCACCAGCAGGCAACTCACAACTGCCTGTAACTCTGGTACCAGATCATCCGATTCCCTCTTCTGACCTCCGTAGGTTTCATACACATTTGGTGCACACAAACTCACATGGGAACACAGACATGCATATAAACAATAAATAAATAAGTCTTTTAAAAATTAGAAAAATTAGAAAAAAGTTTGTGTGTGTGTAGTATGTGTGTGTGTGTCTGCATGAGTGTGCATGTACTTACATATGTACACATGGGTGTATGTGGGGGCTAGAGCTTGACGTTGCAGGACTTCCTCTGTAATCTTCTCTTTGTTTATGAGACGGAGTGTCTTGCTGGACCCAAAGCTTGTGGATTTGAGGTAGTCCAGCTAGCCTGCTTGCCCCCCTGAATATACCTCTCAAAACCCAGGTTTCTGAATGAGCCACTATACCCACCTGGCTTTAATTTTTTTCTACATGTGTCTATGTATATATGCTTTTTGTGTATGTGTGTGTAAAGTGTGTGTCTGAACATGTGAGGGCATGTGCTTGCCATGGCATGTGCGTGGAGGTCAGAGGGCAACTTGCAGAACCAATTCTGTGCTTCCACCACGTGGGTCTGAGGATCCAGCTCAGGTTGTCAGGCCTGGAAGGGAGTGCCTTTCCCTGTAACCTGACCCAAACTCCAGTCCTCATGTTTGGACGACACACACTATCAACGGAGCCGTCTTCCCTAAGTGCTGGGATTGTTATTGCTGTTCACATGCTCTGTCGAACACACGTGGATACACACACAGGACAGCTATACACACACATAGGAAAGACACACATACATATACACATGACAGATACACACACCCCAGATACACACATGTATACACACACACCAAATATACACATATACACACAACAGACACACACACACACACACACACACACACACACACACACACACATCCAACAAACTGGGCATGCTGCAGCTTGAGTGGTTGGAACAAGCAGGCCAGGTTCTGGGGAGCCCGAGGGCTCTGCACTGGGCCTGTGGCTGTGGACCCTGCTGGCTGATGATGGAGCCGCAGGGCAATGTGGGAATGTGCATCCCCTCCAAGGAGGCACTGTGGGTTCCTGCAGAGGTGGTTAGAGCAGGGCTCTGCTGCCATAACTCCAGTGTATTTCCAGTTGGGGTTCCAGATGAGAACAATTCCCAGGGCCCCGTGGCTGGGAAGTCAGCAGAGTAGCACGCAGCTGGGCCCATTGGAGGCTGGCTAGGCTGCAGAACTCAGTTCAGAACCACAGCCCAGGGCAGTCGGGGACCAGGTTGGGGAAGGTAGGTGGCAACCTCGTGTCCTGATCCTGGTGCTGAGCTCAGGACAGAGACTATAGCATCCGGGCTCTTTCTCTTTCTTTTAAATGGGATATTTGAGGTATAGGCAGCCAGTTTTACAGGTTCACGGTGGGCCTGGGGTTCCTGGGATATCACCTGCAAGGAGTTAGTCACCTGCCCTCTCCCAGCCCTCTTCTCCTCTTTCCTCCTTTCCCCTCCCTTCTTTTCCCAGACATCTACGGAACCCTCCCTCAGTGCCAGGCCATGCCAGGCTCAGGTCCTTGCCTGGGATGTGGGAGATGAGCAAGTGGGTCTGGCTTGTGCGGAGACAAAGGCAAGTCTGGGCTGGAGCATGATGCTGAAGTGAAGGAAGGAAGGCTGGGAAGGGCAGGCAGGCCTGGCCCCAGCTCAGGAGGCCACACTGGTCAGCGTCCACCTGAGGATCAAGTTCAAAGTCCTTTTTTGAGGTAGATGAGGGTGGGTATGAAAGAGGCAGAGCTCTGAGTTCCAGTCCGGTCCTCTACCTCTGTTTCCTGTGGCCCTGGGTGGCAGTAACGGGTGACTCGAGTCTCCCCAGGTATAAAATGGACCAAGGACACCCACGTGCAATCAGAGGCCGGAAAGCTGAGGAGGAGCCACCTGCCTACAGGTGCCAGGTTGCCTCTGGCTGGTGATGTCCCTCACCTACTTGCCCCCAGTAAGGCAGGGAGGTGAACCTAGGGTCCGCCCTTGAGCCTGAGGAACATGCTCTCCAGCTCCCGAGGTTGGTCCCCAGGCCGCCTGGCGCAGAGTCTCACTTTCTCAGGAAGGCCAAGTTACCGAAACAGATAAATCACTCTGTCAAGAGCAGCCTTGGAGAGAGACGCTCTCAGCTAGCTCAGCCAAGAAGCTCAAAGGGGAATTGTTCCCGGAGCCTGAGGAGGAAACAACAGATACTTCTTCGCAGCTCCTCACCCACCCGTGGCCTTGCCGCCCAGCCCCCAGCCCCCCTTTCCTGGGCTGTAGAGAGCACCTGTGCGCTGGGGAGCAGCCAGGGACAGCACCGCCTCTCCTTCTGGCTCCCAGGGCAGTGCCCAGCCCAGAGCCACCGTGGTGGGAGGAGGGCGCAGAGCCACTGTTTGGCTCCTGTCCCAGTTTTGCCTGGGAGACCTTCTGGGGGGGGGCCCCCATGTGTTTGGTGGCCCTTGGCACCAAGAGGGTCACATGGGTGGAGGTGGGGCTGGCAAGCCAATGGCCATCTGGACAAACTCCCCATTAGAGCTGCAGGCTGGGGAGTGATGGGGACTAGAGGGGCTGAAGATAAGCCAAGACCCCAGGGAATAAAGGAGCCCCAAGGGGACCAGTTCACCCGGGGGCGGGGAGCAAAGGATGGAGATAGCTTGTTACTGAAGGGAAGGGGGCTCCCATCCAGAATCACACGCAGCTCTTCCATTTGGCAGCAGGTGACCACGGGGCAGTCAGCTGTCTTCTCTGATCGTCCCTTTCTTCACCTGGAGCCTGAGGGTTTGGTGGGCCTTCTGGTGGGAGTTGAAGACCTTGACTTTTGTACCCCATGCTGGGAATGCTGAGAGAGCGGAACAAGCCACACCATTGCCTCCTTGTCACCCAGTGAAAAGGCATTCTACACTGACACTTGGCATCCACTTTCTCACGCCACAGGGTGGGTATCATGGTCCTCACCCCCCACACGGGGAAACTGAGGCTCCCAGCTTGCTACCTGGGTCTAAAGCTGTGTCAGAGGGGTTCTTTCGTGTCCCAAAGCTGGTGTGTGTTTAATGTGTGTGTGCATGTGTATGTATGCATGCATGTATGCCTGTGTGTGCCTGTATAAATGTGTGCACATGTGTATGCGGGTGTATGTGTCTTTGTATGTGCTGAAGTCAGAGGAGAACCTCAGGTGGTCTGCTCTACCACAGCCTTATCCCCTTAAGACAGGATCTCTTACCGAACCTGGAGCCAGGTTGGGGGGCAGCAAACCCCTCTGCCCCCAGAATGACAGCAGGCACTCTGCCTAGCTTTTTACATGGGTCCAGACAGAACTTGCTTAACAAGCACGCTTACCCACTGAGCCATCTCCTGAGCCTGGTAGACAACACTACCCAGCTGGTCTTCATGTTCCCATTGGCTCCAGGGAAAGCCCTCTTGGGGGAAGAAAGACATTGAACGAAAACAGAAAAGTGGCCACAACAGGGAAATTAATGGTGGACAGCAGAATCCATGAGTCAGAGGGTCCAAGGGTCCTCATCCTCTTAGAGTAGGAAGGAGAGACAGCCAGGGACATGGCTCAACCACCTGGACGCGTTCATACACACACACACACACACACACACACAGAGCTACATCTGCTGAAAGGTGACACATGAAAGGTGACAGCACAGTGTCACCAGCCTGGGAATGTCAGGATAACGTCACCGGGCTGAGGGGGGCCTTGGGGTGCGGCACATGCCCCCGAACTTCCTGGGGGGAAATCTTGCCACTGTCAGGTACACGAAAGACCTGTCAAAGGCGCACGAAACAAGCTGTGCGGATTGTGAAACTCAAGCCGTGCTTGTGTTTTTTGGTGACAACATGGAGATCCACAGATGTTCTCTCGATTTGAAAATGAGCAGCTGCCAGGGACCCCTCCATTGTGACCTCCGTCACCTCCTGGGTGTCTCCTGCCTCCGCCCCCTGCTCCGGATTTCTTTTTCCCATCACCAGTGGGACCACACCCACATCCAGGTCTATGACAGGACTCTCAGGATGAGCAGGCCTGTGGTGGGAGCCAGAGGTCAAAGGCCAGATAGGAGATAAGATGAAGTTCAAGAGACAAGACTGTGGAGGGTCAAAGGCCAAATGCTGCTGGCTCCCAGATGTCCTCAGGAGGCTGGCAGCCAGGCATGTGAAGGTGTTGAGTGAGAGGCAGAAATCAGAAGGAAGGGACAGTGTCATTTGGAGGGCTGAACCCTCGTTACTTCCCGCTGTCCTTCCCACTCACCCCCCTGACTCTGGGGACAAACATCTTGCAGAGAAACTGAGACCCAGCACATTGGAGCAGCTCACTGCCCTGGCTGAGCACAGCCCCGCATTGTCATGAATGAGAAACGTTAATCCTCAAGCCATGCATTAGCGGAACTGAGGCTAGCCTGGGTACCAAGGCTGTGCTTTCGTGAGCAATTGATCAGCAGAATTACCATCAAAGAGGCTCCGTTTGGGCTTTGGAGATGGCTCAGTTGGTGAAGTCCTGGCCATGTAAACATGAGGACCTAAATCCACCCTAGAACTCCCGTGAAAAAAACGCCAGACGTGGCTTTGCTTCCTTATGACCTTGGCCCTGGGGAGGCAGAGACCAGACAAGCCAATCAGCCCATTTGATAAATTCCAGGCCAGTGAGAGACCCTGTCTCAAGGTGGACGGTGTCTGAGGAACGACACTTAGTACCTTTTTCACCTTTTCGGTGTTGGGATTAAAAGTCCGTACCACCACACCCAGATTTGTTTTTTAATGAACTGATTTATTAATTAAAATTTGAGACAGAGTTGCTCTGCATAGCCTTGGCTGGCCTGGAACTCACTATGTAGACACACAGAGATCCATCTGCCTCTGCCTCCCAAGTGCTGGGATTAAAGGCGTGCGCCACCATGACCGGCTTACACCCAGACTTTTATGGGGGTTTTAGGCGTCTAATCCAGGGCCTCATGATTTCAAGATAAGCGCTTTACCAACAGCCATCCCCCCAGCCATGAACTGCTATTCTCTACAAATTCCCCTTTGGCCAGTGAGATGGTGCCTTCGAGCAAGCTAATGACCTGAGTTCCATCCTTGGGACTCACATGGTGGAAGTACAAAAACTGAGTCTTGGAAGTTATCCTCTGTCCTCCACATGTGCATATGGTTCTTTCTCAAACATACGTGCACTCACATGTACACACATACACACACACACATACACACACACACATACACACACACACGCACATCCATGGAATTTTTAAAAGTTCTATAAACTTTCCTCTGTTAAGTCTAGTAACAGAAACGGACTAGAGCACTTCCTGAAGGTCTCACAACTCCGGAGCGACAGAGTTGCTCTCAGAAGTCATGTGACCACACAGTGAGCAGCTGGCCACAGAGGAGACAGGGGATGGTCAGCTTGCTGAGGTGAGCTCAATGAGGTTAGTTTCTGGAGAGGAAGGGCATGCCTGAGCACTGGCGTTGGGAGGCATTTGGTCAGCGTGATGCATCCTCCAGCATATTCTGCACTGGGGATTCTCGAATCAGCGTCAGTGATGGCCAAAGCTGGCAAAACCCTGGGTAGATCCCTCCTTCTCAAACTCGTGACTCTAGAGGAAGGTACAGGCTAAAATTAGAGAAAATTTAGAAGTAAATCCTTTTTAAAAAGTTTTATAAGGTGGGTGTGAGGGTGTACACCTTTAATCCCAGCACTCAAGAGGCAGAGACAGGTGGATCTCTGTGAGTTCCATGCCAGCTAGGGCTACAGAGTGAGACTCCAACTTTTAAAAAAAAAACTTTATTACATTTTAATTTTTTGTTTTGTGGTGTGTGTGTGTGTGTGTGTGTGTGTGTGTGTGAGAGAGAGAGAGAGAGAGAGAGAGAGAGAGAGAGAGAGAGAGAGAAGGTACATGTGGATTTCAAAGGACCACTTGCAGGAGTCACTTCTTTCCTTCCATCAGGTGGGTCCTGGTGCTCGAACTCAGGTCCCCAGGCTGGGTGGCAGGTGCCTTTACCTATGGAGCCATTTTGGCAGCCCATAGATCTGGGTTTGTTGTTGTTTGCTGTTTGTTTGTTGTGTGAGCATGGATGGTAGAGTGACAGCCTCTCTGCTCCTTCCTCTCACATGTCATCTACCATTTTGTTTTGAGTCAGGGTCTCTCAGTGGCATGGAGCCCACTGAGGAGGTCGGTCGGTCTGGCCAGCAAGCCCCAGGGATCTGCCTCTAGCACTGAGATGACAAGCAGGAGGCATCACACTTGGCTTTTTACGTGGGCTCTAGGGTTCAAGCTTAGGCCCACCAATTGAGGGATATCCTGGAAATAAAGCTACAGAAAGAGATGTCCACAAGACCGTCAATGCCTCTGTTGTGTGATGAGCTCTGAGTGGCAGGCACTCGGAGGCCAAGCTACCTAGTGGTGAGGACTCTCCTCAGGTCTAGGGAGGACTCCTCTTGAAAGGTTCTGTACCATGTTTCCTTTAACAGCACACGTACTAGTTATTTGTCTTGTGGCTGTGGCAAAAACACTTGACAAAGCAGCCTAAGGCAGGAAAGGATTTATCTCGGCTCACAGTGGGAGGGTACAGTCAGGAGTGACGGGAGGGTGTGGTACAGAAGGGGTGGCGGCAGAAGCGTGAGGGGGCAGATCACATGGGATCTACTGTCAGAAAGCAGAGAGAGATGGATGCTGGTGCTCAGCTTCCTTCCTCCTCGGTATTCAGTGTGGGACCCCAGCCTGTGGGCCGCTGCTACTCACATTAGAGTGGGTCTTCCCACTTCAGCTAGCACAGTCTAGGAACTCCCTTAGAAGCTGGCCGGGAGCTTGCCTCCCACGTGATCCCAGAGGGTATCAAGGTGACAGTTCTAATCTTAGCAGTCTCCACTCTGTACGAGCCTTTCAGTAGTTGCTTCTGCCCCCTGGCTCCAGGAGAGAAGAAGGATTCAGACATGACCTCTTGATGTAGCTAGACCGAACTTAGAGGGAGGCCAGAGGTCCACTCCAGCTAAAGAGACTTTAGTGCTCTTTTCTCTTAGAAAGAGATTTTATTTTCTAAGAAAATACTAAACCATGGAAGGAGTTAGTCAGGTAGAACTGAAATACTAGATTATCAATGTCATAGGAAACGTTAAATTGTAGCTGGAAAGTCTCTCTCTGGGTCCCGCCAAGCCCCCCAGTCCCACAGCCCCCTTATAAAATAATCACTCAGAAGCTTATATTAATTAAAATTGCTCGGCCATTAGCTCATGCTAACTATTGAAAAGCTCTTACACACAAATTAACTCATAATTCTTATCTATGTTTAGTCAGGTGGCTTGGTACCTTTTCTCAGTTCTGCCTTCACATCTTGCTTCCTCTGTGTCTGGCTGGCGACTCCTGACTCAGCCTTCCTGTTCCCAGAATTCTCCTCTCTGCTTATCCTGCCTATACTATATTTCTTGCCTGGATACTGGCCAATCAGCATTTTATTTATCCACCAAATCAGAGCAACACATTCACAGCATACAGAACGATATCCATAGCAGTTAAATGATTGATTGAAATCAGAAAACTTGTTTGTTTGTTTGTTTGTTTTTCTGATCCAGGAGCCCAAGGCTGGACTTGAACTTGTGACCCTCCTGTTGACTTTATGATCCTCTTGCCTCAGACATGCATCATGCTTGGTAGAGTTGAATAGTTTTAAGCCCCACGTATCCCTTGGCTGAGGGACAGAAATGCTGGTCAGTTAAAAATCTATCACCAAACAAATAGAAACAGAACGTCTAACTCTCAAACCGATGAAATATAGGAACAGAAAGGAACAAAGTACTCAATGTCGTGACAACAGAGAACAAGAAAACACAGGAAAGGGAAAGACAAAGAGGAGGCGAAACTCAAATGAGAGAGTTTCAGCAAGGCCATGAGCAGGGAGTCTAGGGAGGGTGTGTGTGCCACATCCCTCATCCAAAACCGCTCAGTGCCCCGGCTTCTGTGTTGACTATAAGAAACACATGACCAGTAGTGATAGACCCAGAGACAGGAAGGGAAGAGAAACAGGTCAGCATGGCAGGAAGTGGCCAGAGAGACATTAACGATGGACTGGAGAGCTCAGATGTTACCTTCACTGAAGCCTGGTTTTGAGGTGACCTCACTCTCCATATGTCAGGGTGGCCAGTCTCTGGGGTAAAAATCTCCTCATCAGTTGTGTCCAAAGACCATTGTGGATTTGACCCAATACAAAACTGTAAACTTGCTTAAAATATTCTGATATCTTTGCTCACAGAGCAAGCGATCTCCACCTGGAATTGTTCCCCAGACTGGGATTTCTATCTTTTGCAGGGAATTTCTTTTCCTTTTTTCTTGTTTTCTTTCTTACTTTTCTTTTCCCACTTCTTTTCTTTCCTTTTCTTTTTGTAATTTGATTGTGTGGTTCTCTAGTGTGAGCTTTGTAGATCAGCAGTTCTCAACCTGTGGGTTGCAGACCCCCACTCTGATGGTCGAACAACCCTTTTTTCACAGGGGTTACATGCCAAATATCCAGCATATCAGATATTTACACTACAATTCATAACAGTAGCACAATTACAGTTGTGAAGTAGCTATGAAAATGATTTGATGGTTGGGGTCACCAGAACACGGGGAACTATAGTAAAGGGTTGCAGCGCTAGGCAGGGGCGAACCACTGCTGTAGATGACAACGTCTTGTCACCATATGCAAAGATTTGATACACCTGACGCCAGAGAGTCACGAGTCACCCTGGTACAGGGATCAGGAGGGTTGATGACAGGGACTGTGGTGCTCTCAGGGCTGAAAGCCTCTGAGTGTGTGTGTGTGTGTGTGTGTGCATGTGCGTGTGCGTGCGCGCGTGCTCATGTGTGTGTGTGTGTATGTGTGTGTGTCTGTATGTGTCTGTGTGTCTGCATATGTCTGTGTGTTTGTATGTGTCTGTGTATGTCTATGTGTCTATATGTCTGTTTCTGTGTGTGTGTGTGTCTGCATGTCTGTGTATGTCTGTGTGTCTGTATGAGTCTATGTGTCTGTGTGTCTTTGTGTTTGTGTGTCTTTGCCTGTGTGTCTGTGTGTCTGTGTATGTCTATGTGTCTGTTTCTGTATGTGTGTGTGTCTGCGTGTCTGTGTGTCTGTATGTGTCTGTTTCTGTGTGTGTCTGTGTGTGTGTGTGTGTCTGTCTGTCTGTGTCTGTGTGGCCCTGGTCTCTCTCAGGAGGAGCAGTGCTGACCAGTGGGAATCTCTGAGGCCTCAAGGAGTCCATGCCTGTTTGTTTTTTTTTTTAGTTCTCCCTGCCTGCTGCTGGAGTATGGACAGGCTATCCAGCTTGGGTCACTCTGCTCTGTTTTCCTCTTTGCTGGAAGAATGATGCATGCCCATTCAGTTCTAGCTGCAGTCTACGAAGGCAGCGCATGACACAGAAAACCTCGTTCTGTTCATTTCCAGGGACAGGGCTTGCCCACTGCACTCCTTCAGAAAGGTCAGGGGTAATGAATTCCTCCTCTGAGCACCCAAGGGGCAGCCAAAGCCCACTCACATAGGCCCCCTCAGCATTTCCCGATCTGAATAAATCACGTGGGAATTGGGCTGAAATTTATCTTTGTGGTGTTTACACAGACAGACCTTCAAAAGCTGGTCGATATGGTAAACAAGGATAATTAAAATATTTCAGGGGAGAAGGCTGAGCATTCCAAAGGGGATGAGAAAGGGACATTGGGAGCCCAGCAGCCCAACCCATCCCTGGGCAATGAGAGGATGAGAAATTGCCATTTTGATTTCATCTTTGTGTGTGGTGGGTGTGTATGCATGGGTGCCCGTTTGTGTGAGTACACACGCCACAACGCTTGTGTGAAGGTCAGAAGACACTTTGAGTGTCGTTCCTCATGAGACAGGGTCTCTGATTGGCCATTGTGTATGCCAGGCTGATGAGTGCACTGGCTTAGGGGGAATCCTCCTGTCTCTGCATCCCATCCTGCTGTAGGAGTGCTGGGGTTATAGATTTGCACTACTGAGTCTGGCTTTGCGTGCATTCTGGGAATCTAAACCCTGGTTCTCATGCTTACACAGCAAACACTTGACCCAGGATCATCTCCCCAACTCTAAGTACTGTTTTTTAAAATCATGTCTTATTTATATATGGATGTGCATGAAGTGTACATGCATGCCATCGTGCATGTATGGAGGTCCAAGGACAACTCGTGGGGGTGGGGGCTTGCAGGCAATCGCTTTTGCCTGTTGAGCCCAAATATATAATTGCCAGTCTTTAATGACTCACAAATCATTACACAAATATGACCCCAATGGCTCCACATAGTGATTCTCAGACAAGGTGGGTAAGTTGTACTGTTTGGCCAATGTCCTTCAGAGATGGTGCCCAGCTCAAGTTAAGGCAGAGCTGGGCACCTCTGAGGTCAGGACTGGCTCTTCCAGACAGGGGAAAGGTGGGAACAGAGGATGGCAGTTTCTCCACCACTGCAAACGCTATGAATCTCTCGTGTCCCATGCCCTTGTGGGGGCTCTATTTCCCCATCCGGAAGGTGGACGTGGGGCAATGCCTGTTTTAATATGCTCCCTTGGAGGATCACAGAGAACCTGTGGGGCAGACTTGGGGCAGGGTAAGGCTTGGCTCCTCCCTTTCCCCACAGACCACAGAAGGAGGGTCTGATGCTGCCTAAGGACGCCCCATGATCTCTCTCTCTCCTTGGACCCAGCCTTCAATCTGGAGACCAACCAAAAACACCAGCTAGGAGGCAGCGCGGTAACCAGGCCTAACCCTGTCCTTCTTGGGCCTCCTTACTAGCTAACTATTCCTCACTCATGTGGGCAGGAGTTCTCATGGGAAAAATACCCGGAACTTTTTGTTTTTGTTCCTAGCTCAAGCAGAGCCTCCAGCTCTCTACATAGCCAAAGATGGCCTTGAACTTCTGATCTTCTAACCTCTATCTCCCAAGCGCTGGGATTACAGATGTGACATCACACCTAGCTTATGCAGCGCTGGAGACTGAATCTAAGCCCTCATGCATGTTAGGCAAGTGCTCTACCAACAGAGCTAGAACCCCAGCCCTGCCATAGGCTCTGCTGACTTGGAAGCCACAATCCTCACTTCTAATCCTAGCTATGCCAACTTTCGACCAAGAACAGTGACCCCAGTTCTTCAGATAGGGACATGCCTGAATCTCCCTTGCACGTGACGAAGGAGCCTGATGCTGTGTCTCATCAACAGAGTGGTTGTGTCATTGGCGAATGTGGTAGCTGTTTGCATGCTATACTCAGATGTTTTTCCTTTGATGGGAAGTGGGTGATGTTAGGAGACCTTGGGGAAGGGGCAGCTGAAGGGAGCAGGCAAAAGCACCTTGTCCTAGGTACTGCCATTTTGTCTTCACACTCCATTTTACCTGAAAGGTAAAACAAAATTCAGGCTCACAAGCCCTAGGGGAGCTGAGAACCTTCCAATAGCTGACCAACCTCCTCCTTAAACAACAGAAATAGTTTGTTACTACTTCTCCAAAACATTATGGCTGTTCCTAACCGCAGGAAGAACAAGGGAGTCTGACTGGTCGGACTGAAGATCTTACATTTTGTGTTGGTTGACAATGATGGAGCTCATAGGGGAAGGCCCTGATCCCTAGATCCTGACGGGTGAAAGCTGTAACTGTAACTTGGCAACAAATGTTTGTATGTTTTGTGTTTATAAACCCCTGCTCGGGCCTGTCAGGAGAAACAAGGCTCCCGGTCCACAGGAGTGGCCCTGCTTCTGTGGTGATTTATTAAAATCCTTGGGACCCATACCTGTTGTCTCTCTCCTTCCTCAAGGCACATAAGAGACTGGGTGTAGTAGTCATGGTGGGAAGATGGTGGCTGAGTAGAGTCTGTGTCCATCTTGCGGAAGCCTTGACCTCCAGGCAGAGATGTGCTTAGTGACCTTGGAGAGAGCACACTGAAATCTTTCCCCAGTGTCCTCTGCTCCCAAGGATCCAAGTGTGGTCTCTAAAGTCCGTGTGCCAGCAAGAGGAGCACAGGACAGCTGCTCTCTGTTCGTGACCTCCCATGGAAGATATGACTAATGAAGCCAATGGCTTGTGCAGGCTCTGTGGAAAAAGGCGCCCATCATCTTAATGGTACCTTGGAGCCCTTGGGCTGACCGCGTGGCCATTTCCTGATGCTCACCCCGCCCACCACCCCTCCATGGGAGCTATTCCTGGCATGTCCTGTGGTACAAAAGTGCACTTCATCTTTTCAAGGAGACACAGGAGGTTGAAAGTCGAAGCCATCGGAACAAACCTTGGCTTTGGAGAGGAGTCAAATGCTTCTTATGCAAGTATCTGCTGTCTCCCTCAGAAGAGGGAGTGCTGAGTCCAAGCCGAGTCGGGGGACCTGGAGATAAGGACAAGAAAGGGCTGAGATCGATGAGGTACACACTGTCTCTGGGGAGAGCTCTGGCTTGTGGGTCATCCTTGTCCATGGGGCAGCTCTGTCTCCAGCCTTACCTAGGCCAGTCCAGGTATCAGAGGACAACTTTCTATCCCACCATCCTGTGAAGGCTGGGGGTGAGGCTGGTGAAGACGACTTAGCCAGTAGAGGGGTTGCCACACATGCAGGAGGACATGAGTGTCATTTGCAGAACCCGTGTGAAGAGGCTGGGTGTAGTGGCATGTTTGCTTGTAATTGCAGCACTGATGACGTAAGATGGGCTGGGCTCACTGGCCAGCTAACCCAGCTGAATCAGTGATTTCCCCCCAAAAGTAGACAGCCCTTGTCAGGAAGTAAACAAGGCTGAGGGATGGCAAGATGGCTCAGTGGGTAAAGGCGCTTGCAAGTGGGAGCATGATGACCCGAGTCTGACCCACAGAACCCAAGTTAAAAGTCAGTTGCAGAGCCGGCCGTGGTGGCACATGCCTTTAATCCCAGCACTCGGGAGGCAGAGGCACTCGGATCTCTGTGAGTGTGGGGCCAGCCTGGTCTACAGAGCAAGATCCAAAGCCACACAGAGAAACTCGGTCTTGAAAAACAAAAACAAAACAAAACAAAAAAGTCAGATGCGGTGTCACACATCTGTAGTCTAAACACTCCCAAAGTGAGAAGACAGAGGGAAGTGGAGGCAGGAGGTTCATCCTGAAGATCATGGATGGGCTAGTTTGGAGGATGCAGCATGGATGAAAAAACTTGAAAGACCCTGTCTTAAGGTGGAGGAAGAGACCTGATTCTGAAAGTTGTCCTCTGACATGCACCTTGATAGACAAACACACATGAAAATAATAAAAAACTTAAAAAAGAAAACCAAGGTATAGAGTGACTGAGAAATACACATGAGGTTGAACCTTGACCTCTAAACACACATCTACCTGTATGTATACACAGAAGCGCGCGCGCGCGCACACACACACACACACACACACACACACACACACACACACAAAGGAAGAGAGAGAGACTCAGGAAGAGCTGAGGTTTTGTGTGGCTTGCCTCTGGAAGCAGCAGATCTACCCTCTCCTCCAGGCCAAGGCCACCACCTTCACGTACACGTTAGAGGATGCCACTGGAAGACACGGGTAGCCAGGGTGGGTGGAACCCCTGCTCTGGCTTGCCTGAGCGTTGAACCTCTCCACACCTCAGAGCTTCATCAAGACAACGGGGCCTCAGGAAGCTTGCTTCCTCCAACTAAGCTGGGCAGCAAGCAGAATCGGGGTGGCCTCTCTGGAGAGTAATGACTCCCTGTAGGAAAGATGTTGAATCCTCTCAAAATAGCTCTCTGGACGGGGATTCTTGGTGCCCTCTGGTGAATGGGGGATGTGGAATGTCGGTGCTGGGCCCCCAGGGCCTCTTCCACCCACTGAAAAACAGGATCTACAGAGTGTCCAGACTTCAAGTTGCTGTGGGCATAAACCCTGGGGGCCAGGAGAATTTTAATGAAGCATGTTTGGTTTGTAGTCCTGGGAGGCTGGAAGTTGAGGGCTTCATCCATTTCCCAGGGACAAATAGCGGGGGGGCTGGGGATTGGCTGAGTTGGTAGAGTACTAGCCCTGCATTCAAGGAGCCCTGGTCCTGTGCTCTGTGTGGCATAAACCAAGGCAGTGGCTAACCGGGTTGTCCCAGAGCTAGGATAAGAGTACAAGGTCATTCTTTGTTGCACTTTCCAAGGTCAGCTGCAGGAGCCTGTGGCAGAAGAAAATCTGGATGGCTTCCAACCTTCTCAGAAAGTAGCCACTGAGTTTTGGCTCCTTTTCCTAGCAGAGTTCCAACAATGACCAATAGGACAAAAGTCCTTTCCTGAGATTAAAAACCACTGCTCAGAAAACATGGCCGTTTACACGGAGACTTCCAAATGGCCCAAGTGAGGAGAACAGGTTATCTGTGTGATGCTCGGCCATAAGTAGGACATCTGTATCACACACACACACCCTGCCAAGGCTCAGGGACCACTCTGGTAGAGTAGACAGAAAGACTGTAAGAGCTAGAGACCACTAGGGAGGGCTGGGGAGAAGCGGCATCTGGACATGGCAGGATGGCTGTACTCACGAGCTCACAGAAGCTGGGAGTCAGCAGGACAGTCCGCACAGATGGGCACGTGCACACCAGAGTCCTCACTCCTGGCTACTGAGGGCGGCAGAGTCAGCTTTAGTTTTGGAGTGGGGTCCCTGGCAGACTGCCCACAATCCAGCCATGGCCCCACCCCCATGCACATATAGGCAGCACTCGCTGGACTCAGTAAGATACTGTTTTTTTAAAGTACATGAACTTGGGAAGGGAATGTATGTGTGGGATCCATGAGGAGTCAGACAGGGAAGAATATGATTAAAATATATTATATGTACCCATGAAATCCTCAAAGATAAATTAAAAAATATTAAAAACTCCAAACACTGCTCAGGACTATATAGACCATGGCACTGAAATTGCAAACCTCTTGCAAACCCAGTGGCTTACAGCAGCTTTTCCATATTGTTCTTTTGTGCATCATGTTAGGTTTCTACTGCTGTGATCAAACAGGACCAAAAGCAGCTTGGGGAGTAAAGGGTTTATTTCAGCGCACACTTCCATATCACCGCTCACCATCAAAGGAAGTCAGGACAGGAACTCAAAGCAGGAACCAGGAGGCAGGAGCTGATGCAGAGGCTGTGGAGGAGCGCTGCTTACTGGCTTACTCAGCCTGCTTTCTGACCACCTGCAGGGGGGGGCGGTTGGCATCACCCATAATAGGCCCCACTATATCAACAATTAATAAAGAAAATGTACAGACTTGCCCACAGGCCAATCATAGGGAGACATTTTCTCAATGGGCAGTGTCTCGTCCCGATGACTCTAGCTTGTATCAAGTTGACAAAATGCTCATTTTCTCGATGCAGTTGTGATTGGGTGGCACTAGAATTCTAAAGTTTGGCTACCTGGATTCCTCCTTGGCAGTCCCTTGTGCCTCTGATGGAGTGGCTGAGAGACTTGGAGACCAGAGGAGTAGCTCTTTCTCCATGTCACCTTGGATGGATTCTTCCATCCACACTGGAATGTTGCCTGTCTTGATTTTACACAGGTCTTGGGCAGGCACCATGCATGATAGGTGTAAGGCTCCGCAAGTAGACTTCTCACTGTGTCCTGACTTCCTCCAGGTGACCCCAAAGGCCCTGACAAAAGATGCAAAGTTTTCTGTGACAGCTTTGGAAGTCTGAAATGTCACATCCACATCATCCACTAGTCAAAAGCTGACAGAGTAAGTTGTTCTGGAGGGGAGATGTGAATATGACTTCCTAGAGGCTGAGCTCAAGGAGGACCATTCTTGGAACCCAGTTATCTTCTTCTGGAAGGATGAAGGTCCATGCCCCGGCTCTGGAACCCCTGTCAGAAGCTGGATGTAGGGCTTCTATCCCCAGAATCTGTCCAGTTTCCAGAATCAGGTTGCCAGTGGGTAAAGGGAAGCTTGTCTAAGATTTTTGTTTTGGTTTGTTTGTATGAGACAGAGCCTCACTGTGTAGCCCAGGCTGGCCTCAAACTCTCAGTCCGATTGCCTCAGATTTCCAAACACAGGGATTATAGATGTGTGCCACGATACCAGGTATAACGATCTTTTTATGGAAAGCTGGGCAAGGTAGCATATGCTTGTAATCCTGAGCTGGAGAGGAAGGGCAGGCTGAACGTGGGGGCTTTTCTAGCTAGTGCAGGAGCTCCAGATCAGTGAGAGACCTAGTCTCCAAAAAAACAAGGTGAATGGGTCCTGGGGAAACACTGAAAGTTGCTTCTGTCCTTCATACGTATTCTGCAGCCCCGCGTACACCTCCCCTTCCACATTAACACGCTCTGACAGTCAACTTGACCCAATCTAGAATCACCTGGGAAGATCAGGTTGGCCTGTGGGTGTGATTGTGGGGGACTGTGCTGATTGCACTGACTGAGGAGGGAAGACCCATCCACTGTGGGTGGTGTCATTCCCTAGGCAAGATATCTTTAACTATTTAAGAGTGAAAATAGTGAGCTGAGAGCAAGCGTGTAGTCATTATTTTCTGCTTTTGTCCATTTGGGATGTGACTGGCCTCTTTGTTACACTGATGCCCCCACGATTATGATTGTAACCTGGAATTATACACCAAATAAACATTTTCCCCTTTATGTTACTTTTGTCAGAGTATTTATCATAGCAAGGGGAAACAAAACTCTCTCTCTCTCTCTCTCTCTCTCTCTCTCTCTCTCTCTCTCTCTCTCTCTCTCTCTCTCTCTCTCTCTCTCTCTCTCTCACACACACACACACACACACACACACACACACACACACACAGATCTTTTATGGAGTGTAAAAGACAGGGGTTAGGATGGCATTACCATCCAAAGACAGCAGATACAATTCCCTCTGCCTCACGCTTTGAGTCATTCTTTCTAACATGCCCTGGTTCCTGTGCAAGCCTGCTTTCCTACCCCAGCTGAAATATCTCAGCTGCCTTCCCATTTCTGACAACTGCAGAGAGTCAGACCACAGGTGAGCAGACCTTGGTCCGGTCTTCCATGCAGGACCTGTGCCTGGAGATTTCTGGCTTCCTGGAATTGTCCATACTCAGACTCACAACAGTACGCTCCAGACACGGTACTCCTCCTCCTCTTCTTCCTCCTCCTCCTTCCGTGTGGGTGCACGTGGATGTAACCATCCATGTGCGGCCTAGAGGACAGTCACAGGTGCCTTTCCTTGGGAGTCATCCAGCTTTTTTAGACAGCATCTCTCACTAAAACTGAACCTGAACCTCATTGACTAGGGTAGGCTGCTGGCCACCAGGCCTCAGAGTTACCCAGCCTCTGCCTTCTCAGTTCTGGGGTTACAATCATGTATCACCATGTTCACTGTGTGTGTGTGTGTGTGTGTGTGTGTGTGTGTGTGTGTGTGTGTACACATGTAGGTATGTATGTGTATTTGTGTATTAGGGAACATGCCACTGTTCATGTGTGGAGGTCAGACAATATCTTGTTGGACTCGGTTCTTTTTTTCCACCATGAAGCACCTTTACCCTCTAAGCCATCTTACCAGCCTCCACCTTACTTTTTGAGTCAGGGTGTCTCACTGACTTGGAGGTCTTTGATTGACAAGACTGTTTGGCCAGAGCACTGGGATTCCTGCCGAGCTTTTTTTTTTTTTTTTTTTTTTTTTTTTTTTTTTTGACATTGGTGTCCGGGATGGACTCAGTGCTTGGCAAGCACTTTACTGCCTGAGCTATCTCCCCAGCCCCAGACACCATGCTTCTTTCTTGTCCTGTGAAGGGCCAGCTGGACACAAATGCCTTGTTTTGCCCTAGCTGCCCTGCTGCCCCGGGCTTTCAGGGACTCTCCCAGACGGCCAAGCACAGCCATCACTTGGCAAAGCAGCTTCCAGGGAATTGTTAGATGTCTCAGCAGCCCCTCTGTGACCATCACCCGGGTGGCCCTCTCTGCTTGTCGAGGCCTGGGACCCCTTTCACCCGGGAGATGGTCTTGCATGGGTGAGAGGCCTGGGCGAGCCAACAACTCCAGAGAACTGTCCTCTGTGTCAATCTGGCAGCTGACGCCAGGAAGAGGCTGTGCCCATTTTGGTTACACTAAAGGGAGACCCCAAGTGGGGAACCCTGACTGCATGTCCAGTGATCCCTCCCTCCTACGAGCAGAGGGAGAATGTCCTGGAAAGACAACTGGGGGAAGCAGATGAGCAGCAGAGAGAGAGTGGGAGTGAGGGAGCGGGTCCCACGGCCCCCGTGAAAGCTGCTGACACTTTATCCCAGGAAAGGACCCCAGGGAGTCCTTGAACTCCATGTCACTTTTGTCGTGCCCAGGGAGAGGCGCGGGCGAGCGTGTGCGAGCAAAGAAAAATGCCAGCAGCATAGTTCGGCTCTGTTAATATTTGATAGGCAGCCAAAGCACTTCTGTTCCCCAGCCCGGCGAGCTACCCGTGAAAAAAGAAATTGCTTTTCAAGAACATTCATCACTGGGAGCAGCTCATTTCCCTGTCCTCAGAAAACCCTATCCTAGGCCCTTCCTCCCATCAAAGACTCCTCAGATGTGGTCAAGTAAAGAAAGACAGGGAGGGCGGGAGTTGGGGGGAAGGTGGGAGCTGGAGGAGGTGTCTGTTCTAGAATGCTCTGGAACGCTCTAGAAATTCTCAGATGTTCTAGAAGATTCTTGAACATTCTCCGTTCTTCTTCTGTTGGGGCCCCACCTGGATTCTCTTCCCTGAACGGCGGCAGGTCTTGGGGGTGTGATCTTTAGGGATGACCACAACACTCAAGAGCCGATGTTCTGACCCTTGTGATCCTGTCTCTCCAGCACCCCAGTTCTTCACCTGTTTGGAGAGACACTCAAGACCACCCTCTGCAGGGCATTCTTCCCGACCTGCTGTGCCCTGGCACCCTGCATTCTCTTCCCTCTAGATTTTCCTTGTACTCAGGATAAGGATAATGCCTTGTTCACTGGGCTCCTTCAGCTCACAGTCTGTGTGATGAAGGAAAGATAAGCCAGTCTCAAATGTGGTACTTACAGCCCAGGGTACCACTTAATCTCCAATCCAGGATGCTCTGTTTCTGAAATTCACTCTGTCGTTCTTCCCACCCTCCCCTCTCCCTTCAGCACCTCATTCCCTGACTAGTCATTTGACAGAGAAGACTCCCATGTCAAAGCCTGTTGTGAAGGCCAGCTAGCAAGTTTGAGGGGAATCTCATTCAGGAGCAGACCAGAGCTTGGGCTTCATGTGTAACCTTCAGGAGACCACGTTACCTCCCCTGGCCTCCGCAGTCTTTTCAAACCAGATCAGCCACATCACAGCCCTTCAGCAGAGTACAGAAGATGTGGGGAACATGCCCACTGCAGGAGGCTAGCAACTCAGTAGATAATGACCAGTTTTTACTTTATCGATTAATTAACTAAATTCTCTCTCTCTCTCTCTCTCTCTCTCTCTCTCTCTCTCTCTCTCTCTCTCTCTCTGTGTGTGTGTGTGTGTGTGTCTGTGTGTGTGTGTGTGTCTGCTAGTGCACTTCATGTTCCAGCCTGGCTCACCCGAGAGCCTCTCACTGGTTCTTGTCACTGGACTGCTGGGATCTCAGACGCGCTCCACTGCTCTCCAGCCTGCTGTTAAACATGGTTCCTAGGACCAGACTCTGCTGGTCAGGCTCGTTCGTATAGCAAAGGCTTTGACCCACAGCTGACCATGTGAACTCCTGACCCCTGCCTTTACCTCCAGAGTGGGGATTGTAGGTGTGCACCACCATAACCAGATGTCTGCAGTACCAGGATGGAAGCCAGTGTTTTGTGTACACTAGGCAAGCACCCCACAAACTGAGCCATGCTCCGGCCCAAACCCACTTTTATTATGATTTGACAAGCATGCATCTTCTCAACTCAGTGACATATTAATATCGTATTTACCAACTCTGAGCACCTAGAAAGTTCCCGAGGCCTATTGATATTGGCAGGAGCTGCCCTCTTAGTTGAAAGAGAACCAAACTCAAAGATGTGTGGATGGCACCACCCTACAGGCTGACGTCCAATGGAAAGATGGACCAGTGCCCCCGAGGCAGATGCTGGGTTTCATTCAGAGATTTGGAGGACCCCCACTATTGGAGATACTCACCATTCAGCAACAAGAATGGTCTAGGGAGACTGGTGTGGTGACACACACCTTCAATCCCAGCACTCAGGAGACAGAGGCAGGCAGATCTCTGAGGCTAGTTTGGTCTACAGAGTGAGTTCCAGGACAGTCAGGACTACACAGAGAAATCTTGTGGAAAAAAAAAAAAGAATGGTCCAGGGCATTTAATGCTATATTTGTGTGTATGTGAACGTATGCACAGGTGCATGTGTACGTGCCTGTCTGTGCTGACCTTGGGTGCAGCTCCTTGGACACTGTTCACTTTTTTTGTTTAAAGGAAGGGTCTTTCATTGCGGTATATTGGAACTCACTAGGTGGACTAAGCTGGCTAGCTAGTGAGCCCCAGGGATCCACCTGTTCCTGCCTGTCTCTGCCTCCCTGATTATAAACACAAGCCTCCACACCCAGCTTTTAAACCAGAGTTCTGGGGATCGAACTTAGTCTTTCAGGCTTGTGTGGCAAGCATTTTATCAATTGAGCCATCCCTCTTATCCCATAATACCATATTTTTTATTGGCTGATTGACTCATTCAGCATGTATTTGTTGAGTGTCTGCTTTGTGCCTTGAGATGCACTGGTGTACAGGGAACCTTGTCCCCTCACTGCTGGCAGTGACATGTAGTCAGGCAGTAGCCCCGCACATAAATTAGTAATTGTGTATGAAGCAAATTTTCCAAAGAGACTGATGGGAGGGAACTAGAAAATTTGGGGTGGTGAGCCTGTGGCTGCAGGGCACCCTTGAGACTCTGGAAGGGGTTCAGGTGCAAGGGGTACAACCAAGGGGTGGATAGGAGGGCTGGAACCGAGAAGGGCTAGGGATCCCTCTTGTCGCCACCAATTCACTTTGCCAGAGCCTGGTGAGCAAGGTATCCTGGCTCCTTCTTGGAGGCTCTTTGGGGTTCCCTGGGCAGCAGGCAATCCACACAGCTGTGTTGTCTGGGTTTGAGAACGACAGATCTACACCATGTAGTCTTTCTTAGTACTTTCTGAAAGGAGTCCCTCTCAGGCCCTGCTGAGAACAGACTCATTGATTCCGGCTCCTCCAGGATGGGAAGCTTGGCAGTGGCTGACCTGGCCCGCGGCTGGTGCAGGATGAGAGACGGGCAGGAACTGGGGCGCCCTCAGTGGTCACGCCTCGCCCATTGGCTCGCCTGCCTTCCTTCCGAGCTTTCATTGGCTCACGTTGACGTGTTTCTCAGAGTCTGACAGCGCCACTTGTCTTCAGGTAGATGGGGAGCAGCGACAAAGGAGATTCTGAAGGACTCAGTGGGCCAAACACCTGGCGGGAGGTACCAGTTGGGGCTCAGACTTCTCACGCATCCCAGACTTCCGGCTATTTCCTCATAGCCAAAGGGGACCCTGCAACGCGGAGGTCACACCCTCCAGTTACAGATAAAGAAAGTTACAGGGGAAAATTTAAAGGACTTGTAGCAGAAGTGACGCGTGGGTCCTTCTAAGTGCTGCATCATTGGCGCAACACCCTGGGGTGTGTGGGGAAATCTTAGGGATTAGATGGATGTCAACAGCCACCCTGTCCTGAGGAACAGCAACTCAGCTAGATGAGGGAAGAGTTCCAGGTGTGATGGCCGATCCGGATTGTCAACTCAGTAGGATCTAGAGTCTCTAGGAAACAAGTCTCTGGGCACATCTGTGAGGGAGTTTCTAGATTAGGTTAACTAAGGTGGGAGTCTCACCTAACGTGGCCAGCACCATCCCACGGGCTGGGTCCGGGATTGAAGGAGAAAGCTGTCTGACCAGCATTCATGTCCTTTTATTTCCTGATGGTGGACGCAATGTTCCAGCCACATCACGACCCTGCTGCCCTGCCTTCCCCAGCATGATGGACTGTGCCCTCACACGGTGAGCCAGAGTCAACACCCCCCTCTCCCTTCAGCTGCCCTTTACGAGGCGTGATGCCACAGCAAGGAGAAAAATAGCTGATGCACCACGGAGCTCTCCTGCTCTTTGAAGTGGAATGGCATTAGGGAAGGCCACAGGAACAAAACCTAACCAGAATGGCCTCTAGTATGAGGTGTGTTAGTGAGGAAATTCCACGGAGTCTGTCTGATAATCAAAGGGATTTATTCTGGATGAACTCACAATACGCATAAGGGAGTTGGTCTCGGGATCCAGGAGGGGTGGGGTGAGGTCCAACATGGTTCTCTGGAAAACTCTGTCTTGATCCACAGCACCAGCCTCCAGCATCCAAGACCACGAGGTACTTCTGAGAGCAAGCACGTATGTGTCCCAGGTCTTAAGGGGTGCCCCTTTGGCCATGTCCCCCTGGGGGGGATAGGTACCTAGCAGTTACCTGCTGCCTACTAGGGCCAGTGTTTCAGGGGTAAAGCACAGACAACCACCCTACAGTCTGTCAGTCACTTTGTGACTCAGTAAGACAGTCACCCCAGATGTTGGCACACAGATGCTGTCTGCATACATAGCATTTTTTAAATTTAATTTTTATTGATAATCATAAACTTAGCTCGGCAATGCAGCTAGACTTGGAGGGAATAAAGAAAACATGAAACTCAAAACGTGTAGGCTGTTAAGAGAGATTGGGGGCTTTCCCGACTGCAGAAGTGTGGGTCTGCTGGGTAAGATGTACACACGTCAATGCATTAGAGCTGTCTACTTGGCAAGGGTGATCTTGTGGTCCTCGGGCGCCTGAACCCGAGGCACTCCATGGCTTCCACAACACCCACTCCATCTTTCTCCTTCGCAAAGACTGTGTGGCTTGTCAGACTACCCAGGCTTGGCAGTGCTGATGAAACAGTGGAGACCATTTGTGCTTGGTGCAGCACGTTCCATGGACAGGATGCCAGGCCCTGTGAGCTCATGAAGCTTTCACCCTCAGGTTTCTGCCCATATAAAGACTTGCCCCCAGTGTTAATGAAAAATTGTATTACATTGATTTGTCTTATGTGGAAGGGACGCATGCCATAGACTGTGTGGAGGTCAGAGGACAGGTTGCTGAAGTCTGTCTTCTTCCACCAGGTGGGCCCTGGGGATGGAATTTGGGCCATCAGCCTTGGTAGTAGGTGAATTTTTCTGCTGAACCACCTTGCTGGCCCTATCAGTAAGCTTTAAAAAGAAATTGCCAAATGAGAAAGCTGTGGAAGATGGAGTTGAGGCCCAGAACATGCCTGACCTTTTCCCTTCTGCTCTCGCCAGTGGCCCGGACACCACCATGATGATGATTTTGTCGGGTTAGCCACTGAACCATGAGAATCTCACAATTCAAAGAGTCCTGTGTGGGAGAGAGTTAATTCCATGGCGTGATTAAGAAAGGGAACCGATCTGGAAATTCCTTTCACGTTATTCATGTGGCTGAGCCACCTGCCAAACTGCCCCATTGTCTTGATGCAGTCACATCTCTTTTTCCTGCCTCCTGCAAAGGATGGTCCCATGACGGACAGTAGGAAGAATGAGGCAGATAAACAGGTTCCACATCGGGCAGACCACAGTTGACTGTAACAACTCTTGCCTCCCGCTCTGCTATGTAGGGAAAATCCCACCTAGACAACTGACCCCAGAGATGTGCTGAAGACACAAGAAGGCTGGAGAGACAGCTCTTTGGAGATGGAGAAGAATCGACCTCTGGGGCTGATCCCCTAGATCTCAAGTTAAATGCCAGGTGTGTGCCTGTGATCCCAGAACTGAGGAGGCAGAGACAGGGGAACCCCTGGGGGTCAAGGGTTAACCAGGCTAGCTGAATCATTCAGCTCCTGGTTCTGTGAGAGATACTGTTTCAAAAGATTACAGATAAGATAGAGGACAGCAGAGGAAGACTCTCGACTGATGTGTGTCAACTTCTAGCTTCATACACGTGTGCTAGCTCTCACGCTCTCTGGGGGGGAGGGGGAGGCCAGGTGGCAGCATTCAGAAGGCAGAGGCAGGTGGCTTTTTGTGAGTTTGAGTCCAGCCAGCCAGGAGTACTTAGTGAAACCCTGTCTCAAAAAACGAAACAAAATAAAAACAAACAAACAAACAAAAAAACCCAAGCAAGAAAACCCAGGGTGAATACATGCTCATAAATCATTTTTAATTTTTTTCCTATCATTTGGAAAGGGATAAAGGTACTGATTAATAAAACCTCCAAAAACTCAATACTAGTTCTCTCGGTTAGCAATCCTACTACTAACGGCTAATAGAAATGTAATCAGAAGTTTAACAAAGAGATAAAAAATGAAGCATGCACAGGCCCTCAGGAACAAAGGTTCAAAGAGTGTAAGTGATAAGAGGCTAGTGAAATGGCTCATGGGTAATTTGCCTGCCACATAAGCATGAGGACCTGAGTCTGGATCCCCAGAACCCATGTAAAAAAGCCAAATACGGTGGCATGCATTTGTCATCCCAGCACTGAGGGATGGGGAAAGACAGGAGGATCCCTGGAACTTACTGACCAGCCAGTCTAGTAAAATTGATGAGCTCCTTCTTCAGGGAAAGACACTGTCTCAAAACATAAGGTGGAGAGCAACTGAGGCAGACACCACCCAGAGCCAGCACATTCACAAATGCTCACACACCCATGTGCACATACCTATGTGTGCACCACCCACACACATGCATACATATGAACACATGAAACAAAACAATACAACAAAAAGGAACTAGAACACATTTTTTTAAATAAAGAAAACAAGATGGTGTATTTAGACTCCACTTAACCCTTCTATTAAAAGACAAAATGTGAAAGCTGGAACTGTATGCCAGTGATCAGTACATAAACAGACCACGGAAGGCCCTAGGTCCAACCTCTAGTACCAACAAGACAAGATTTCAAGGTTGGACATGAAAAGATGAAAATTTCATGCAGTTTATTAAACACACCTTTTAAATATAAGATGTAGAAAAGCAGAGAGTGGAAAAACAAACAAACACCCAGAAGTTGTCCTAGGCAAAAAACACTAGCCAGATGAAGGATTGGCTCTGTCCACATCAAACAGAGTACAGGTCTGCATTGCTTTCTTCTCTGTTACTGTGATAAAACATCCTGGCAACATCAGCTAAGGGGAGAGGAATTCATTTTGATTTACAGTCCAGAGTCCTTCATGTCGGAGAAAACATCTCAAGAGGCAGAGAAGGCATGGCAACAGGAACAGGAAGCTAGTTGATCACACTCCTCACACCCAGGAAGCAGGCTGACCACACCCCTCACACCCAGGAAGCAGAGAGCATACAGGAAGAAGGACAAAGCTCTAGAACCTCAAATCCCACTCCCTGTGATGTACTTCCTCCAGCCAGGCGCCACACCTAATGGTTCTTTACTTTACCAGACAGCACCACCTGGGGGCTAAGTGTCTAATCACATGAGCCTCTGGAAGAATTTCAGATTCAAACCAGAGATTGAGAGACAGTCGTGGTAATGGAGATAAAGAAGAATGTGTTCTGACTATGGAAGGGTTATGTTAATAAGAAGAGAGCAATCATAAACCTGTATGCCCCTACTAACACAGACCCTCAATACTTAAAGCAGAAAATCAAACTGAAGGGATACAAAAGAAAATGTGCAACCACGGTTGGAGATCTCAATGCCTTCCGGCAATGGACAGAAAAAGTCATATTTCAAAAGTCAGGAAGTATACAGAAAATGCCAACAGCAGGATTAATCTGACCTCATGACATTAAAGAGTAATGCTCCCAGCAGCTGGAGAACATATGTCCTTTTCAAGTGAGTGCTTAGCAAAGGAGGACACGTGCTGGGCCAGAGAGCAAGTCCCAACAAATCCAAAGAGGTGAAGTCATGCTGACTGTCATCTCTGACCACAGTGGAATGAAATCAGAAGCTAGCAACAATAGCAAGGGCCATTAAAAACCCATATTTGGACTCTTCTACATCACATGGAAAATGATACAGTATCTCAAACTGAATGAAAATTAGCCTGTCATATGCAACCAGAGATACCCAGCCACACTGATAGGAAGATTTCAGGGTGTATTAGTCAGGTACTATTGCTGTGATAAACACCATGGCCAGAAGAAACCTGGGGAGGAAAGGGTTTATTTCAGCCTGTAACTCTTGGGTCACACTGCATTCATTACTCAGGGCAGGAGCTCAAGGTGGGAACCTGGAGGCAGGACCGTGGTGGGATGCTATCTACTAGGCTGCTCCTCATGGCTTGCTGAGCTCGCTCTCTCTCTCTCTCTCTCTCTCTCTCTCTCTCTCTCTCTCTCTCTCTCTCTCTCTGTGTGTGTGTGTGTGTGTGTGTGTGTGTGTGTGTTAGATTTTTGATATAGGGTCTCTCCATGTAGTCCTGGCTGTTCTGGTACTCACTATGTAGACAAGGTGGGCTTCAAACTTAGAGAGATGCTCCTGCCTCCCGGATGCTGGGATTAAAGGTGTACACCATCATGCCCAGACAGTTTGCTCTCTCATACAACCCAGGAACCCCTGCCAGATACTGCACCATTCACAGTGGGCAGGGCCTTTCTACACAATCATTAATCAAGAAAATAACCTACAGGCTTTCCCACAGGCCAAACTGGTGGAGGAATTGTCTCAATTAAGACTCTATCTTTCCAGATACATCTAGGTTTGTGTCAAGATGACAAAATAAAAACCAAAACTAATCAGGACACAGGCATACAGAGTAGGTAACTTAGAATCAGAGGGTTGGATGGGGTGGTGCGTGCTTATGACTGATGCACTTGGGAGGCTGAGGCAGGAAAATTTCAAGTTCCAGGTCACCCCAAGCTGTATGGTGAAACTTAGACACAAAAGACTGAACAGCCCAGTGTCTCAGTTCCCACCTCAAATACTGGAGAAAACACAGGAGGAAATCTAAGGAAGGAACAAAAATAAGAACAAGCGGCGCAATGCAGGGCGGCTGGGCGAGCGAGGAGCAGCAAAGCAAAGGCTGGGCTGCTGGTGAAGTCCCCAGGGTGCTCTGTTTTTCAAACAGGACCAGTTGTCACTATCAGCCGTCAAAAGAACATGACAGGGCTAGGGAGGTGACTCACGCAATCGTGAGGTCCCAAGTGTGATTCCCAGAACTCAGATTAAGAAATGTGGGGGTGTGGTGGTGGTGTTCACTTGTAATTCTATGATAGAGGAGTCAGAGACAGGGAGATAGCCCGCATGGTGGCTTGCCTGCTGAGCATGAAAGGTGTTGTGTTTGATAGTTTGTTTCTCAGCACTGGATAGAGAGAGTAAAAAGAGAGAGGAGGGGGGGTCCATTATGTATGCGTGTGTATCCATATGTATATGTATCCATTCATCCACGTATCCACTAATCTGTCTTTCTGTTCATCCATTCATCCATCTGTCTATCATCTATCAATCATCTATCTATCTATCATCTATCTATCTATCTATCTATCTATCATCTATCTATCTATCTATCATCTATCTATCTATCTATCTATCTATCATCTATCTATCTATCTACTATCTATCTACCATCTATCTATCATCTATCTATCTATCTTCTATCTATCATCTATCTATCTATCATCTATCTATCTATCTATCTATCTTCTATCTATCTATCTATCTATCTATCTATCTATCTATCTATCTATCTATCTATCTATCTACCTACCTACCTACCCATCTGGGAAAATACATAAGTAGTGACAAACCTCCAAATGATGCTATTCAACGTATTTAAGATGAAATAAAAAGCCTGCCATAAGAGCATCAAAGAGAACGTAGTCCAGTCCGGTCTACAGAGTGAGCTGCATGCCATCAGAGCTTAAACAAATAAACAAACTTTAGGAAATTTGAAGAGAAAAGACCATATCAAGAGCAGGGTAAACTCACAGCGGTGGAAAATCAAAAAGTGACTGAGAAAACAAGAAACAGTGTAGTGGGCCAAAGTATGAATCACAGAGACTTTCCGGGAGTGTAGACAGAGAACATGGAGGCCAGGGGAGAGAAATGCTCTTGAGTTTGAACATGGAAATTCTTTAGAACTAAAGGCATGACTTCCCAAACAAAATGACCCCTGGGGTCCAGTACAATGAATAAACCACTGTCTTACTACACATTGGGGCAGAGGGAGCACAGAGGCTCTGGGAGCAGAGTGGGAAAGGGGTGAAGAGTTCACACACAGACATTTAGGATTCACACTTGATTTTGGATTTCACAATAGCAGCCCTGGGAAGCTTGGTGCCAAATGAATGATTTCAAAATGGTGAAAAGGCTGGGGAAATTGGCTTGGTAGGGTAAGGGCTTGGTAGACAAACCTGACTTGGATTCCCAGCACCCACATAAAAGCTGAGCACAACAGCATGTGACTGTGATCCCAGTCCTGGGGAAGTGGGGACCGGAGAGTCCCTGCAGCTCACTGGCCAGCCAGCTTAGCTGAATTGGTGAGTTGTAGGTTCGTTGAGAGACCATGTCTCATCAAACAAGATAGAGAGTGATTGAGAAACATACCTGACATTAATCTCTGGCTTCCACATGCATGTGCAACACGCACACACTCACCCACCCCCACACACACTCAGGAAAGGAGAAGAAAAACCTCCAGCTACACTGACCATCGCCTGTGCTGCACCATGAATTGTTCTGAGACCGAATGGTTTTAAAGAGCATGCATTTTCTCATAGCTTCTGAGGGGCCGTAGTTGAGGGGCTTAGCATGACTTCTGGTTCAGGGTCTCTCACAGATTGCACCCAAGACCTTATGGTCATCTCAGAGATCAGTTGAGGCTAGAGAATTTTCTGTGAGTGTATGTAATTGGTGTGCACACGTGTGCACACACTGGGAGGCCATCGGTCACTCTCACGTGCCACTCCTCAGCAAGCTGTATGTGTCAGAATTACAAACACGTACCGCCACATCAGGCTTGTTTCTTAAGTGGTCCTTGTTCTTGCTTGGGAAGCATCACCACCAGAGCCATCTTCCTGGAATTGGTGAATGTGTTTCTAAGTCCACACACACAGTTGTTGGGAGGACATTTCAGGACCCAGTCATGGGCTGTTCTTGATGTGGCTTTCCCCAGAGAGAGGAATGCACAGGATCAAAGAACCCACGACAGACTCTTCCAGTCTAATCTTAGAAATATCATTCCACCCTTCTGCCACATCCTATTAGTCACAAGCCAGCAGTGGGGGAGAGCACTGTGCAAGGACATGAGTCCATTGTAGAGACTGTCTATTCTGTACCAGCCATAGACCTCAGCCAAGCACATTATTAACATGCAGGATCAAGACTTTACCTTTCAAACACCTTTCCTTGGAAAGCTACTTGAGGAGAGGCTCCTCTCCAACAAGGGAGGAAATCAACACATAAAATCTAGACCAGGAGAAAGACCGAAGGATTCTTCAGGATTATGGACAAGAGAGAAAACAGGTTGGTGGCTGTGGGCTCAGCAGAAAGGGCAGAATCCAGCCTGGTGTGTCAGAAGGTTCTAGAAGGGACTTAGCCACATTGATAAGATTGGTAGGACATTTGACAGGAAGGGGGAAAGTGCACAGACAGACACCTGACTGTTTAGATTGAAGGAACAATGAATACATGGAGGAAAAGAAAAAAACCACTAAGCGGTGGGAGGTGAGATGTCCACAGAAGGAAAAACCGACAAAGCTTACCACACAGTGAATGAGCAGTCACACCACTGTGATCTTGACAACAATGCTTCTAATTACCATACAACTTTGCCTAGAGCTTAGGAAGGAGGGAGCATTTGGAGGGAACCGCAGGTGGCAGAGCTGGAGTAAGGAGTCTCCCTGAGAGCACTTCCCTCACAGGCTGGGGCTTGGTCCCAACTTGTGGTGATGTTTTGTGGACTGTTCCGGTGGTTGGCGGTGGGGCCTGGCTGGTGGATTCGGGTCTCTGGGAGCTGGCTGCTGAAGAGTGTACCCAATGTGGTTACTGTCCACACTCTGACTGCTTTCTACATGTGAACCAGCATTTTCTTATCTCCTACCCCCACAGGCCAGGCCACTCTGCCTGTCTTCCCTGTTATCAAGGGCTGAAATCTTGAGGCACGATTAGATCTTCCTCCCTAAGTCGTTTCTGTCAGGCATTTGGGTCACAGAAATATAAAAGTAACAGACACACTAGAAAATGCCCGGGGACAAAGACACCAGGAAGCAGAAAAACAGACCAAACCAACCAAACAAAGGCAGTTTTGAGGGTGTTACAGATGTAGAGACAACTAAATACAAAAGAGTTAAAAAGATTTGCGTATGATGACCCAGGGAGGGACTCGGAGGACTTAGAGGAGCCCTAGAAATCACAACAAAGCTAGTTAGCCCTTTTAGAACCAGGCAGATCATCTAAACAGTGATCACATTGGCAGTCGCTGGTAAGGGGGAGGGGTGTGTGCCTGGCATGTCAGCAGAGGTCTGAGGGCCATCTGCAGGATCCAGTGTTCTTCAGCCAGGTGGCTTCTCAGGATAGGAGTCAAGTCATCAGACTTGGTGGTAGGGGCCTTCAGCCACTAAGCCATCTTGCTAGCCCTCATACACCACATTTTAATATTACTAGCAAATGACTAGTCCGTTCAAAATTTCAGTACTTTATTGATTTGTTTGTTTGTTTATTTATCTATCCCAAAGACAGAGTCTTTCTGTGTAACAGCTCTGGCTGTCCTAGAACTCACTTTGTAGGTCAGGCTGGCCTCAAACTCATAGAGATCCACCTGCCTCTGTCTCCTGAATGCTGGGATTAAAGACGTGAGCAACCACCGCCTGGCTATAATTTCAACTTTTTTTAACACATGAGTTCTTTTGTTTGTATTACAAATTAAGTCAGGATTCAAACAAGGCTCCCCC
Organism: Onychomys torridus; assembly: GCF_903995425.1. Lineage (NCBI taxonomy): Eukaryota > Metazoa > Chordata > Mammalia > Rodentia > Cricetidae > Onychomys > Onychomys torridus. Next base: position 65,596,592 of record NC_050453.1, read on the forward strand.
CTCTCACCCTTTCCTGTTTCCTATCTGCCCGCCTGCAATCCCGGGAGACTCTCTTCTTCCACTTCTGTGTGAGTTCCAGGATTGAATTTAGGTCATCAGGCTTGGTAGCAAGTGCCTTTACCCGCTGAACCTTCATCAGCCCCAATGCCTCCTTCAAACCTGGAAAGCTGTCTCTTCAAACATGACCAATGTGTCAGGACACCGAGGGATGTGCTGGGTTTACTGCGGGGCCCCTCAGGCACACCTTTGCTTGCTAAGTGGCTCCCTCCCCATCATCACAGTTGTGTGTGTGTGTGTGTGTGTGTGTGTGTGTGTGTGTGTGTGTGTGTGTTTGAGGGTGTCAGTTATCTTCTGCAGCTGCTCTCATTTTATTTTCTAATTCAGGCTCCCCCATGGAACCCAGTGTGCCCCAGTTTGGCTAGACTGTCTGGATTGCAGCAAGTCCTAGAATCCTGTCTCCACTGTCTCTCCCCACCCCCACCCCCCACCCCATATCGGGATTCCAGGCACTCACTGCTGAGTCTGGCTTTTCCACTCGGGATCTGGAGGATTGAACTCAGGTCCTCAAGCTTGTGTGGCGGCAAGCACTCTACTGACTGAGCCATCTCCCCAGCCTCCTCAGCATCCTTTGACCTACAGCTTCATCTGGACCTCTTGGCTCTCTAGAGCATGTGCAAGAGTCACTGAAGACAGATGAGTTGGGAGACCTCCTCCTCTGGTCCTCCACTGAACAGAGTGCTGAGGGCAAAGGGTCTGCTCCAGAGCACTCTACAAGCCAGTGTCTATGTGGGTCTCAATCCCGGCTCACCTCTAGAGTTGATCTGTCTGGCCCTTCTGCTCTGGGCAGTATGAGCTCTCTAAGACCCTAGCCCAAGGAGGTGAAGAGCACATCCCTTGAGTTCACGCTGCATCAGCAGAGTGCAGACTTGCAGCCTGGCACCCATCACTGCAGCCACAGTACCCAATGCTCGGTGGAAAAGTCTTGGATTGGAAGCCCTTGGTATAGGTCATCTTCATCACTGTTGTCTGTTCCCTGATTTTCTGGGACAGCTCCTATGTGTGCAGGTCCCCAGGGCTTCTCAGAGAATCTTCTTCAATCCCTCTCTATTTTTTGTTTTTAAGACAGGGTCCCTTGGTGGCCTGGAGCTTGCTGATTCTGTTAGATTAGCTGGCCAGCGAGCCCAGGGCTCTGCCTGTCTCCACCCTCCCAACACTGTGGTTATAGACAGGCCCTGCAATGCCTGGCTTTTTACATGGGTTCTGGGGATCACTATCTAGACAGATGCACCTGCTGTGGGGACACAAGGATGTCAGCAGCCCCGGGGCTTAGAAAAGTTTCTTACAAAAACCTAAATTAAAGAATTTCCCACTTATCTTACATGTCCACCCTGAGGCCTGTAGGCTGCATGAAGCCCTACGCAAAATCTGAAACTTAAGACATTAAGAGTTGTTTTTTAAGATGGTGTGTGAATGCATATGAATGCATGTATTTATGTGTAAAAAGCTGGTGACAATGGTGTATGTTTGTAATCCCAGTACTGGGGAGATAGACACAGGTGGACAGGTCATCCATCCATCCATCCATCCATCCATCCATCCATCCATCCATTCTTCCATCATCTGTTTCTGTCTATATCTATCTATCTATCTATCTATCTATCTATCTATCTATCTATCTATCTATCATCTATTAAACAACTCACAATCCAGACTACCAAGGAGCTCACAATCCAATAGATAATGCACACTCATGCATGCACACACTTATACTCAGCATACATGTATAATCCCTTATGTGCATGTGTATAATACTCCCTGAGAGAAGCATGTGCCCCACAGGGAGGGGCTGGAGGCACATTGCTCAGTCAGCCAAGTAGTTGGCAGGCAGGATGTCATGGGTATAGTGGTGCATGCCTGTAATCCCAGCCCTTGGGAGGTGGAAGCAGGCAGATCAGAAGGTCAAGTCATTCTTGGCTACCTAGCAAGTGTGGGGACAGCCTAGACTACATGAGACCCTCTCTCAAAAACGAAACAAACAAACAAACAAAAACTAACAAACCAGAAATGGTCAGGACACAGGGCATACCCATGACATCTCAGGGGACCTGGAAGAGGTGAGCTGAGGGAAACTGAATCATCACATTAGTTGTGCCATAGGGGAAGAACTTTCTTCTCCGGGCAGTTCTGAGTATCGGGTGTCCAGAACACTTGGGTCCCCAGAAGCCTTTACAAATGAGGTCTGTGTTGCTAAAGCATCTACCTTTGCCCAGAGTCAGGCTGTCTATCATTGCCCATTCTGCAGTAGCCATCAAGGAAAGCACGTGGAAACAAAGCTTCCAAGAAGTTCGGTAATCAGCTCAAAACCACACAGTGTCCTGTCTTTATTTTCCAGGACCAGGCTCTTTCCAGCTCCCACTCAGCCTTCTCTTCTAGATGCTTCCCCATGGGAAACCCCATGCCCAGCCTCATGGGCCCAGGTGAGTGGTGTCTTACACCATGATTCCCTCTGCCAGTTGGCCAGACAGTCCAGCTGAGAATTAGGTTATTAAGTCTTTGGGCAAACACAGGGGCAGAAGTCCAACCTGCTCTTATTTCCTTCTGGTAAAATGCAGTCCTAGGAGTTCCAGTACGTTCTGAGAGTTCCCGACTCTCTGAAGAGTAAACAGGCACAGGTGACTGGGGGCAAGTCTCTTCCCTACGGCCACCACTGCCTGCTGCCTGTTCCTGCCGCAGCCTCGCCACAACTGCAGAGCTGCTCTTGGAGGGTGCTCTGTCCTGAGTCAAGCCGGTGGGAGGGCAAGTAAGCAAGACCCTGCTCACTGGACTCACGGGCCAGCCAGCCTAGCAGAATCAGTGAGCTCCAGGCCAGTGAGGGACCCTGCTCCTGTGAGAAACCCTGCTCAGAAAACAAGGGGCAGTGTCACAAGTGCACACATACCCCCCCACACACACACATAGGCACGTATACACTCTAGCACACATGTGCACCTATACATGCATGTACATACTCTCATACATACAGAAAGAGTCAGAGTCAGTTTTTTTTTTTAGTGGGTTGCAGGGATTGAACTCAGATCATCAGGCTTGGCCACAAGCACCCTTTACTTGCTGAGCCATCAAGCTGGCTCAAGATACCATGCTTTAAACTCTTGCTACCCAAGGTCTGTTCCAGAGACCCACAGCATCCACACCTCCTGGGAACTCATTGCAAAGGTTCGACCTTGGCCGCATGCTCTGAATCTGTGTCTACAGTTCAGTGAAGGTACAGTTCATTGAACTGGCTTAACTTGAAGTTAGAGAAACACTAGTTGGAACTAAAGTTTTTGGCTAGACCTACCTGAACTGTGTGATGGCCTGGAAGGTGCGGTCAGCCTGCCTTCTCTATTGATTTTAGAGTGCCCTCGGGCTGTGGCTTTTGGATAATAAGAGAGCCTCCCTCCTCCTGATCTTGCCTGTGTGTGTGTTGGGGTGAGGGCCCCAGCTCTGTGTGAAGACAGATCTGGGAGACTGGAAGTATCCAGCCTGGGTGTGACTTCAGTGTGAGTGTTTGAAGGTGTGAGTTTGTGGAGAGCCCAGTCAAACTGAGCCCATGGGAGAGCTCACTTATCTATGAACACCCACGTGTAGGGAAATGGGAGGGAGATGAAGCTGGGGCTGGGGCCTATGGAAAAACCCAGGAGAACTCCTACCAGCTCTGCGCTCTGAGTTGTGGGCCTGGGTCCTATGAAGGGTGGGAAGACGTGGGAAGACCTGTGGTGAGGATGGAGGCCATGAGACCAAGGAGCCGGGTCTCTAGGGAGAAGGTGGAGGATCGAGACAGAGCCATGCTCTAGAGCAAGTCAGTGTGTCCCCACTGTCATTGCTGCCCTGCCTCGTGGCCCCCTCAACTAATTTCTCCACACCTGATGGCCATAAGGCAATCCAGTTGGGGTTCATAGAACCATAGGAAGCCAGAGGTCGACACTGTTTTCCAGCCACTGACGGCTACGCCGTGACATCCTTTCTGTCTGGAAGGCAGAAGAGAGGAAGGCAGCAGTCAAGGACGTGACGTGTGGCCGGGGACCTCTGGGGGCTGAGTATGGCTGCTTGCTTCCTTGGATAGCTATTTCAATTTCCTTTCGTTGGATAAACACTCCCAGGATGCTAGCCGGAAAAGCACCGTGAACTGGGTGGGGCAGCCAGTCAACACCCATGGAGACCTGTGAGTAGGTTTTCAGTTTTTTTGGTTTTGGTTTTGGTTTTGCTTTTGCTTTTGGTTTTTCAAGACAGGGTTTCTCTATGTAACTTTGAGCCTTTTCTGGAACTCGCTTTGGAGACCAGGCTGGCCTCGAACTCGCAGAGATCCGCCTGCCTCTGCCTCCCCAGTGCTGGGATTAAAGGCGTGCACCACCACCGCCCAGCAGTGAATAGATTTTAAAGTGTGAGGAATAGCAAGAAAGTCGGGACAGAAAGGGAATTGCTGTGTGACCTTGGGCAACTCTCCCAACCTTTCTGTGCTTTGAGGTTCTCCTTTCTGTGATCTGAGGATCAGGACTTATCAGGGGCCTTGTACATAGAAGAGAGGTCCCTGGCACAGGCCCAGCAGAGGTACTGCCCCTGCTCCTGCTACTCCAACTGTGTCACTCACTGGGACTCAGCTCCTTTGTGCACAGCCCCAGCATCCCTCTGCCTGCCATTCCCATCGCTGAGAGCACCTCCCTCCAGCCTGGCAGTGAGCTCCTGGAGCCTGTGAGGAGAGAGCCCGGGAGCCTGCAGCCGTCCACCACACAGCCCTAGCTCCTTGAGTCCACCCAAAGGCTGAAGCCAGGAAGTGCTGAGGGCTGGCAAAGACCAGGTCCCGTAGAGCACAGGACAGTCACGATGCTGATGATGCTGACGCACGGGGTGACACAAGAGGTGCTTTATTCCCATCCACAGGCACCGCTGCAGGTGACTACTGGAGCCTGACGGTCAGGGGCATTCATCCCTGTGGACTGGGCAGATGCCAAAAGGAATGTGCGGAGGCTGCAGGCCCATCAACACCCAGCATTTTCCTCCTCCTTCCTCCTCCTCTCTCCCTCCCTTCCCTCCCTCCCCCCTCTTCTCACCTTTCTCCTTCCTTCCTCCCTCTCCCCTTTCTTCTTTCCTTGGTCTCATGTAGCCCAAGCTAGCTCGGAACTCCATGTATAGTTGAGGATGACCGGCATTCCTGATCCTCCTGCCTTTGCTTCCTGAGTACCGGGATTACAGCTGGGTGCCATTGCACCCAGATTTATTTATTTACTTTTTAAAGATTTTATGTACTTGAATTTTATGTCCATGTGTGTTTTGCCTGCATGTATGTATGTGAACTGCATGGGTTTAATGCATGTGGAGGCTAGACAAGGGCACAGAGATCTGGAACTGGAGTTACAGATGGTTGTGTGTTACCATGTGGGTTCGGCCTGGGTCCTCTACAAGGTCAGCAAGCGCTCTTAACCACTGAGCTAGCTCTCCAGCCCTGCACCTGGATTTTCCTTAGGTAGGTTCTGGGCATTCAAACTCAGATCTCACACCTGCATGGCAAACACATGACCAACTACACTAGCCTCCAAGCCCTAGCAACCGCTTGCTGTTGTCTTGATAGCCTGACAAAATGGACTGTAAGAGTTCTGCTTTCCCTGCCTGTAACACTGGGAATCAGATAGTTTGCGTTTGGAAAAGTCTCTCAAAAGCTCTCGTGTTGAAAATTTGGACCCTGATTGGTACTATCGGAAGGTAGTGGAACCTGAAGAATTGGGACCTAGAGGGAGCCCTTCTGGTCACTGGGGATGTGCCTTTCTGGGAGCCTTGGTCGCCTCCTCGTCCTTTCTTTCGCTGTGTGTCTGTGAGCTGAGCAGTTGTGCTGGGGTGCATGCTCCTGCCGTGGGTGCTATCTTGGCTTTGGCCTGAAGTCATGGGCTCCCTCACAGGCCAAGGCCTCTGGAAAGTGTGAGCCACAGTGAGCCTTCTCTTCCCTAGCTGATTGCATTTGCTTTAGTCACACACAACTGGTTAACACGGGGACAGGAAGACCTAGCCAGAGACTGGGTGTGACTGACATGGAAGATAAGTGCCGTATACTTTCGCTTGTTTGTGGCTCCTCGATTTTACACAGATACATAAACCGTGCATGCACACACGACACAAAAAAATCAGAAGTCAAAGTTTGAGGGTGTAAAACATTTAGGGGGTCAGAGTGAACTAACAGGGGAGCAGAGGGATCACTAGTGACTTCTGCAATGGCTCTTCACTGAGGGCCAAAGACAGGGGCCGGAGACGGTATGGTTGAAGCAGGTACCTCATTTCAAGGTGTGTCATGACACAGGAGAGACGCGAGCAATGGCAAGCAAGCGCAGGTGGGTAGAGAGACCTTTCTCCAAAGTCCCTAGAGCAGCTGCAGTCTGACATGCAGGACCTTGGTTGTGGTCTTGACTTCTGGGACGTAAGGGCTGCCGTGGATACTGAGTCCTCTAGAGGAACATCCTTTAGCCACTCCCCAGCCTCATCCAGTTCATAGACCCAACCCTACAAGCCAGCTCTCCTGTTGTCCCTCTTTGCTTGTGACATAGATCCTGCCTGTGCCCTAAGACGACACAGTCTTTCCTCATTTCATTTAGAATTATTTGATGTATCTTCTGAAATGCCAGCTTGCTGACTTGCTTAGTTTCTGTCTACATATTTTTCGTTTGAAAAGAAATCTGTGTGTGTATATGTTTGTGTGTGGTGTGTGTGTTCATATGTATGAGGATGGCTTGTGTGTATATTCATGTTGTGAGTGTGGGTGTGTACATGTCATGGCATCTGAATGGAGCTAGATGAACAACTTTGGATATTGGTCCTCACCTTCCACCTTCTGAGAGATGAAGGGTTTTTTTTGTTGTTGTTGTGGTTTGCCACACTGCCAATGCCAAGCTAGTGGACCAATGAGCTCCCGGGGATTTCGAGTTTGCTCTGGGATGACAGGTGCCATTGAGCTATTTTGCCAGCCCTGTGTGTATATATTTTCCAAGGGGAAATAGTGCTTTTTCAGTGTTGGTCTGTTGTAGAAGTCAAGAACTTGAAAGCTTCTAGTTTTTCTAATTGTGAGCTTTCTGTTGTGCAAGATGTCAAGGACTGTTGGGGAATGTTGTTTTAAGGTTGTTCTTAAAACAATGTACTTAAAATGTACTGTTGTTCATGTTGTGTTTGTTTAACTCTGTGATGTTACTTTACTTTGCCTGTGTAAAACACCTAATGGTCTAATAAAGAACTGAACAGCCTATAGTGAAGCAGGAGAAAGGATAGGTGGGGCTGGCAGAGAGAGTATATAGAAGGAGAATCCTACCAGATATTGGCAAAGTTTGGCAGTGGCCTTTTTTTTTTTTTCTTCCTTCCTTTTCATCCAGTTTGAACAGTATACTGACAGCAATTGAGGCAAGGGCAGTTTCTTTGCCCAAATGGCTAGTTTTTCAAGAAAAGAAAAAACATAAAGAAAGCAAACTCCATAGGGAGTTTTTCCAATGTCCATGATCTTCTTTGAAGTAGATTGATGCTGCCAGAAGCAGAGATGTCTCACTGTCATGAAAAGCCTTAGGTTATTAAACATATTAAATGCCATATTCTGTAAGTCTTTTAAGTGTTTGAAGACTATCTATCTATCCATTTATCTATCTATCTAAATATATCTGTGTATGATCTTGAAAACATACCTAATATGACTATAAATTTCACTATTACAGATGACTATTAATCTGTATTTCTTAATTATACATTACATTTTTAAATGTTACATAAACACAATACCCCAAATAAGAGTAGAAACGTACACGTAGTATAGTAAAAATAACTTTAAATTTGTTTCAATAAACCAAAATCCATACCAGTATATTTTGAGATTAATAGCTGTTTTTCAGATTAAAATAGATTCAACAATCTACCCTTTTATCCTATCATTTCTATATCCTCCCTTTTGTTTTTTACAGAACAAGATCTCTGAATATAATCTCCTTTGTTCAGCTTTTTTGCCCTGACCATTATCAATAACAACTTGTAACCAAACCCCCTTAAGTGATTTAAAAACAAACCAACCATAACCAATATTTTGGAAATGTGGGCATTGTTCTCTAGACTACTTCCTGTTGTCTAGGGGTGCTGGTGTCTTTGGGGGAAACTTGAGAAAATCAGGTTAATTGTTAGGTCCTGGCTGGAGTAGTTTGTGAGGCTGGATCATCTCAGCCAACAGCCTTGAAGCTGTTCTGGATGCAGAATTCTGAGGAGATTGTAACAGAGGCATTTTGAGATGCTGGATCACCTGGGCCATCTGTTTTCATTAGTGTTGGGTCCCCTTGTTCTGAAAATACATAAGCTTTTAATAGTAATAAACATTACAAGTATGGAATATGTGGTACACACAAGTCAGTTAAAGATGATTGGGGTTTTTTGTTTTATGTTTGAGCAGGTGAAATATACATCACGTGTCTTGTAGTTATAGGTTTATTCTTTTATGTTTGTAAGTCAGGATATTCAGAGGGGTCTTCCTCAATCAAATCTGATCCATATCCACCTGGAATGAATCCACCGCCTCTCATTTCCTGTGGAAATAAAAGCATAACCTCTTCCCCAAAGTAACATATCCTTTGACTTCCATTTTGAAGTCAAGACATTTTAAAAATATAAAGGTTGGTTTAATCCAGCATTTTTCACAATCCAATGTGTCTTAGCAGCTGTCATTCATTCATTAGCAATCAGAAAATCTAAAGACAATACAGTAACTTACAGAACCTAGACTCTGTGTATTTCCCATCTTTACATGGCTTATTATATTTTTTAACTCTCTTCCTTTTTTAAGGACTTTATTTTATTATTTTAAAATTATGTTTCTTTTTTATGACTGTCTATATCTTCTCTTTTTTCTCCCAAGCCTATGTATATTTTTAAACACATTGTAACCACATGTGCGCACACACACACACACACACACACACACACACACACACACCACACCACACCATCACAGTTTTAGAAAGGAACACTAGACATGTCCCCAGCAGATGAGTGGATTTCACATCACCCTGATCTAGTGATCTGTTCATGTGTCTTCTTGGACTTTTGGGAGAACACAAAAAGATGCTTCCTGTCCTTAACTCATCTGCCTGCCCGGTTTCAGGACACACCTGTATCCAGACTGATGGAAACCTAGCTGTGAGGCCAGCTGGATCCCCTCTTGGAAGTGTTCTGAAAGGGAAGGGGACCACTCATCACTGCTGTACTACACATCTGTTCTCCAGCACCACCTCAAACTCACGGGGCTCCTGGCCTTTCCCCAGCACCTCCTAATGCTAACCCGCTAGTTGAGCAGGAGAGGGCTGGTGACATCCCTTGATTGATGATTAAGGAAACTGGAACTCCTGGACTAGAATGTCTGCCAGTGACTTTTAAAGCAGGGACTGGGACATGATTTTGGTGACTCCAAGCTCAACTCCAAATCAGAAGTGTGGAGGGGCCTTTCTTCCTCTACAGGCCTCCCTGTTGGCTCCCAATGGTTCTGTCCTCGGGCTGAGAGGGTCCGAGACTGGTTCGCTGTCGAAGATGACAAGAGGCTACTTTTTCTGGTGGGACCCAGGGCCTGCACGGCCCTGCCATGCTGGGTGCCTCTCTTCTGATACATCTGCCTCGATGGCTCTCTGCACAGGAAGGCTGATGCTCTCATTGATTTTACTTTCTCAGTCTGCATGCTGAATGCTAGTGACTGACCGGAGAGATCTGAACTCACATGGAGGGGAGGTTGAAAGTCTCACCTTTCTCTGAGCTCTGGACCTGGTTTAATGGCCTCCTGAGCTATGGAGTAGCTCCGTCAGTAAAGCACTTGTTTGCATGAAAAGCTGAACTCCACCCCAAAAAACCATGTTAGTATCTCACACAGTCTGTCTATCTACTCACACATGTTTAAAGTACGTTTTGTTTGTGCAGACCTATTTCTACATGGTTTAATGGATTCACATTTTTAAAATAAATGATCATAATAAACTGTTAAAACAAACAAACAAAAATAATGCTGAGTCCAGTGGTTCAGGCCTGTAATGCCAGCCGAGAAGGGAGGGCCCATGGGTTAGCTGGTCAGCCAAGCCTGGCCAACTTAGCACATCCCAGTGTGGTGGGAAACTGTCTCAAGAAAAGATAAAGGTGGACAGAACTTGAGAAATGGCACCAGAGGCTATTTTCTGGACACCACATCCACATGTGAATACACACATATACTCACACACAAAAATGAAAGGGAGGGAGAGAGGGAGGAAAGAAGGAAGGAAGGAAGGAAGGAAGGAAGGAAGGAAGGAAGGAGGGAAGGAGGGAAGGAAGGAAGGAAGGATATCCTCTCTTGCTTCCTGCTTGGAAAACAGTGGAGGGTTACATGGGCAGTTTATAGAGCAAGGCCTGAGTCCAAGTCTGCGAAGGGGATGAAGGTTAGGAGGTGGCAGTGAGAATGCCCAGATGCCCGGCTTTTTAAGTCTAATGTAGCTCTGAAGGGGGTGCCCAGCCTTGGTATCTGCACCATCAACTAAGTGCTGATGGGTCTCCTGAAACGGGAGGTTGTCTCTTGCCTTCAACACATGGAAAACTGGAAAAACTTGGAGGTGGGCGGAACTAAATATCGTCGGTCCTGGGAATCTTGACTCTTCCATCAGTTCTGGGAGGGAGGCCAATGGTGTCTGCTGTTGGGGAGGGGAGGGTTCCTGTGGGCAGCTGGGGACCCTGAGCTGGAAAACAAGTTCAGAGGAGCAGCTGGGGACGATGGGGGTGTGCCCTTGTTGATCGGAGATCAGACAGAACCGGCAGGAGGGAGGCACCCAGCCACGGGAGGGAAGGATGAGACCACGCAAGAGGGCGTGGAGAAGGGAGCCACTGCCCCTGCCCCACGGCTGCAAGTGTGGGGACAGCGTGGGTAGCAGCGCGTAGAACCGGGAATGGCCAGCCTTGGGAGGGAGCCCAGCAGCACGTGGACCGAACCGGCCAGGCTTCTGTGACCTCAAGGGGCTTGGAAGGACTACTTGGGCGGTTTGAGGGCCGCCTCGTCTGAACACCCCACCGCAGAAAGACCACTCGGGGTGACGGAGCCGATGGAGGGGCCCGTCGCCTTTGGGGGCCCTCCGTGACTCAGCGTGTGTGTGTTCCACCCGCCCCTCCAGCGCTGTGAGCCATCTTCCCCGTGAAGGCATCCCTAGCAGCGAATTCGATCCACATGCCGTTTGATTCCTTTGCCCTGAACTCATCGCTTGCCCCCTGTGGAGCTCTCCGAGACCCCGCAGGGCTCACAGGCCTTTTACGAGCTCACTCGCAGCCCCGCTCTCCCTGTTATGCGGAAGGAAAGGAAGTTGTTTCCCGGAGCCTAAACAGACCCTGGCTCTGAGAGGCTGCCGTGGTGAATTTTAAGTTGGCAGGGATCCTCTGGACCCAAACCCCTCAGCGTTCTCTTCCAGCCCCTGGGGTGCAGTTCCGCAGTCCTGGTTTGCGTTCTGAGACCACAGGCCACCGGGTAGTGGAAAGGGATCTGGGGCTAGCCTTGGCTCTGTCACAGGCAGAGTGAGGTTGGTGATGGGAGGAAAGGGCTCACCTGGGCTCGCTGCCTCCATCACGTTATATATATCTCAGCCTGGCTTGTTTCCTCTGGACCAAGGCACTTGCTTCCTCGTCCCTAGCAACCCTGTAGACACTTAAGATTTCTGGTAGGGGACAGGGGAGACGGTTCACAGAGCAAAGTGTTGCTCTACGTATCCCCGGCACACACACACACACACACACACACACACACACACACACACACGCACGCACCTGTACTTCCAGCACCTAGAAGACAGAGAGACAGGAGGATCTCTGGTGCCTGAGAGCCAGCCAGTCTCTTTAAATTGACAAACTCCAGATTTAATGAGAGACTTTGCCTCAAAAATATAAGATGAGACTGAGTGACGTGGCTCAGTCAGTAAAGTGCCTGCCCTACAAGCATGGGGACCAGAGTTCGGATCCCCAGCACCCCTGTAAGTCAGCTGTGATCTAGGCATGGTGGTGCACACCTTTAATCCCAGCACTCTGGAGGCAAAGACAAGTGGATCCCTGTGAGTTCAAGGCCAGCCTCATCTACATAGTAAGTTCCAGACCAGGCAGGGCTACACAGTAAGACCTAGTCCCACTCCCCTCACAGAGTCAGTCGTGGAAGCTTTAACTCAGTGCTGGTGATGACTGTGATATTGATTCCTGGGCCTTGCTGGTCCAGCTGACCAGTGAGCTCCAGGCTTAATGAGGTGAGAAACCCTGTCTCAGAAAATAAGGTGGAGGGCTGGAGAGATGTCTCACAGGAAACAAGCACTGTCACTAAGCTGACAGCCTGAATTTGATCCCCGGGACCCACATAGTGAAGGAGAGACCCTACTACTGAAAGCTTCTTCTACCCCCTACACACAATAAATATGCAAAAAGTAGGAACTGATGTTTAAAAAATTACCAAAGGGGGCTAGAGAGATAGCTCAGCAGTTACGAGCATTGGCTGCTCTTCCTGAGGGTCTGGGCTTCAATTACCAGAGCCCACATGATGACTCACAACCTTCTGTAAATCCAATTTCAGGAGACATCTGCTGGCCGCTGTGGGTACTGCACACATGTGGTGCATAGACATTAATGTGGGCAAAACACTCCCCCACATGAAAATGTTAAACTGTCTCCCCCCCGCCCAACAAAAATCCCATAATGTTTGAAGTAAGTCTACAATTTTGTGTTGGGCTGCATTCACGGCTATCCTGGGTCATATATGCAGCAGATCAGACATGCTCATATATGAACTGTGCCATAGTATGTTATGTGTAAACTATTTTTGTAGAATCCCTCTGGCTCCACGGAGGGCCTGAGCTGGGACAGGGATAAACATCGGATGCTGGCATTACAACTTGTGATTAAAGACTTGTTTAGTTCCAAGATGGTATTAGAAACGCTTGCTGTAGTGACCTCAAGGCTTGCAGAAGGGGGTCAAGCCCCAGGCCAGCTTCAGCCCTGTCTCCTACCCATGTGAACACCAATTGGGAAGCAAGAGACGAAGCAGGGCCTGTTCTCACCAGTTCATGTAGAAACCCAGGCCGTGGGTGCTCACCAGGAAGCCAGAGAGGCTCACAGGCAGCAGTACCTGACCGAGTGTCTGGTGGCCATTCTATTTCTGGGACTAGCTGGCCAGAGTCTTGCTTTACTTTTGATGAAAGAAATTGTGGGCAGCTCTTCCAGGCACCAGTGACCCCCTGCCTCTGCCAGTATAAATATACCATCTCAAAGCAACCACAGGATTGTGCCATGTCAAACAGCACATTGGCAGCTGAGCTCACAGTGGACTTTTGCAGCCAGGGGCCTCAGCCAGCTTTGGAGGTAGTTTAGGGGACATGCAGGCAGCTGGGAATTGAGTCATACTACCATGGACCACCTGCATGGATGATCCCCATTTATTGCTGGGTTTCCTAATCCTCAGGGGTGCCGTGGAGTAGACAGTGGGACAACTTGGGAGTGACAGTGAATGCTCCTTGTCACCTTGTCAGGATCTAGAATTACACAGGGAACACACTCTGGGCGTGTCCATGAGAGTGTTTCTAGGTTGAGTTAAGTGAGGTGCTGTCTCAACTGTGGGCAGCATCATTCCATGCACTGGGGTTCAATAAAGAGGACAAAGTGAGCTGAGCACCAGCATTCATCTCTCTCTGTTCCCTGTCTGCTGATGTGACGTGACCAGCAGCCTCAACGTTCCTGCTGCCGAACTTCCCAGACAGGGTAGACTGTATCCCCTTGAACTGTGAGTGAGAATCAGCCTGTCCTGGCTAAGTTTCTATTGCTGGGATGAAGACCATGAACAAAAGTGACTCTGAAGGTAGAGGGTTTATTTCCCCTCGCAGGTTGCAGTCCACCATGAAGGGAAGTGACGACAGGAACTCAAGGCAGGAACCCGGAAGCAGATGGCATGGAGAAATGCTGCCTACTGGATCGCTCAGCCTATATCAATCATGAATTCGGAGAACGCCTCAGTTTTTCCATTGAGATTCCCTCTTCTTGGATGTGTTTATGTTTGTGTCAAGCTGACAAAACCCAGTCACCCACACCTTCCTCCCCGAAGCTGCTCTGTTGGGTGTTTAACGGCAGTGATAGGAAATGTAAATCACGGTAAGAGCCTGGGAGGATCCTAACCTCAGGCCCAGCCTTCACCCACAGCTTCACTCAGACAGCTCTGGCTTTCTCATCTGTCAGGTGGGCATAAAATCCCGGGTTGGGGTTAGGGAGATGGCACAGTAAGTGAGTGCCATACGTGAACATGTGTGGCCTAGGTACACACAGCTTGTTTGTGTGTGTGTGTGTGTGTGTGTGTGTGTGTGTGTGTGTGTATACATGGTTTACATATGGTGTGTTATGTGTACATGTGTATTATATGTGTGTAATTCATATGAATTATGAAGTGTATTAAGTGTGAATGTATGTAATTTGTGTGTATGCTGTTATTCCATATTTTGTGCATGTGTGGTTGTATAGTGTGTGTTGTATGTATATATGTGTTGTATATATGTGGGTATGTATTTAGCTTGTATGTATGGTGGAATGTGCTACATGTCTACATGTATTCATGTGTGTTCTTTGTATGTGTGCTGTATATATGAATATTGAGTAGAGTATGCATTGTATGTAAATGGGTCTCATGTGATCTGTGTTCTATGCACCTGTGTGCTATGTGTATGCATATGTGTACATTGTGTGTACTATACTCTATAATGCATATGCTGTGTGTGTATGTATGTATGTATGTATGTTTAATCTGTGTAGTATGTGTTCTATGGATCCATTTGAAGTGTGAATGTGCAATTTGTGTATGGTCTGTGCAGTGTGTGTTCAGTGTACACAGGTACTGAGTGCATATGTAGTTTGTGTGCACACGTGTGGTCTGGTGGACTGTGATAAAGGGCCCTTGACAGGCATAGCCTGCGGGTATGGGGAGTCCTTTGTATTGTCCTAAGCCTTCCTGCTCTGCCCTTGGCCCCTCCCCACTCTTCCCTGCTCACCTTCCTACACACCACAGCCAGCAGTTCAAGCCTTGCGCTACCCAGTCTTCCCCTTCACCTCTCACTTGGGCTCTGGGCTCTCCTGGTATAGGAATAGTTCAGCTCAACCTCGGGCCTGGCAACAGGGCATTGGTGACGCCTCTACCTGGCTGGCCCTCCGTCATGGAGTCCCAAGTGGAAGGTGTCATGGGGGCCTTGGCAGGCCTTTTCTGGCTCCTATTGCTGGTGGCTGTAGAGCATTTGTCCCTCACAAAATGCACAGCAGCTGGTGACTGGCACTCTGTTTCGTGGTGGCTTAGTTACAGTTTCTATTGTTGTGATCAAACGCCATGACCAAAGGCAACTTGGGGAGGAAAGGGTTTATTTCAGCTTATAATTTCACATCACAGCCCAACACCAAAAGCAGATACAGCAGGAACTCAGGGCTGGATCCTGGAGGCAGGAACTGATACAGAGGCCATGGAGGAGCACTGCTTACTGGTTTGCTCCCCACAGCTTGCTCGGCTGGCTTTCTTATAGCTCCCAGGGCCACCAGGTCGGGGGTGGCACCACCCACAGAGAGCTATGCCCTCTCATATCCATTATCAATCACAGAAATGCCCACAGGCTCACCCACAAGTTAGTCTTTTGGGGGTGTTTTCTCAATTGAGGTTCCCTCTTCCCAAATGATGCTAGCTTGTGTCGAGTTGCCATAAAACCGGCCAGCACACATGACTTCCTCCAGAAGGTAGGCCAAAGCATGTACTTGGCCTTCCGCTTGGAGCAGATTCACCACCACTGTGGGACAGAGAGGAGGGAGAACAGGAGATGGAGGGCATCCAGTCAGGCGGTTCTGGGGAAGGAGTCTGCTCCTGAGGTCACAGGTGCCATTTGGTCATGAGGACAGCCTGTACTCAGCCCCACATATTGTTGGGGTTGTCTGATGGGCTTGCTCCCGTCTCCTGACCTTCTCTCCCGGTCACGGCAAGTGGTCAGTTACGTGTCTCTGTCCTGGAATTCTTTCAGTCCCTGATGCTCTTTTGTGGACTCAGGTCAAGTGAGCTGGCCTCACTGGATAGTCCCCTAGACCTGCTGTTTATGGTGGCAGCTGACTGCAGGTAGCACACATTGTGAGTGTGACACTGCCTAACACTGCTTCCAGTCCATCACAGAGATATTTCACATGGGCTCTGGGCTGTCCCATTTACAGACCTGCTGCTGTCAGAGCCTGGCTACCCTGCCCTGAAGAGCTGCTCTAGCATAAAAGGCACTTTGAGCTGGAAAGACCACGGACTCCCATTCTGTTTCTCTAGTGACTTGAAAGAAATGTCCCCCAGAGTCTCTGCCATTTTGGATACTTGGCCACTAATTGGTGGCACTGCTTGGTCAGAGTTGGGAGGTGTGGCCTTGCTAGAGGAAGTGTCACTGGGGGTGGGCTTTGAGGTGTCAAACCTTGAAGCATTCTCCGTTTCCTCTCTGTTGCATGCTTGCAGTTCAAGATGTTACCCAAAAGTTGTCTTCTGACCAACATGTGGCATGGCTTGGCTTGTGTGTGCCCAGCCCCAGCCCTCTGCAGGTGATCCAGTCCACCCCTGTTACAGTTCTATGTCTTCTAGGCCAGTGTCTTTTCTTCTTTACCTGGGCCCCTGAGAATGTAATCATCTGCTGTTCCCACGCCAGGACCCCTGTGCTGCCCTGGCGTGCACAGGCTCAGAACAGCAAGTCCTGGGCCTTGCAACCAGTGGACCTAAGCAGATGTAAGGAAGCCTGAGTTGCTGTGCACTCTGGGGTGGGAGTGGGTCTCACATGGATGCGGTGCTGTGCAATGGGAGAGTGGGAGGGGCCTGCCCAAAACCACAGAGGGGCTGGGGCAGAAAGGCTGTGGCCAGGACCATGGTGTTCACTGCAGGCTTTGCAGGTGTGGAGGGGACAGAGACCTGCCACCTTCAGCAGCTTGGGTAGTTCCCCTAACCTGTCAAGGCCTCAATTCAGGCCAAACGGAAATTCCAGGCTTTGAAGCTGAATTTGAGGATTATCCAGCACGATGATGCAGAATTGGAGCCCTTTAAAATATATATACTTAGAAAGAGGGCCTGGCCAGATGGCTCAGTGGGTAAAGGCTCTTGTGGCACAAGCCTGAAGACCTGAGTTTGATCCCTTGAAATCACATAAAGGTGAAGGAGGTGAGAGTGAGCTCAAAGACCTCTGACCTCTACATGCACCCGCCATGTCATGTACATACACAATAACAATAAACAATCCTCAACTTAGAAACGTTCAGAAAGAAAGGCATTCAAGAAAATAGTGAGATGTACCTACGAGTGTGTTTACGGGTTCCTCCAGGGCGAGTTACAGTGACGTGCGCCAGCATTAGCCGTAGGTACTTATTTTGGTGATTTTCAAGTGGATGTGAATGCTTCCTTTGGTAAGTGAGGCTGAGTGCTTCTAGAGATGCCTTGAATGAAGTTATAATATGATAAACAAGTAAGCAAACAAACACACAAACAAACACAGAAGCCACTGGAGCTGCTTCGGGGTTGGGACGTCCTTTTCTTATAAATGAGGGGATGCCTAGACAATGGCGGATTCGTGGCTGGGAAGGGAGAAAGCTTATTAACCAGCTAACTGTGCTGGAGTTCTTGCTTGCTGCTGGCTAGAGGGTCTTCAGCCAAACTCCAGGGGAGCAGCCCTTTCCCCCTTTCATGTCCCCAAGAAGGTTCCCTGTATCCTGCTTCAGCCTGGCCTCCACTCCTGCTGGAGGGTCGTTGTGGGCCACAGGTAATCAAATCCTCCCTTGGCCAGAAGGGCTGCGACCTGAGAATCATTCCAGTGCCCAGCCTTGCAGTTCAGTTCACTGTGGCTGTGCGTCCGGGTTCTAAGCAAACAGCAGGGACCAACATTGCAACCCTCCCGGCCCCTATCCCTCCACGCACACCCTTTAGGCTGCATACTTTCCAACCCAGGCTCCCTAAATCTAGAGGATCAGAGGAGATGCCAGAGGGGAAGGGTAGGGAAGAGGACCACTGCCCCATTTGGAACTTCCACTCTAGACAATGGAACCTTTGGTAAACTTAAACAAGAAAAAAGTTTCCAGACTGTACTCTCCACAGAGCTGAGCTTGGGCCTGGATGACTGGTCATCTCTGAGATACCAGCAGATTCCTCAACTGTGTGTCAGCGCTAAGACCTGGCTGACTACCTGGAGCAGTGGCCACAGAGCAGCATGGTTGTCTGCATGGGCCGCTGAGCCTGTGCTTAGGGCACAGGCAGGGCACTGGAGGTGAGGCCTCCAGCCCCAGCCTATGAGCATGTTCTAACTGCTACTGTGACCCAGGTGTGTGATCCATGTTGTAGGGGGAACCCATGAGGCTCAGACAGCCCCGCCTCTGGGGAAATTGCAGAGAACCCCAAATGCTACTTAGAGATTGAAGTCACTGAAAGTCGAAGCTGGGAGCCTTCAGGGACAAGTTCTGGGGATCCCCCTCAAAAGGAGAGGCCTGAGACTTGCTGTGGGGAAGTAATCAGGGAGTGCTTCCCGGAAGAGATGGTAAAAACATCCCCTCTAAGACATGAACATTACATTGTAACAGTAGCTGGGCAGATGAAGTTCAGTGTTCCCCCTGGGGGAAGCAGCTTCTGAGAGTGAGCAGTGCCGGCTACCTGGTGGCAGCTTGAAGGCCTGGCCACTTTTAGACACCCTTGGGTGCTGGCCTCAGCTGTCACATGGGTCTCAGTCCAAGCACAATCTACTGCCTGTCCTTCTGGGTCTGTCCTGCCTGGTCTCCTTGCTGCCTGTCTCTGTCTGTCTGTCTGTCTGTCTCTGAGTCTTTCTCTGCATGTTTTGCCTCCAAAAGCCCCAAGAGAAGCATTTGTTTGGCTGATAGCCCCTGGTCTGTGGGTCATGGTCCCTAGCCAGGCTACCAACAGCTGCCAGGGGTCAAAGCTCAGAGTATGTCCCATGAGCTGTGGCTGGAGCAGAGGGATACACAAAGGAGGGGCCCTTGGCAGAGTCTTCTCTAAAACCTCCAAGCCCTTCCATTGCAGGGAGCTTTAGGGGTACAGGCCCTCTGGCACCACAGGTCAAAGACCAGAGATGTGGGCAGCCATTCCCAAAGCTGTCCTCAGAGTTTGTCCCCGGACCTCCCAGGACCCAGTCAATGGCTTTGTTATCCTTGACAATGAGTCCCATCTCTGGTACCAGACGGGGAGCCTGGGGCTACGGCAGCTTGGTGTGCACCAAACTGGACAGCCTCTTGGGCCAAAGATTGTGTTCTTTCTTTCTTTTGTTCTTTCCAGGGAAATCTAATTTTAAAACAACAACAACAACCAAAAAAAAAAAAATGTTTTCTAAACAACAGGACACGCACTAGCACAGACAAATATTTGATGGGAAAGCAGTCCTTTGAGCCATTCAAGGTTTGTTTTCTAAGAGACAGGACAAAGTGTCGTGCCCAGCTGTCCTGAGCATGTGGTGGCCACCGCCACCCTCTGTTCCTTTGAGCTTGGAAATCTGGCCTGAGGTGTCCATTGGAACGCCGTCACGAGTGCCACATACTTTCCAATCTGGAGGGTGGGGTGGTGGCAAGAGCTTCCTTTAAATGGGAAGAACCAAAATATCTCTGTGAGTAAGCGTTGGCAGCCTCGGATGTTTCCACGCACCGGTGTCTCCACACACGGAGTGGCTGGCAGAGCAAAATGGCAGTGTCTAGGCCAGGGGGGACAGGAACACAGTGGAGAGGACACAAGGCTAGGTGGAACCCAAATGCGTGTGTGTGTGTGTGTGTGTGTGTGTGTGTGTGTGTGTGATGTAGTTTTGTGTGTATGGTATTTTGTTTTGCTTGTAAATGGGTTCTCATTTTGAATGCAGCCCTGCCCTGTCTAGAACTCTGCCTACAACAGATTGACCTCGAACTCACAGAGATCCATCTGCCTCTGCCTCCTGAGTGCTGGGATTAAATGCGTGCGCCACCACACCTAGCTGATGATTAGTTCTTGTTGTCAACTTGACAAAATCTAGAGTCACCTGAAAATCAGGAACCTCAGTTGAGGAATTGCCCAGCTCAGATTGGCCACAGGCCAATGGGTCTGAAAGTGATTATCTGGATCAGCACCTCTCAACCTTCCTAATGCTGTGACTCTTCAATACCCCGGGGCCATCACATTATTTTTGTTGCTGCTTTGTAACTGTAAATTATAACTGTAAATTGTTTTGCTACTGTTATGAACTGTAATGTAAATATTTGTGTTTTCTGATGGTCTTAGGCTGCCCAAGGAGTCCCCACTCACAGGTTGAGAGTCACTGGTCTAGACATATGATTGATGTGAGAGGGACTGCCCCTAGGCAGGCGGGCTGGGCCTGCATAAGAAAGCCAGCAGAGCAAGCCAGAGAATGAGCCCGAAGCTGTGTTCTTCATGGTTTCTGCCCTGACTTCCCACAATGGTGGGTTGTGACCCAGAAGTATAAGCCAAACAAGCCTTTGCTCCCCAAGGTGTTTCCATCAGAAAGTCCTTCTCAGCACCAGAAAGGAAGCTGGGATTGTGTGTGTGTGTGTGTGAATGCCTGTTATATGTGCATGTATGTGTGGGGGTGTATATATGTATATGTATATGCATATGCATATGTATGTGTGGATGTGTATATGTGTATGCAAGTATATATGCTGGTGTGTATGCATGCATAAACATACTGTACATGTGTATGTGTGGGTGTATGTATGTGTACATGTGTGCATGTGGCTATGTGGGTGTGGGGGCATACTATGTAGAAGCATAGTATAGAAGTGTGCAGGTGAGTATATGTGTGTAAGTATAGTGTATATCTGTGCATGTGTATATGGTCTCCTTTTAAGATTGCTCACTACAGGTTCTAGGATTTTTGTCTCTCATACAAACTTCGATGTGCATGATGTGCCAGGCAACGACATCATGACAGCCCCTTGGATGCAATTCAAATAAACCAAAATAGGGGGCAGCTGTCATCTGAGAATCCATCAAATACCAGAAAACCAGGAAAGTGGCTGGGCGCCATCTTGAGAAGCGTGTACTACACCGTCACAGTTTCCTATGTCCCTCTCTGGCTGGAAGGCTGGGCCCAGAGAGAAGCAGTCTGGTACCCAAACACAAGCTCGCAAGCATGTCCAACCTGCTGCTGTGGGCCACATGCATCCAGGACAGCTATGAAGGCAGCCCAATACAAAATACTAAGCTTACTTAAAACATGTGTGTGTGTGTGTGTGTGTGTGTGTGTGTGTGTGTGTATGTGTGTGTGTACATGCATGTGTGTAGGAGAGAAAGAGATATGCGTTTGATTCCGTGGTTCTTTGGTGTGAAGTTTGTGGGAAAGGATATCCTATCTTAATGTTAAAAGGTTGGGGCGTACTTGAGTGGAGCCTGTTGGCTGGGGACCTTAAGTGACTTTCCAAAGTCTCTGGTTCCTTGTCTGTGAAACAGAGGGCTATTTTAAGACCAAGTGGAAAACATAAAGGAAACACAAATGCATACATGTATGAGAAACTGTTGGGGCCACAGAGATGGCTCAGTCAGAAAAGTGTTTGCCTTGCAAGCATGAGGACCTGAGTTCGGATCTCCAGCACCTACATAAAGAGCCAGGCAGGGGCTGGGAAGTGGCTTAGCATGTAAAAGCATCAACTACGAAGGCCTGGCAAGCTGAGTAACTGGTTGATCCAGTACCGGAACCAACCTAAAAAGCTCCAAGTGATGACCTAGAGCTGGGATCCCAGCGCTCCTACCGCGAGATGGGAGGTGGAGACACGGGACTTAGACACACGTGCGCGTGCACCAGCGAGCCTGGAGACCACCTCCCAGCTGCAGGAACGTCAAGAGAGTGGAGTGGAGAAGCAGCTCCTGGAAGTGTTCCTCAGAGCTCCACCTGCATGTGATGGCATCCTCGTGCCCGTACTCACACGTATCTGTATACATACAAAAACACAAAGTGAGGTGTGGCAGCATGCCTTTGTAACCCCAACACTGGAGCCAAGGAAGGAGCAGAGACATGGGGATCCTTGACGCCAGCCCAGAAAAGCTGATGAGTTTCAAGTTCAGTCAGAAACCTTGTCTCAAACATACATACATACATACATGCATGCATGCATGCATACATACATACAGTATATATACAGCATACATATACCACGCATACATGCACCATACAGCATACATACATCACGCATACATGCACCATACATCATGCATACATACATCATACATATATCATGCATGCATACATACATCGTATATACAGCATACATACACCAAACATACATCATGCATACATATATCATACATACATCACACATACACCATGCATACATATATCATACATACATACATACACACACACATACACACACATACATACATACATACATACATACATACATACATACATACATACATACATGCATGCATACAGAGAGAGAGAGATGGGGGCTGGAGGGATGGCTCATTGGTTAAGAGCAAGTACTGCTTTTGCAGAGGACCAAGTTTAGCCCTCAGTACCACAGTGTGCACCTCACAGCTGCCTGTAACTTCAGCCCCAAAGTGTATCTGATGCCCTCTTCTGGCCATTTTGGGTACTACACTCTCACCCACAAACCCCCTCCACCACCATTACACACACTTATTGAAAATAAAAAATAAGATCTTTTAGAAAAAAAATGGAAGGAAGATAGAAAAACAATGGAGGAATGGCATCCAGTGTCAACCTCTGACCTCCACATGCACACATACTCACGTACATGCCCTTCTGCATGGCCATGTACACCATACCACACCACACAGGGGCGGGGTACGGGGGGGGGGCACAGAGGGAGAGAGAAAGAGAGAGGGAGAGAGAGAGAGAGAGAGAGAGAGAGAGAGAGAGAGAGAGAGAGAGAGAGAGAGAGAGATGCCCTTGAGAGGCTCTAAGACAAAGACATGAAGGCAGCTAGGGCTGTAGGCCTGGCCCTGGCCTTACCCCTTCCTCAGTGACCTTAGAGTCTATGTAGCTAGGAAGGAAGCTGTTAGGTGTGAGGGTAGAGTGAGTCAATGATGTCCTGATGGAGAGCATTCTTCAGGAAAGAGCCACTAGTCCTGCAGCCCTGGTGTCGGCCGCTCCTTTCTCTGGATGTCTGAGCAGACAGAGTGTCCCTGGCCTCTGATCCCCACGTCAGTGGTCAAAGGTGTGGACCTCATGGCTACACACCCCTGCCGTGGCACCCACACTCTGGCTTCTTCCCATGGTTCCCAGTCTCCCTATAACCTTTCTACTCCCCAGTGCATCAACCCATAAGCTCAAAGACCAAGATCTGGGGCAGAATAAAGACAAAACAGGAAGGCTGTCAGACCTTACAACCAGCAGCCATGAGGAGGCAGTAAAACAAATGAAAGCCTAGGGTGCTGGCCAGGTGGGGTGGCGTACTTGTCTAATCCCAGCACCAGGGCAGCAGAAGCAAGTGTTCTGTGAGTTCGAGGCCAGCCTGGTCTACAAAAGAGAGTTCCAGGACAGCCAGGGCTACACAGAGAAACCCTGTCTCAAAAAAAAAAAAAAAAAAAAAAAAAAAAAAAAAAAAAAAAAAACGGAAAAAAGGAAAACCCAGGGTAGATTCCAAGTCTGAAATGAAAACTCAGGATGGCAAACGGTGGGACAGAGACCTAGGTACCACCTAGGGCAAGTTTATCACCTCCCTGCGCCTCACTGCTGGGTTCGGGAACCAGCCATGATGGATGTGCTACGGCAACCGTCTCCTAGAGGGCGGTCAGCGCTCTCTACCCAGCACCGGCTCATGTTTTATCCCACAGTCTCTCTCCAGCTAGCTTCTCCCCCAACTAACCAGTCCCCAGTTAGCTTGACACCCATGTGAGGGTCTACATCTATCTATACGATGGCGTCATGTATAGATGAGACCCTGGGATGGGGAGTGCAGAGGTCTCCATGAGAAGAAGAAAGACCTGTCCTTGTCTCTCAGGAGAGGAGCAGAAATCACTGAGGTAGAAACAGGACCACTGGGTATTAAACAGCCAAGTTTCAGCCTAGTCACGTTGACAAAGTCTTGATGGTATCAAGTAAGGAATCAGTCAACATTCACTTGATAAGGTTGGCCCTGGTACATGCCTTTTCCCTGCCCTGAGTGGCTACAGACATACTCTTAACTACACAATAATCTGCCTCACTGCATTCTGAGGCCAGGAAGAGAAGAGGACTGATTCTACCCTTTGTTTATCTCATCATGAACCTACATTATAGCTCCAGAAGGTCCACAGTGCAAAACTCCAGGCTCCTCTGTCTCTGCCTAACACAAAGCCCAGATATAATACCCTTTAATACTCTTTGTGTGTGTGTGTGTGTGTGTGTGTGTGTGTGTGTGTGTGTGTGTGTGTGGTGAACTTTATTCAAGGGAGTAGGGCTCCCTAAGCCCCTCCCCTTCTTCTGGGGGTCTGGGATGAAAACTGAGGGACATGCTCAGGTGTTGAGGACTCCCCAGCAGCCAAGGGTCTCCTTCTTGTTCTCGCTGGGTCCAGGGTTTCTTACTCCTTAGAGGCCATGGAGGCCATGAGGTTCACCAACATGCTGTCCTACCAGGAAATGAGCTTTATGAAGTTGTCATTGAAAACAATGCCAGACCCAGCATCAAAGGCGGAAGAGTGGGCAGCAGCACTGTTGCCCAGGATGCCCTTTAGTGGGCCCTCATATGCCTGCTGCACCACCTTCTGGGTGTCATCATACTTGGCAGCTTTCTCCAGGTGGCTGCATCCATGACAGACATGCAGGGGATAGGGACACAGAAGGCCAGGCCAATGAGCTTCCATTCCACTTGGCAGCAACAACAGACCTATGCAGAGATTGTGTTCTGGGCAGCCCCATGGCCATCATGCTACAGGTTCCTAGACGGGTCATCTACAGTCTTCTGGGTGACAGCAATGGCATGGACTGTGGTCATGAATCCTTTCACAATGCCAAATTGGTCATGGATGACCTTGGCCAGGGGAGCTAAGCAGTTGGTGATGCAGGAGGCACCACTGACAATCTTGGGTGAGTTGCCATACTTCTTGGGGTACACACCTGTAATGGTTTGAATTGGAATAGGCCCAAAGACACGTGTGTTTGAATTCTTGGCCCAAAGGGAGCGGCACTGTTAGAAGGTGTGGCCTTGTTGGAGGAAGTGTGTGTCACTGTGGGGATGGGCTTTAAGGTCTCGTGTACTCAAGCTATGTGCCTACATGGCACACAGTCTCCTTCTGCTGCCTGTGGGTCAGAGATGTAGAACTCTCATTTCCATCCGTCTACAGCAAGCCACCATGTTTCCTGCCATGATGGCAATGGACCAAACCTCTGAAACTGTAAGTCAGTGTCAATTAAATGTTTTCCTTTATAAGAGTTGCCTTGGTCAAGGTGTCTCTTTACAGCAGTAGAAACCTTAACTAAGACAACACCCATCACAAACATGGGGGTATCAGCACAAGGGGCAGATGATGGCTCTTTTGACTCCACCTTTCAAGTGGACCTTGGCTTTCTCCATGGTGGTGAAGACACAAGTAGACTTCACAACACACTCAGCACCAGCATCATCCCATTTTGATATTGGCAGGATCTTACTCCTGGAAGATGGTGTGGCCTACCGTCGATGACAATCTTCTCAGCCTTGACTGTGTCATTGAACTTGCAATGGGTAGAGTCATACTGGAACATGTAGATCATGTAATTGAGGTCAGTGAAGGAATCATTGATGGCAACAATGTCCACCTTGCCAAACATGAGGAAGTCCTGGTAACCAGGTGCCCAACACAGCCAAATCTGCTCACTCTGACCTTCACCATCATGTCTCAAGAATAAGGATGGCACTGCAGGAGAAGATGTGGCTGTCTCTGGACTATGGAGCAACAGAGAGCTCCCTTTAGAACCTGGGACAAGAAGACTTCAAAGAAGAAAAGCCACACACAGGAGGGATCAGCAATGACACGAGCACTGTGATGACTTTAGGAAAACCCAATGCTACACTTCGGCCTCTGCTCCGCTGAGTACCAAGCAGAGAACCATCCCAATCGTTTCTGCCACCGTCTGGGTCACCAGCCCTGCATGTACCTACTCTGTCTGAGATTCAGAAGTTATCATGGATCCACAACACTGGGGACTCAACTAGTTACATTTCTGTTGCTGTGATAAAACACCATGACCAAGGCAACTTACAGAAAGAAGGGTTTATTTGGGCTTCTTATCCAGCAGGACAAGAATCTGTCATGGTGGGGAACCATGGTAGCAGGTAGGCACGGTGGCAGGCAGGAATGGTGATGGGTAGGCACGGTAGCAGGTAGGCACGGTAGCAGGCAGGCATAGTGGTGGGTAGACATGGTGGCAGGTAGGCACGGTGGCAGGTAGGCATGGTAACAGGTAGGCACGGTGGCAGGTAGACACGGTGATGGGTAGCCATGGTGGAGCTAGGCATATTGGCTGGAGCTAGTGCTGTAGGCAGTCAATTCTCTCCCTCGCCATGGGCTCCAGGTACCAAAGTCAGGTTGTTAGTCTTGCTTGGCAAGCAGACTTTTACCCACTGAGCCCTCTTGACAGTTCAAACTCATTATGTAAACTGAGGATGACCTTGAACTCAAGATCTTCCTGTCTCTGCCTGGTAGCCAAGTCTTCAGACTTACCCAAATAAGGCAAAGATGTGCTTTTTCTGCCTCTGTCTAACATTATTTTCATTGTGTGTAGATGGGTGTGGTTATGTCTGTGTACCATATAGTTGCTGGGTGCCCATAAAGGCCAGAAGAGGGCATCGGGTTCCCTGGAACCAGAGTTAGAGACAATGTGAGCCGCCATGTGGTTCTGGGAATTGAACCCAGGTCCTCTGGAAGAGTGTTAGTTCCCTTCATTGCTGACCCACCTCTAGGCCCTCTTCCTCTCCTTTATAAGGACACTGATCCTATGGGATTAGGGCCTCACCCTTACGATCTCATTTAACCTTAATTACTTCCTTAAAGACTTCAAAGTCAAGTCAAAAGTTAGCACTTCAACCGGGGTCTGAGGGAGGCATAATTTAGTTGCCGAGCAGGGAAGTTTGCAATTATTTTTCTAGTGTCAGGAGTGTGTGTATGCGTGTACATGCTTGTGTGTGTGTGTGTGTGTGTGCATGTGTGTGTGTTGCGGGGGGAGGGCGCATGCATGAGAGAGAGAGCACTTCGGATTTTTGTAGTTACCCTCTTGAGGCTGAACAAGTGTCCCTGCAGGCTACATAGAGTCCTCAGGCCACCCTTTTCCTCCAGCAGTACAGGCACACCCAGTAACCAATTGCTGTGATTCAGAAGGTGGTGACTGGACTATGGCAGAATCTGGAGCCTGGGCTTATGGCTAGTGGGGACTTCCCACCGCCTCGCCCGGTCAATTTTCCTAATCCGTGTCCTTTGCCACCGGCGTCAAAATTCCTGTGTGATGCCTCAGAGATAGGTGTGGTGACCTTTCACTGTGGTTGAAAGGCAGAGCCTCAGAGAGCCTGGGCCATGCACCCCAGCTGAAGCCCCGAGGGGCGGCTGAGCTTCAGGGTGATGTGGGCTTAAAGTGGGGCTCAGAGCAGGGCAGCAATTTCCCCAAAGCTGTGCCGGAGTGAACACAGGTGAACCCAGCTCCAGGCCTGGGACTCCCGCGCTGGTTAGTACTGTCAATTTGCCAGGATTCGAGAGTCACCCAGGAAGTTGCTAAGTGAGGTTGACTGAGGTGGGAGGACCCGCCCTAAACGTGGGTGACACCTTTCCACAGACCGGGTCCTGGGTGGAATCAAAGCGCAAGGGAAGCCAGGCTCCAGCGTCCACCTCTCTGCTTCCTGACTGTGGTTGCCATGTGAACTGCTTGCCTCCTGCTACCAGCCCTCCCTGCCATGATGGACTGTGCCCCCGGGCCATGAGACAAACCTCACCTCATCTTTGTCAGGTGTTTGTTAAGTCTTCATAGCATGTCTCTGTATCTGTCCATCTGTCTGTGCCGTCCCTGTCACCACAACACCCCCCACCCCCCCCCCCACCTTTAGCTCCTAGGAATTTCCCACACAATCTAGAGATGTGGTTCTCAACCTTCCTAATGCTGTGACCCTTTAATACAGTTCCTCATGTTGTGGTGACCCCCCCCCCAACCATAACATTACCTTGTTGTTACTTCATAACTGTGATTTTGCTACTGTTGTGAACCCTAATGTAAATATCTGATATGTGACCCCAAGGAGGGTCATGACCCACACATAGGTTGATAGCCCCTGGTCTAGCACCTTGATGGAGATACTTCTCCCTGTGTGGCTGGCTGGTAAGCAGAGCCTCTGTCCTCTTGTGTAGGCAATGCTTCTGCTTTTACTAATGGCTCTCCTAAGACTACACTTTCATCCACACAGGTCCCAGGGCCAGCCACCTGCACGTGTTTTTGTGGGACGTGGGGAACTGAGTTCTGGGGCTTCTGAGGACGACAGACACCACATGTAGCCTGGGTGTATGCTGGCGCATATCTGTGCAGCAGGGTAGGGGAAAGTTTTTTGCCTTCAGGCAGGAGGCTGGCCCCACAGGCCTCAGGTTACCTTCCCAGCTGGAGACAACACTGGAGCCATGTTTTCTGCACCCTAGGACCTTGATGTCCCGGTGGCGTAGAAAGATGGCCTTGTGCCTCTTCTTTCTGTAAAGTTGGTGTCATTTCATTATCCCATCATGTGTGTGTGTGTGTGTGTGTGTGTGTGTGTGTGTGTGTGTGTGTGTGCTTCTTTTGTGACGGGAGAGCCTCTCATGCAAGTCTAGGGGTCAGAAGACAACACTCACATTTGCCTCCTTTGCATCTGTTTAAGACAGGATCTTTTCTTGCTGTATATGCCAGGCTGGCTGCCCCACACATTTCCGGAAACTCTCCTGCCTCTGCCTCCCACCTCCCCCAAAGGCACTCTGGGACTACAGACCCTTGTGCTACTGTGTGTGGATCTGAACTCAGGCCATCTGGTTCGCACAGTTTGCTCTCTAAGCCTCTCCCCAGCACTCTGGCCAGGCTTTGCTGAGTTCCACCCACAAAGCAGGGCACTTGCAGGTTTGGCTTCCCCAGACTCGCCACTCACCTGCCCCGTCTCTTTCTGTGGAACCACGTGTATTTATGCTAGACCACATTCACAGCTGTCCTCATCTGTGTATGCCTGTGGGTCTAGAGGAAAACCTCGGTGTCATTCCTCAGGTCTATCCACCTTGTCTTTTGGAAACAGAGTTTCTTGCTGGCCTAGAGCTCACTGGCTCAGCTAGGCTGGCTAGCTCATAAGCCAGGGATCCACCTAGCTCCGCCTCCCCAGTACCAGGATTATAAGCACTCATTGTAACTCCTGGAATTTTTACATGGGTTCTGGGGATCTAAGTCAGGTCCTCACGCTTGTGTAGCAAGCTCTCTACTGACAGAGCTGCCCTCCACTCCGCCCTCCTCTCCTCACGCCTTCTCCCTCAATCTGCTCGGCATAGGCTGCAGAGACCTCAAAAGCTCATGCCGAGTCAAGTCACCGAGACTGTTTGCAGCAGGTGTGTTGGACCTGCAGCCTTCGGGCCACACACAGATGAGGACAGCTGTGAATGTGGCCCAACATAAAATTATAAACCTACTTAAAATATTATGAGACTTACTTTCTTGGTAACTCATTTGCCTTGTTTTCAAGTATGAACTTTGTAGATGACAACACCGTGTCTAAAAGGATGTCCCTTGGAAGGGTTCTTGGCATGTCAACATATCTATGGTCAGAATCTCCAGGGCTCAGAATTTCAGACACTAACCGCTATGAACTACAAGCTTCTGTTTGTCCGTTCTGTGTTACTGTAATGAAACATCTGAGCTCATCAGCTTACAGGGGGCAAGGTTTACTTGAAGTCATGCTTTCTGAAGTTCCTGTCCTTGATTCCTTGACTCTGTTGCTTTGCACTTGTGGTGACTGGGACATCAGAGTGGGGGAAGTGTGGCAGGGGACTCCTATCCCAGGCACAGTGGTGGAGAAGAGGGTTGGCAGATAAAGAGCCAATATCCAATCCACTTCAAGGGCACACCTTCAACAGCCTAACTTCCTCCCACTTGGCTCCTCTGTGTGTGTGTGTGTGTGTGTGTGTGTGTGTGTGTGTGTGTGTGTGTGTGTGTGTATGTGTGTATGTGTGTGTGTGTATTGGATGCACGCAAGTGTGTGTGCACAGGCATGCACATACAGAAACTCAACAGAACATCAGATGTCCTTTCTCATACTCTGCCTTATTGCCTTGAGACAGGGTCTCTCACTGAAATGAAAGCTTGTCATTTTGGCTAGGGTGTCTAGCAAACAAGCTCTTGGGATTTGTCTGTCTCTGTCCTCCAGGGTGGGATTATAGGCATGTGCACCATGCCTAGCACTTACATTTTCGTGTGTGTGTGTGTGTGTGTGTGTGTGTGTGTGTGTGTGTTCCATGTGAATGCATGTGCCCACAGAGGCTAGAAGAGGGTGTCAGAGTTGAAGGTCTTGGTGAGCTGCCTGATGTGGGCGCTGGGAACTGAACCTGGGTACTTGTAAGAACATCTAATACCCTTCAGTGCTGAGCCATCTCTCCACCCCTACTGCGCAGCTTTTTCTGTGTGTGCTTCGAATTTGAACTCAGGCCCTCATTCTCACAGAACTGGCACTTGTAACCATGAGGCCTCTCTCCAGCTCCAGCCCCACTTCTTAAAGGTCCCTAGCTCTGTTGGCTGAAGAGCTCAGCTTGCAAGACAAGGACAGGAGTTTAATGTCTAGAATCCATGTTTGTTTGTTTGTTTGTTTTAAAAGCCAAGTATGGTGTCCCATGCTCGTAAACCCCAATATGGGATGTCAGGGGCACACCGGCCAGCAGCTTAGCAAATTGGTGAATTCCAGTCAAGGTGATTGGCAACTAAAAAAAAAAAAAAAGACAGCAGACGTTGTCTTCCACACACGTGTGCACACACGGCTACATGTACACACTTGCATCTGCACACACATACAAGTGTATCACCTTCTGGTACTTGATCCCGGGAACCAAGTTCTCAGTAAGAGGTCTGTCTCTGACACTCTGGAGTCCAATGCCAGCAAAATTCTCCTGTTTGGTTTTAAATACTCACCCCCACTCTTTTGTCAAAATTATATTTGTCTGTCTTCATCTGTTTCCAGTGTTCTCTGGATCTATCTTCCTTTTCAAAAGGAAGATCAAGAACTCCTCTTGAACAACCTTGGGTCGAACCTGGTGTCGTCCCTTTGAGCAACGAATCCTTGCAGGCATGCATGAGGCTCCTGGTTCTTGGAGCCCTAGAGTCCACACATCCTGTTTGCCGTGAGGGGCAGGTTGCGAGGGAAGAGCCTCTAGGAGTCTCTGGAGGCGGCTGGGTCAGGGTAAAGAGCAGGCCGACCTGACTCTTAGCTAACTGGGGCACAGAGCCTTCCCACAAGGGCCTGAGCAGCCTCCAAACAAATCATATTTATAGGGCACCTGTCAGCCCATAAACTCCCTTCGAATCCGAGATGGACTTAAAGCTGATCTTCTCCTCCTCTGACAGTCAGCAGATACTCAAGTGTCATGCACACAACACCCTGCTTGGTAGGTTTGGGTAGTGGTGATGCACGGAGGGAGCCAGCTGGGCTGGGGTCTCCTGCAGGCACCCAGGACTTTACATCTGGTAGTGCATCTGTAGCCCAAAAACTAAACCACTCGCTGAGCTGCCTTCTGAATCATTGGGCTCAAACCAGACCAAAGCTGGGGTCTCTCAGAATTCTATTATTACTGTTATTATGCAGTATGTGTGTTGTGTATGGTGTGAGTATCTGACATGTACGTGGGTGGGTGGGTGTGGTTTTATGTGTGATGTGTGTTTGTGAGCACCTGTGTAAAGTCAAGGACAGCTTCATGGAGCCAATTCTGTCCTTTTATTTTTTTTGCTTTTGTTTATGTTTTTTGAGACAGGGTTTCTCTGTATAGCTTTGGAGCCTGTCCTGGATCTTGCTCTATAGACCAGGCTGGCCTCAAACTCACAGAGATACTCCTGCCTCTGCCTCTCAAGTGCTGGGATTAAAGGCGTGTGCCACCACCACCCAACCTGTCCTTGTATGGGTTCCAGGGATCGAACTCAGGTCACCAGGCTTGCATAGCAAGCCCTTTAACCTGCTGAGCCGTCTAATGCTCCCCAGTCACCTTTTGAGTCAGAATCTCATGTAGCCCAGGCTGGTTTTGAACCCCCCATGTAGCGGAGGATGACCTGATCCTCTTTCTGCCTCTACCTCCCAAATACTCTGCTCACAGGCACACTATCACACCTGGCACCTGGTTAATGTGGTGCTAGGGCTGGAACCCAGGACCTTGTGCACACTAGGCAAGCATTCTGCCCACTGAGCTGTTCCCTCAGCTGTCTGCCGTCAACAGCTGTGGCCAGCATGCTGCTTGGGGCTTTCTACCATGCTGCCTGAGTTTCTAGAGTTTGTCTGGTCCCCAGGGGCTCCCACTTCACACGCCTGGGTCTGCTCAGCAGCCGGAAGTTTAACTTTGTCACGTGGTCACGGTATACCCAGCTGCTAGGAGTCTGGTGATGTGGTCTGTTTGGATGACATTGGCCGAACTGAATTTTGAAAGAAGAGAATAAACACTGGACCCAGAGGCAGGCCCGGGTGGAGGGATGCCCGCTGTGCTGGTGGGAGATTGACAGCAAGAGAGACCGCACTCCCAGGAGGCAGCAGGGTATAGTACAAGGCCAGGGTGAGCGGGGAGAGCTGGGAGGCAGAGGAGCAATGTATGTCCGGGGCTCTTTGGGGCAAATCAAGGTGATGGTGGGGTTAGGGAAACCTGGCATGGCTGGAGCTGAGTGGGCACTGAGCTGAGCTAACAGGCAGGGCCAGGGGTTATACAGCTGAGGCAGGCAGTGAAAACTCTCCTCACGGAAGGGCTTGGTGGCCTATGACACAGCTGTGGTTTCAGCCAATCTTCTTAAATTTTTTTTTTACATGTATTATTTCTACACATGTATGTGAACACTGACAAGCCATGGTGTGTCAGTGAAGGTCATAGGACAGCTTTCGGAAGTCATTTCTTTCTCCCCCATGTGGGTTCCAGGCTTGCTGATGAGCACCATTCCCTGCTAAGCCATCTTACCAGCTTCAGCTAGGTTTGCCCTGGAGACCCTGGGGCTCAGGAAAGGTTAAGAGTGCACAGTGGAGGCAGGGGGACTGTGTCTTAGAACTGGAGCAGAGGGTGAGCTCAGAGCTCTGTAGACTTGACCTCATGCCTGTCACCTGTACCACATCAAAGGCACAGACGTTCTGCCCAGCCCTGGTGGCAGGTTGGAAAGGGGAAAGGGGCTTGTCTGCTTTGACTCTAACTTGAAGGGCATTGGCAGAGTCCGGACTGGCTCTCTGGGTAGGTGGGGCTGACAGTACTGAAGTCACTGAGTTACCTGGTGACACCTGGCCCCTGAGAGTTACCTGTCTTCACTGGAGAGAAGCATATTTGCTACGAAGTTCATTTGGGAGTGTGTGTGTGTGTGTGTGTGTGTGTGTGTGTGTGTGCAGGCATGGGGGTGCAGTGTGTGTGCGCACATGCACGCATGTGTGTGTGTATGTGTGTGTGTGCAAACAGGTGGGCAGTGTACAATGTGTGTGCACATGTATGCATGCATGTGTGTGTCTGTGTGTTTAGGTGTGGAACCCAGAGGCTGATGTCAGGTGTTATTCCTCTGGATGCCAGCTACCTTGTCTTCTGTGACAGGGTCATTCATTGAACCTGGAGCTTGGCTTGAACTCAGGACTTCATGCTTGCACTGAGCTATCTCCTCATCCTTCACTAGTGAATGTCTAAAACCAGCCCATATCCACAGGGTCAAAGGGCACGCAGACTCACCACAGCCTGACAGCTGGCCAATCTGACCCTGCTGTCTGCTCTCAACTGGTGTTAGTGGCACCAAGGCAGAGTAACACAGTGGCCAGGTACCCAACTTCATGCCACCCACTGGGCTCTGGGCTAAAGCTACCTGTCTCTCCCAGCAATTAAGCTGCCCAGACCCTTCAGCTCCATAAGCTCAAGGTATTGTGGTTCTGCAAGGGTACCACTGGTCCAGTGTAAGACACAGGAGGGCAGGGCACAGACATAGCCAGGAAAGTGGCATACAAAATCTCAGAGTGAGCTGGAGGCTGGAGAACATAGGGTCCACGGATACTCACCATCTAAGTTCATGCCCAGACTGTACAGGCAGAACCGAGCCCAGAGGAGGAAGCCTTGAATACACAGCCCAAGACGAAGCTGTTTTCCGTGTGTGAGACGAGACTTTATTCCACACATCCATCATGCCCTCATCTCTGAGCCCCTTCTCTTCCCTTCTGTGGTGGTTTGAGTGAGGACGGCCTCACAGGCTCAAACATTTGAATGCTTGGACCCCAGTCAGTGGAACTGTTTGTTGGTTAGGAAGTATGGCCTTGCTGGAGGAGGTCTGTCACTGTCACTATACACTTGGAGGTTTCAAAAGTCTATGCCATTTCCGGTCATTGATCTCTCTCTCTCTCTTTCTGTCTCTCTCTCTCTCTCTCTCTCTCTCTCTTTCTATCTCTCCTTCCCTCCCTCCCTCCTTCCCTTCCTCCCTCCCCGCCCCCTCTGTGTCTGCCTTGTCATGTGGATTACATGTGCATTACACATAAACTCTCAGTGACTGCTCCAGCACCACGTCTGCCTGTCTTCTGCCACGCTCTCCCCCATGAGGCTCATGGCCTCTCACCCCAGGCACTGGGAGCGCCAAAGAAACTCTTTCTTCTGTAAGTTGCATTGATCATGGTGTCTTTACACAGCAATAGAAAAGCTCCTTAGACACCTCCCCCTCCCCCCCACTTTCTTCTTCTCTTCTTTTCTTTTCTGGAGAGTGTCTCTGTAGATGGGGATGACCTTGAACTTCTTACACTCCTGTCTCTGCCTTCCAAGTGCTGGCATTCCAGGCATGCACCTCCAGTCCTGGTTTAAATGGTTTTGGGGATAGAACCCAGGGCCATGCTAGGTAAGCATTCTGCCAACAGAGTTACATCTCCAGCACCTTGAGTCTTCCTTGTACATACTTGTTTGTTTCATTGGTGACCACGTCCCAGGCATCAGCTGCATACCAGACTGATAGGCATTGGGTTCTGGCAGCAGTCATGGTGGAGAGGAGAGCAGAGCTTGCCCCTGAAGTGAGCTCATTAATGAACAGGAGTAGGGTGAGTGGAGAGGACATCTCAGAAAGGATGTACCATGGCACATGTTATTTATCAAGGGGTGCAATGTTATTCAATAAGCGTCACTGTTTACCATGCGAGAAAAGCCAGGAGGTACAGCAAAACCCACTATAAGAGTTTATTAAGGGAAGGGAAGGGAAGGATTTGCATAGGCCTATAGAATGACCATGCAGGAAGCGGGGGGAAACACGTGGAACCCGCTTTTATAGGTTCCCCACCTGCACATGTGCATCTGGGGTTAACATAGCTACGCCACACATACGCATAGATTACGTGATCACACTGTATGCAAATTATGTGATCATGCAAAGGATGTAAGGCCCTAGGATGACTAAGTATCTTGCCAGCGCACACAACCCTAACAACACACACAACACGAGGTCGGGTAAGCAACATCCAAGGAGCAGCTGTGACACCCAAAGACCCAAGAGACTCACTGGTTCTCCTCCGGCCCCTCTGCATCCTGGATCCTCACAGAATAAGATGGTGCCAAGAGATCCCACCATCGTGCCCTTGGGCCAGGAAGCAGGGTGGAAAAGCGAAGGAGAGACAGCCAAATACATGTTCTGAAAACTGTATGTGGGGCCAGGGAGGTGGCTGGCGCCGTAAGATGCTTGCTTTGCAAGGGTGAGGACCTGAGTTCAATTCCCAGGACCCACTTCAAAGGAAAGAAAGGAAGGAAGGAAGAGAGGGAGGGAGGGAGAGAGGGAGGGAAGGAGGGAGGGAGGGAGGGAGGGAGGGAGGAAGGAAGGAAGGAAGGAAGGAAGGAAGGAAGGAAGGAAGGAAGAGAGAAAGATCCCTGGGACTCCCTGAGTAGCCAGCCTAGCTTAACTGGTGGGTCCAGATCAAAAATTGGTGCAATGCTCCTGAGGAAGGACACCCGAGGTTAACCTCCAGTCTCCACATTCATCACACAGACATGCACCCACTGGCACAGGAGCATGAAAACATGGTCACACACAAGGCTGAACACCAGAATCGCAGCTGAGACTACAAACGTCCACTCACTAACCAGCAAAGCCAAGGCTTTCACAGCCTCAGGGCAGCCAAGGCCAGATTGCCTTGGAGCTAGCTCCTCAAGTCTCTCCAGCTGCAAAAGGTAGCAGTCAGGGCTGCCTGAGAGATTTGGAGCAGGAGTGAACGCTGACTTCTGTCAAGACTCATAAGGCACTGAGAAGGGGCCCTGTCTCCCGATTATCTGATTTAAGCAACCCTAGAAAACTAGGACTCTCAGCCACAGACCAGGACAGAGACCTTGTTGCCTATCCTGAGGCTACACAGCCTGGTGGCTGCAGGACCCGGTGGACCGGAGGCTCCCCCACCAGTTCAGCCCGGTTGTGGATCACGGACCGCCCTCGCCCTTGGAGGTGGCTCTGGGCTCAGCAGGGCCAGGGGGGGTGGGGGGATGGCTTTGTGCCTGTCTGATTTTTATTTCCCTAGAAAAGAGGGCATGGCAGGGGCCATGACCTCACTGCATAGAAAATACCTCACTGGGCTCCAGGCTCCTAAGTGGAGCACGATTTACTTTGTTTTGCATATTAATTGTTCTAAAATGCCACCCGCTCTGGGATCAATTAAGCGCTCTAGTGCTGGGAGGAAGTGGGAGGTTGGCAGCTGCCTAGTGGCCAGCGGGCCCCTGCAGGACCTCGGGTGGTCCAAGAGGCCTGCACCCTGCCACCACAAGAGCACACTTTGGGACAGGCCCTAGGCAGATCTGCTAACACGGGCAGGTAGACTGGGCTGACGACCTGTCTTTTTATCCTTCGCCTCTTTTTAAAAGATTGGCTTTCTTTCGTGTAGCCCAGGCTGGCCTCCACTTGTATTTCACTTATCCTCTGTCCTTCACGTTCCCAGTACCGGGGTTTTAGGTTCAGGGCACCACACCAGGTTTATTGAAGCTGGGAATAGAATCCAGGGTTTTGTGCATGCTAGGCAAACACTCTACAAACTGAGCCACATCCCCAGCCCTCAAAATGACATTCTTTATTTTTGAGACAGAGGCTCATGGATTCCATCCTGGCCTTGAACTTGCTTCCTAGCTGAGGATAATCCTGAATTTCAGAATCCCTGCTTCTGCCCCCAAAGAGCTGGGATTCCAGGCATGTACCACCACACCTGGTGTATGCGGTGTTGGGCAAGCACTCTACACACTGAGCTACATTCCCAGGTTGCCCTTTTGATCATCTTTCCAATGAAGCCAACAGATACCAAGGCCAATCGGTGAGATCTGTCTCCTTCTCAGGCAGTGGCTTTGCTTAGTCTTTGGCCACTGCTGCCTGGGCAGCTGACATTCCTGACCACCATGGCTGGGTGTGGAGATAGAAATGCCAGTGACATCAGCTGCAAAGCTGTGATCTGCAGTACATTCCCAGTGACCTGTGATCTGCAGTACATTCCCAGTGACCTCACCAGCACGGTGCAGGCTCTTCCTTCCACCCCAGCCTGCTGTGAGCACCTCCTCAAACCCACCTTGCAACATTCACACTTGCACACTTCCGCCATGGTCTGCACACCAAGGAAGTTCTCCAGTCACCCCCCTCCTTGACACAGAAGGTCTTGTTCCCCACCTACCATCTACATTTTTACAAGTTTTATGGGGTTCAATGATCCGGTGCCTTGGGTACAGCCTTCCTTCTGTTCCAGTACAGATGTCCCCAGCTTGCCTCGTAGTTGTCCCTATGTCATTTTCCACACAGGTTCTATAGTTAGTCGTGTGTGTGTGTGTGTGTGTGTGTGTGTGTGTGTGTGTGTGTGTTATGCGCATATGTACAAGGTATACATATCTGTCATTGTGCTTGGAAGCCAGAGGAGGATGTCTAGTGTTCTGTCACTCTCCAGTCTATTCTTCTGAGACACCTGGAGCTAGGCTGGCAGCCAGCAAGATCCAGTGACCCTCTGGCCTCCACCTTGCCCACTCCCAGCATGGGGTTACAGGTATACCTGCCTCCACACTGGGCTTTTTCTGTTGCTGTCTTGAACTCGGATGCCCATGCTTTCGTAGCAACTGCTCTTACCTACTGAGCCATCTTCTTACCCCTAAGTAGCATTTTAAAGGACCAGACTTAGTTTGGTCTCCTCAGCTTCCTCCATCCCAACATCTTCAGAGGATCCCCCACTTCGTATTTTCTGTGACCTACGGAGGACCTTGGGACACTGTCTTAGCCACTTCTTTATTGCTGTGAAGAGATACCATGAGCAATGCAACTTTTAGAAGTATTTATGGGGACTTACAGTTCCAGGAGGTTAGAGTCTATGACCATCATGGTTAGGAGCATGGCAGTGGGCAGGCATGTGTGGTTTTCGGGGCAATAGCTGAGAGCTATCTTGTTCCACAAGTAGAAGGCAGAGAGAGATTTTTGGAAATGGCACTGATGTATGAAACCTTAAAGCCCACCTTCAGTGACACACCTCTTCCAATAAGATCACACCTCCTAATCCTTCCCAAACAGTTCTACTAACTGGGACCCAGTATCCAAATACCTGAGCCTAAGAGGATCATTCTCATCCAAGCCACCACAAATACCATGGGAAACCGAGTGTTTTCAGGCACATTTCCAACCTCTTCAGACTAGCCATGGTAGCCTACATCTTTAATCTCAGTACTCAGGAGGTGGAAGCAGGTGATCTCTGTGAGTTTTGTTAGCCTTGTTTATCTAGTTCCAGGTCAGCCAGGGTCACATAGCAGGACTCTATCTCAAAGCAATAACAACAACCAAAAAACAAAAACAAAACCAACTCTCTCAGACTAGCATATTTAGGAGAGTAATCAGTAGAGTCAGAAACAAACCCGGAGGCAGAAAAGTTGCTGGCTGGTTCTTAGCTGCCTCAAGGCCTTTGGGGCTTGGTTTGCAAGACACACACAGAGGGGGGCCAGAGAGGTGGGTGGATGGAGGTCAAGTCTCCAGAGGAGGCATCTGGATTTTCAGCTTGAGCAGGACCGCTCTGGCTTCCACAGTCACCGGCAAGTGACTCCCATTTGCGTGGGCGTGAGCTAGGTGTTTCCTTAGTTCCCACCCTGAGACTTGCAAGCTGCCATCTGTCCCCCAAGCTCAAAATGCACTCAGGCCAAGCCACTCCCTTCTGCAACTTCTGCAACTTCTGCCACCACTCCTTACCTGGGTAACACAAAGCTGCCCTCTTCCCATGGCCTGAAGCTGCAGCCTCACCCCTGCCCCAGGACTCTGGACTTACGGCCATGGCTCCCCTTTACCTGCCTGAGGACCTGGAGATCCAGAAAGGACTTCCTGGTGGGCTAGTCCTCAGGACTCCAAAGGACATTGACTCTAGTAGTTGTTCCCTGGAGGAATAGGGACCTAGAGCCACCAAATGTTTTAGACATTTCAGAGGAGGCCTGAATTCCAATTTTTTTTTTTTTTATGTGAAAGTTCTCAGTTTCAAAATATTGGATCAAAACCAAAAACTTCTTAACACTGGTAGATCCAGACAAGTTACATGTGACGAATGTGGTCTAAGCCCTGTTGATTATAATGGTAGCCTCTTGTTGGTATCTACTACATGACCCAACCAACCAACCAACCAACCAACCAACCATCCACCCATCTATCTCTTCATCTGTGGTCCACAGGACGTGGTAACTGCCTGCTGCTGAGCCTGGCGTGGGAATAAAGAACAGCTAGATGAAGGCTGGTTGCTGTTACCTCTGCTTTCTTCTGGTACTTTAAGAGTTTCATGGTTTCCTTTAAACCTTTGATTCATGTCGATTTATTTTGGTATAACATGTGAAGTGAGGTTCTAAATTAATTTCTTTTAC
Organism: Onychomys torridus; assembly: GCF_903995425.1. NCBI lineage: Eukaryota > Metazoa > Chordata > Mammalia > Rodentia > Cricetidae > Onychomys > Onychomys torridus. The sequence goes on from NC_050453.1 coordinate 65,636,589, forward strand.
AGATGGGCAGCCAATTGTCCCAATACTAAATGTGGAGAAATCCTGTTTCAAATGCCAACTGGATCATATGGTAACTTCCTATATATATTGGATGGCTTCCAGTAATTTCTAAATTATATGGCTATTCATATACTTCCTCTATAGTTCCAATTATTTCAGCTTTATAATAGATTTTAAATCTGTGTAAATAATGGAGAGGGTTCTCCTTGCTCCCTGCATGGCTGTTTTCAAACTTTTCCTGAATATGTGTGCATGTGTATTTTTCTGTATCACCCTTTCTATTCAGGAAGAACCATGTAGCTATTGTTCAGTGTGGCTGTGATGATGTGAGGTTTCATTTAGGGAGATCTGGCTTTCTCATAATGTTACCACTTTACCCATGGGGTATATTAGTTCACAATTGTGTTCTGCAGCAGTATGGTAAAAGGATCGCTTCACATGGATTTGGGCACATCTTCAAGAAATTTATTTCTGGGGCTGGGGGATGGCTGGGTTGGTAAAGTACTGCCCCTGTGAGCATGAGGCCCTGAGTTCAACCACTAGTTTCCATTTAGAAAAAAAAAAAAAAAGAAGAAGCTGAGTGTAGTGAGTGTTTGCAATTCTCAAACTGGAGAGCAGAGGCAGGGGGATCCCTGGGACTAGGCAGCCAGCCAGCTCAGCTTGATTAACAAGTTCTGGTCCTGTAAGAGACTCTGCCTCAAAGAACAAGGCGGACAGTTCCTGAGGGGTGACACCCCCGCTGACCTCTGCTTTCATCTGCCCACATGTGCACACCCACAGGCACACATGAACAAGCACATACATTGTGCATCTACACACAAATGAAAATTTAAAAGTGAAAGGTTTTCTTCACACTGATTTTACATTTTTGAAAAAAGTTTCTTTCTAGGTTGTTCTAACAACGGGTCCTCTTATCCACTATAACTCAGCCCTGATTAGTCTCTGAAGTCTTTGAAGGCCAAAGAGGACTTCTTCTGTATAGAGCTACCTTACAAAATTCTTTCGTCATTTCCCATCTTTTCCCCAGGTGAGTCTTGTGCGGTTTTAGGGTAAATGAGTAAATACTCTCCTAACAGTGAAATGTCACTTTCTCTTTTCCAACATGATGTCTCAGTCCAGCTTTTTCATACAAGAGCCAGAAGACTAGTGACGGTGGAGACCTTGGCTCTAAGACGAAATATATAAATGTAGACTTGAGGAATGATATATCCATCTAGTCTAGCTTATTAAATTCTTTTTTCCTGGGAATACATATTGAGCTTTGAAAGACACTTTTTTTTTAGATCGTGAGAGATAAAGAGAAGATCCCAGAAGCCTTGAGAAACCGAGAAAGTCATGCAACAGAGGATCAAGACTCAGGATGGCACTGGGTTACTTCTCATCAACCCAGAATGCCACATGCCAATAAGAGCTGCCTTCAGAATGTGGAGTGGAGATGATTTCCAAACGAGCTTTATACAGCCAGCCAAACTGTCAATCAAGGATCCAAAAACTGAACTTCCCATATGCAGTTTTTAAGGAAGCTATTGGCATGTATATTATAACTAAAAGAAGACAGTAAACCAAGCAGGGAGGTGGCTTTGGATCTGAGCACCAAAGAAGTATAGGAGAGAGGTTAAGGGTTTTCCTGGGATAATAGTGGAGGGAAATTTCAGAATATCTACCAGGAAGACATCTAGGAAGGTGTCTGGTCTAGGTCAGGTGAAGAGAACAAAGAGTTTTTAGAAAAAAATGGAAGTAATAGGTTCTTAAACGAATCGGATTGTATTGCTGGAGATTTTAAAACTTTGTGGACGTGTTTGTGGAAAGAGTAATGCTGCTTTAAAGTGTAAGTGAAAAACAGAGGCAATTACCAACTCCAGGTAAAACAAAAAGCTCAGCAACTAAGCATATAACATCTCATAACTACACCTACAACACCTCATAACCACACCTGCAACACCTCATAACTACCCCCACAATACCTCATAACTACATCTGTAACACCTCATAACTACACCCATAACGCCTCACAACTACACCCACAACACCTCATAACTACACCTACAACACCTCATAACTATCCCCACAACACCTCATAGCTACACCTACAACACCTCATAACTACACCCACAACACCTCATAACTACCCCCACAACACCTCATAACTACACCTACAACACCTCATAACTACCCCCACAACACCTCATAACTACACCTACAACACCTCATAACTACCCCCACAACACCTCATAACTACACCTACAACACCTCATAACTACACCTACAACACCTCATAACTACCCCCACAACACCTCATAACTACCCCCACAACACCTCATAACTACACCTACAACACCTCATAACTACCCCCACAACACCTCATAACTACACCTACAACACCTCATAACTACCCCCACAACACCTCATAACTACCCACAACACCTCATAACTACACCACAATACCTCATAACTACCCTACCATAACTACCCCCACAACACCTCATAACTACACCTATCACACCTCATAACTACCCCCACAACACCTCATAACTACACCCACAACACCTCATAACTACACCTACAACACCCGTATAATGGTTGATATTTATGTTATCAGCTTGACAGGATCTGACATAAGCCTCTGTGCATACCTGTTATCGACACTAACTTCTGGGCATGTCATGAGAGGTTCTCTTGATTAGGTTAATTGTGGTGGGAAGGTCTACCCTGAATGTGGATGACATCATTCCCTGGGCTGGGATCCTGGACTTTAGACGTGGGGAAAGGGAGCTGAGCTTCCTGACTGTGGGTGCGACATCACTTGGTGCCTCACGCTCCCACTGCCGTGACTCCCTCACTGTGGTGGGGACACCTTCGAACTGTGAGCCAAGCAGACCTTCCTCCCTGAAGTTGCCTTGGTCAGGCGTTTCACACAGCGATGGGAGAGGAAACCAGGAGACTTTGTTCTGCTGTTACCAACATGGAGGTGGATCAGGTAGAAGAGGACTCTGAGTTAGCAGCTGTGATGGGATGACATTGTGAGGGGAAGTGCATGTCTGTGTGGAGTGGCTGCTGGGGAACTAGCAATCTTCCATAAGAGGAGGCCAACAAATGATACGTGAAATCAGAAAAGGATGGTATTTAGAAATATGAAAGTAAATGTCAGAGGGAACGGTACGAGGGCTTGAAGTCATCTCCTCCGAGGAGACGTGGGGCTGCTGCTTTTCATTATTGGTTTCATGCAACCATTTGACTTTTACAACCTCATAATAAACTATTGATCAAAATGGAAATTTCATTTTAGAAGGTCCGTGTATTTGTGACCTAACTCCGCTTTTGAACCTCTCCTGCTGTTCAGGAAATGAGCTGACCAGAATTTTGAAGATCAAGGGTACAGTCGCTCAGCTCTGTAAATTACTAGCTGTATGACCCAAGGTCAGTTGCTCGGTCTCTCAGAGTCTCCGTCTGTTCAACTGAGAAGTAGGGCTAATTCTAGTATCTACTTCATAGGGCTGCCCAAAGGGTGACGTAAGCTCATGCCTGGGCCTGACACTCAGGAACATCCCCTAAAGGCTGCTGTTGCTGTAATCCCCTGGGTTTTGTTTGTTCTGTTTCTTTTGTTATGTGAATATGTTTGTGTGAGAGAGAGTGTGTGCATGTGATGTATAGGTATGTGTATGGGGTGTGTGGGTGGGTGTGTGTGCCCATGAGCTCCTTGGCACTCATGTGGAGGTCGGAGGACAACCTTGGGGAGCCCTTGCCTTTTGCCTTGTTTGGTGAAGGTGTTGTTTTTCCACACCACACACCAGGCTGTCTGGTCTGCAAGCCTTGGAGGTTCTCCTGACTGCCCCATCTATCTCGTAGGAGCACTGTGATTGCAGATTCACCCTGTTGATCTTGGCTCAAGATGGTTGCTGTTTTCACTTTATTCAGCTCAATTCCTAAGGGACTATGTGTGGATAAGTTCTCTGAGCCTTGTCCTTCAGACACAAAGAATTTTGCGCTACTGAGCAGATAAATGAGGTAGTGATGTGGATATCCAGGATCCAGCACCTCGTCTTTCTAGGACTCTGATCTCTCATCAGCAAAGAGAGAAACTCCTTTCAGGGTACCCTGCTCGTTGATGGGATGATCCTGGGAGATTTGTGCCCCACGTTGACATGCATTGATTTACTCAAAAAAGCAATCCAGTGAGGGAATTCCAAACTCATAGAATGAACACACTGTAGGAAACATGAGGAAATCTAGACACCCGTGTCAGCACATTGTTACTTTTCTCATCCCTGCAACCAAGTACCTGTCAGGAAGCAGGCTGCGAGAGGACAGGTTTTAATTTGAGGAGAAACAGTTTCTTATGGCGGGGGGAGGTAAGGTGGTGGGACCGTGGTGGGAGATGGAACTGCTCGCTCCATTGCATTGACAGGCAGAGAGAGCTGTGACCTTAGCACAGAAAGCCATCCCCAGGGGCCCACTCCCTCCAGTAAGCACCACTAAGCAAGCGTGTCCTATCTTTTCCTTGAAGTGTTCTTTATTTTTATTTTATGTGTATGGGTGTTTTGCTTGCATATATGTCTGTGTGCCACGTGCATCCTTGGTGCCCAGGGAGGTCAGAAGAGGGTGTTGGAGTCACTGGAACTACAGGCAGTTGTGAGCCTCTGGGTGGGTTCTGGGAACTCAACCAGGATCCTTCTTAACTGCTGAGCCATCTCTCCAGCCTGCTATGTCCAGCCTTTGATATTGCCACACAGCGTTGGCATCGACAAAGTTCACAATGGAGAACTGTAATTGATTTACAAAAAAAAAAAACCAAAAAACAAAAAATCAATCTCATGAGGCTGGAGAGACGGTTCAGCAGTCAAGAGCACTCAAGGCTCAACCAGGAGGACCTAAGTTCAGATCTCAGCACCCACTTACAAATGCCTTTAACTCCAGCTTCAAGGGCTCTGGCCCCTCAAACACACACACGCCTCTTGTAATATGTTAAGTAAGCTTCTCATTCGTGATGGGCTGCATTCATAGTTATCCTTGGTTGCATGCGGCCCACAGGCTGCATGGTGAACATGCTCAGGAGGTTTCAACTGCCCTAAACAGCACTTCCAGCTGGGGATTCGATGTTCAGACACATGAGCCCACCCCACCCCCCGGGGGGGGCATTTCACATGCAAACCAAGTAGGAAGGAGTTTTCCCAATCTTATTTCCTGTGAAGTGTGTGTGTGTGTGTGTGTGTGTGTGTGTGTGTGTGTGTGTGTGTGTGCTTATTCCTCCATACAGGAGTTAGGTGGCTCTCAGGGCCAATTTTCTCTTTGTGGTAACTCTACAGAGCTTCCAGCCTTCACCAGGAACTCAGGTTTCCAGGGTGGACGAGACTGGAGAGAGGTGGGCTAAAAGGTAAGCACTAGTGAGTGAGCATGGATACCAGAAAGCAACATAGGTTACTCCAATCACGTCCATTGACCAAAGAGAGTCGCTCAGGCATTCTGAGCTGGGGGTATGGAACGGCCCTCCAAAGTGCCTGACCACATGGGTCACTGGACCCAGGAAAGCAGTAGCAATTTGTATTGCATTTGTGAAACTGCAGCTACACGACCTGCATCGGGCTCTCTTGCAGGCTGCATTTGCCTCTTCACATTGCATTATGAATCCTCTCTGAACACATGTGGTCGTCGGCACAACACAAACTGAGGGAAAGATTTCAAGTGGCTGGTGACACTCTTTCTCTCTCCCTTGCTCCCTCCTTCCTCTTCTAATTTAGGGAACTGTGTGTAGGTGGCGGAGATCCAGGCTTCTGGTCTTTTCCATGTCAATGCTCAAAAATATCTCCCCATCCTTCCCCTCCTGGCCAGCCAACATGGACAGGCATGGCCCCGTCCCTCCTTCTTATGGGGAGCTGGGGCAGGCCTGGGTGTCATTCACTCCAGAAGTAACACGTCTGGAGGTGAGGCCAAAAGAGCCCCCCGAACAACTGCCTGCTTAACAACTGCACATGTGGGGTGCGGCTGCACGAGTCTCTGCTGGGGCCTCCTTGTGCAGACAGTCAGCCGGTGGTGTTAATGTGCTGTGTTAAAAGTGACACCAGGGAGCTGCAGGCGCCACTGTCAGCTGTTGCGGGAGATGACACCCCGGCCTGCAGCGTTGGGTGCGAGCTCAGAGCAGCAGCCCTCCCCCTCACTTGGGTCCCAGGATCCTGGAGACCCATGGGAAGGGGTTCAGGAGAGGCAAGCGCAGTAGCCCACTGAAAGGAGTGTTTTGTCCCCAGCTTGCAAAGAGTAGGAGACAGGCTGTGGGAGCAGTGAAGTCACGAGGCTGGAGGGACATGTTGGGGCCAGGAAGGAAAATGTCCATGCTGAGAACTCAGGGCTCTTTTCTCCAGGTTTTCTGTCTTCCCGTAGCCCTCCCTTCTTTCTTTCAAGGGTAGACCAGGCTGGCCTTAAAGTCGCTGTATAGTCCAGGATGACCTTCAACTCTTGACCCTTCTGCCTCCACTTCAAGTGCTGAGTTCCGGGCATGCATCACCATGCCAAGTGTGTGCGGTGCTGGGGATTGAACCCAGACCAGAGCCTTGCGCATGCCAGGCCAGCACTCTACTGACTAAGCCACATCTCCAGCCCTCAAACTCTCTTCCTGGTGCCTCCTCAGGCCTCCATAGAGTAGCTGTGGTTTTCACATGAAGTCATGGGCAATTTACAAGTCAGTCCTGAAAGAGTACCAGCTTGGAGGGACTGAAAAGGAACTCAGCAGACACTCTCGTCTGGTGTTGGGATGGACGGGCAAGTGCCCGGGCTTTCAGGGGACTTTGGAGGACAGTGAGATTGGTGAGGACTCAGGAGTGCAGAAGCCCAGAGAAGGGAAGGGAAAGGAAGTGACTGGATTGGGTAAGACTCCATCATTAAAGTCATGTGCAAGAGGGGAGACCTCGGGGAGCTCACGTTCTTCTGGGGGAGAGCTGCCATTGCAGCTAAGATATTCTAGTCCAGGTGCTTTGTGTGGAGACCTCACGGGCCTGGGGAGGAAAGTGTGGGGTCTGAGGAGTGCCCACCTCAGCCACGGGAGTGGCCCAAGTTTCAACAAAAGTAAAACCCAAGAGTGCTGCTCCTTTGGGGTGTGACACAAAACAACTCACCTTTTGGGCCTGAGGTGATAACTCAGTAAAGTGTTTTCCATGAAGTGTGAGGACCTGAGCTCAGTCACCAAAACCATGTACAAAAGTTGGACACGATGGCATGTGCTTTTAATCTCAGAACTAAAGAGGGGAGACAGGTAAATCCCTGGGACTTGCGAGCCATCCAGACTAGCTTAGTGTTTCCAGGTCAATTCAAGATTCTATCTCAAAAAAAAAAAAAAAAAACAACAACAACAACAACAAAAACCCAAAAAAACAAAAAACAAACAAACAAACAAAAAAACCAAACCGGTATCCTGAGGAATAACCAGAGGGTGATCTTCTGGCATCTGGTCTCCACATGCACATTTACAGACATACACATGTGAACACACACACACACACACACACACACACACACACACACACGCACACGCACACGCACACGCACACGCACACACACACACACCATCTCTTCATAGAATGAATTTATGTTATTTTATTTTTCCCTTGCAACAGTCTTGACTAGCTCATTATGACTTCCACTTTGCAGCCTGGGAAACTGAGGGTAGAGAAGCAAACAGTGCGCATTCCCATAAGTTCTTTAGAAAAGATGGAGCCCACCACTGTCATCTCAATGTCACCAGCTGCCGGTGCCAAGTCAAACAGCATTCAAGACGATTCCAGGGCCTGCGAATGTCAGTTCATTTGCTTGCTGAGGCCCATTGCCTCTTGGAACACATCCTGCCTTCCGTGATCCCAGCCTGGACCAGGTGGGATTTGGAGGGAGTCACCCGTTGGCTGGCTATCAGCCAATCAGCACCTACAGGGAACTATGTCTGGAATCCCAGATTTGGGAAGGATGCTAGCCAGGAATCTGAGACTTGTATGGAAAGTCCTCAGCACTGCCCTGTTTCCCTGTTAGCTCTACACTCTTCCTCTGGTTAGGAGCCTGGAACCTGTGACTTTTGAGACCCCATTAATCTTTTCCTCCAGCCCTTCAAGATTTCTCTCTCGTGGAAGCCAGATAATCAAAGGTACCAAGAAAGGTAACGCCAGTGTAGTCCAGTCTCCAGCCAGGCATCTTCTCCCCGTGTGTGTGTGTGTGTGTGTGTGTGTGTGTGTGTGTGTGTGTGTACGTGTGCATGCCTGCAGAGATGTTAACTGAGAGTCATTTGTATGTCAGGCGCCTTTCACAAATACACACTGATTATTTTACTTGTGTGTGTCTGTGTTTGTGTTTTTAATGGAGACCAGAGGGCAATGTTTGGTATTATCTTCAATTGCTCTCCACATTATTATTACTACTATTAGTATCACTGTATTATTATTATTATTATTATTATTATTATTATTATTATTACTATTACTACTATTACTACTACTACTACAAGTTCTGTCAGAGCTTGGAGCTCATTAGACCAGCAAGCCCTAGGGACATTTGTTTCTGTTATCCTGCTCTGGCATTGTTCAAGTGCACACCACCCTGCCCAGGTGCTTTATTTGGGTTCTGGGAACTAGAGCCCCATGCTTACCATACAAGCAGTTGACTGAGCCATCTCTTCAGCCTCAAGCACAGGTTTTAGGTCAGTCACAGCTTTTTATCCTGTCTTCTTGCTAGCCTCACTCCTTGGCTGTGGACCTGCCCCAGACTAGAGTGTCAGCTTCTGTCTCCACTGTGACCTGCTGAACTATTCCCTGAGCCGTTAGCCTTGTCTTGCAGCGCTGTGCCTGATTGTAGAGAAGGTTTTATCTCACTCTTGCCCTGCAGGTACTGAGCTGTGCAGGCACGGGCTTAACTTCTGCTGGACTAGATCCCTTAAAGCACGGATGGCCATTGGTGATAATTAGCTGAGCTCCTGCAGGCTCTGTCAGGCTCCAGGGAGCTGAACTGCTTGCCCAGCTGCCCCAACCTTGGCTCTTTGCAGACCTGTGTTCCATCTCTGTGCTGTCCATCCTTCAGGTCTCCTTTCTTGACTGTGAAATACCCTTGAAAATGTGGTCCCTCAGCCATCCTGATCTGTCCCTGTACTTCTTCACAGGCAGGTGAACCATTTCTAGTGCCAAGACTTCCTCTCCCAGCTCAGGTTCCCTTCCTGAAGCACTTGGCACACAGTATCCCCTCCATCTTCCCCCATGTCAGCATTGAGCTTCTGAGTCTCTCTTCCCTGACCACACCTTAATTTACCAAAGAAATGCTGCACATGCCCAATTTACAGGAGGCAACACTGAGGCTTGGAGAGTGTAAGTGGCTAGAGAACCACAGCTAGGAAATGAAAGATGCAGACAAGAACTGTTCCTCATCCGATAGAAGTTACTTAGGCTCTTACCCTTGTAGCAGATAGCTGATTCATGTGTGTGTGTGTGTGTGTGTGTGTGTGTGTGTCTATGTGTGTCTGTGTGTCTCTGTGTGTGGTGTGTGTGTATGTGTATGTGTGTGTGTGTCTATGTCTGTGTGTCTCTGTGTGTGTGTGGTGTGTATATGTGTCTATGTGTGTATGTGTGTCTGTGTGTGTGTAGTGTGTGTATGTGTGTGTGTGTGTGTCTATGTGTCTATGTCTGTGTGTCTGTGTGTGTGTGGTGTGTGTATGTGTGTGTGTCAATGTTAAGTGTCTTCTGAAATCACTCTCCACATTCTTTGAGCCAGGGTCCCTCACTGAACATGGAACCTGCCCTGGTGATTTGGCTAGACTGACCAGCTGGTGAGCTCCAAGGGATTTTTCTGTCTGTTTCCTCAGGTCTGGGATTACAGGTGTGTCCTCATGACCAGTTTTCCACATGGATGCTGGGGATTACACTCAGGTCTCACACTTGTGTGCTAAGCACTTTACAGATTGAGCCATCTCCCCAGCCCAGGCTCACTCTCTTGAGCATCAGCCACCCAGCATCACTCCGGGACACTGATACCCCACACACACACCTTGGCCTTCTCTCCCTGGTTTAAACCACAATGTTGATGATTGTCCGCCATGTTTCTGTCATGCGTGCATTTGTATGTCTCTTCTTTAGAAGTCATGTGGGGTTCTTGGTGGCCTGGTGCTATTTGCCCCCCCCCCCCCCCCCCCCCGAGTTTGCGTTCACTGTAGAAGTACCTACCATTTAAGGAAACTCACCCTTTACCATATGCGTGTTACAAATATTTTTTCTAGGTTTTTTTATATATATATAGTGGGATTTTAATATCACATATAGTTGAATTTTCAATATTTATTTTGTGCTTGACATTTAATTTCAACCCACGCCAGCTTTCTTTGGCAATATTCTGCAAGGTTTTGGAGGTGTAAGGTCTCCACTAGCACTGCCCCAGCTAGGGTGGTGGATCCTATCCATGCTCAGCTTGCCAGCAATTGGAAAACAGATCCTCCTGTTAGTATGTCCTTGAGCTCACTCCAAAATGGTCTAACTCACGTGTACTTCGGGCCCCAGGTCATCTATGGTGGCCCATGCCACAGTTGCAAGAATTGAACATTAGGTAGGTCTTTGAGCTCACAGGGCTTGTGGAGGACACTGAGGAAAATGGTTCTTTTGGGTAAGAAATTTATTAGAGGACTTGTTAATGCCATGGACAGACAGACATGCAGTAGCACAACAGGGGTTCTGCTGAGAGCTTAGGCCCAGGGTGAGGGGTCCCTTCTCATAGGTCTCAGAAGACAAGTTGACAGCAAAGAGCCTGCAGCCAGGCTGTCCATGATTCTGTGGCCTGATTAGCCTCTAGCTTAAGTCTAAGGGGGGGACAGCTTGGGGGGGTGGTAGAAGGAATTGGGAGACTTGGGAGGGAGTGGGGGATATCTTACCATAGCCAGGAAAATGGCAGGCATTCCAGACCAGAGCTAGGAAAAAGCACAAACAGGCTGGGACCAATGGCTAAAGTACTTGCTGAGGGTCTGAGATTGGGTTTTCTGCGTCTAGTGAAAAGCTGGGTGTGGCAGTATCTGTAAGCACTGGGTGTGTGTTTGGGGAGGGGCCAGTCAGTCCAGCTCAATCAATGTGCTCCAGGTTCAGTGGAGACCCTGTCTCAAAAATAAAGCAGAGAACAATTGAAGAAGATACCTCTCATCTTGACCTCAAGTCTCCTTGTGCATACATGCACACACATGTGGGCACATACACACAGCTGCACATACAGGGACGTGCAAGCATGTATACACCACATGCACACAATAAGAAAAACAGCACTAAAAGACAACCTATTTAGAAGACACATCTGCCTTGGTTAGAAACTCCAGGACAGGTTACATGGGGGGAAGAGAATGGGAGGGCAGGCTGGGACACCAAGGTCCTTGAGCCCGTGGCAGCAGAAGCCTGTTTGTGCTCAGGCAGAGGGAAGGTTCCCTCTCCCACCTGGGGTCCTTGGGAAGCGGCCTCCGTGCGAAGGGCGGGGTGGAGTTTGGCAGATCTGCTGATGCCCTAATTAAGCCGCGGGTACGTTTCCCAGCCCAACTGTCAACCAACGCGGCTGTGCGAGCCAGGAATGAATATTCCCAAAGCGCCAACAGAAGGAAGAGCTTCACAAAAACGGAGCCCGAGGGCGTGAAGGGAAAACAAGCCCTGTTCACACGCAGGCAGACAGCAGCCGCCGCTCAGCACAGCCCGGAGGAGGCGGAAACGCCAGCCTAGCGGAGACAGCTCTGCTGAGGCACCCCGCCTCTGAGTCCCCAGTCCCAAGCGCTGGCAGGTGTGGAACCCCCGGGAAGATGCTCCCTGCCCAGCTCTGTGTCCCCTCTGCTGACCAGTCAGATATGATGTACCAGCCACACTGTTGCAGGGGGTTTATGGGGACGGGGCATACAGGTCTAGAATAGATGGCTAGCCTGAGGCCGTGGCCTTGTTGGGGTGTCCTTGCCCCAACCTGGGTACCACCATGCCTTATCCCTGAATTTCTCTGCCTCTATCACCTTGGGCAACTCACTTCCTGGGGCTCCTTTTTCCTCCCCTGAAAAATGGAGTTACTAACTCCAGGTTGAAAGAGATCTGTATATTACCGGTTTACCTACCACCTGTAGTCTTTATAAACCCAGGGGCCTTGACAAGCGGGGAGTACAGACTGTTTCTGTTGTTTTGAGACGGCAGGAGCCCAGGCTGGCCTTGAACTTTATATGCAGCTAAGGATGACCTGGAGTTTCTGACGGGTCTTTCTCAGCCCCACAGGTGCAGGCTGGGTATGCATGCCTCTGTGCTCAGTTTTCTGTGGTGCTAAGGACCCAACCCAGGGCTTCCAGCCTGAGAGGCAAGCACTCTACCAACTGAGCCATATCCTCAGCCTCCAAAAAGTAGTTTTCCAGGAAACTTCTTTTCCTAGTGTGAGAGTTTGCCTTCTGTTCTTTCGGTCACATGGGGCCCCAGAGGCTGCTGGGACACTGTTTCCCAAGAAAGAGAATCTTGTGACACCGCCCACCTCAGTTCCTTTGCCCACCAAGCAGCTTTTGGCCTTCTGGGAAGACAGTGCTCCTTGGAGCGGACAAGTCACCTTCTTGGCCCAGATCCGGTGGTTCGGGGACCAACTTGGCTCTTTTTGGTTGCCCTCTGCCATGCCACTGAAGGAAACCAGGTTATGGGCTTGAGGACTGGACCTAGGGCTCCTGCCAACTCCATGGTCCCAGCAGAATCTGGCCTTCCATAGGCCTCCATTGTTGTTCTTCGTGCACCCAGCGCACATCCTCAAGGAGCCTGCCACATGGTGGTGGATGGAGGTCTGGGGCACTAGCTTCCCTCTTCTGTGAACTTGGGTCATAGCTGGCCTCTGTAGGCCAAAGATCTCACTGAATGCTTTGTTGCTTGCTTGTTGGCACCAAGGCATGAATGAGTTAATGTCAGGTCAGTGGGCTTTTAAAAGCTCTAGCCAGGACCTGTGCTTGATTCTGGAGGCTGAAAGAACCTGGAGCAGAGAGGGGTCTTGTCTGCTGCAGATTCACCACAAGTAACAAAGGTAGTCTGGGAAGGCCCCTCTGGCCCTGGCTGGCCACTGTTCCTTCAGTGGCTATTGGCACCTTCCCACAGAGACCCTGGAGTCCCTGCCTCTCTGACTGTATGCAGAGCCATCAGAAAGGCCTGACTCTGTCCTTGACCTCAGGGCCCGACTTTGAGGGCCACCTCCTACAACTTGGCAGGTTTGGGCATTTGCACTTTGCGCTCTGCTTATCTCCTGGCAGGGTCAATATTGGCTGTTTAGATGCATGCCACTGGCATGTGTTTGAGGTCTTGAATTTTGCCCTTGTATTTGGAAGGGGGCAAAAGAATCTGGGGTCAGGGAGACAGCCTGTAGCTTCTAGGCATTCCTGGGAAGAGGGCACCCTGGGAAAGAAATGTAGTCGGGTTGGGTAACCCAGCCACTCTGTTTCTCAGAGTTCCTTCCACACACCTGTGAATATACAACCTCACTCACATTTGAATTTTGAACCTCCCTTAAAAATTGTGTGTGTGTGTGTGTGTGTGTGTGTGTGTGTGTGTATGGGCTCTCTCTCTCTCTCTCTCTCTCTCTCTCTCTGTGTGTGTATGTATGGGCTCTGTGTGTGTGTGTGTGTGTGTGTGCGTGCGCGCGCGGGCAGTGCATGCATAAGTGTGCTCATGTGTTGTGGGTACACCATCTCACGTGTGAAGGGGATGCCAGAGGTTGATTTCTTCCTTGATTACTCTCCACCTTATTTTTTGAGACAGAGTCTCTCACTGAACCTGGAGTTTGCTATTTAGGCTACACTGGGTGCCCTGAAAGCCCTTGGGATCTGCCTCTCCCCACTGCCAGCTCCGACACTGGGGCTAAAGATGCTCACTGCCAATCTTAGGCTTTTTGTTGGTGCTGGGATCCAAATCCAGGTCCTCAGGCTTATACAGTAAATGCTTTACCACTGAACACCTCACCAGTCCTAATTTAACAACTTGATTCAAGTGTGTGCGCTCACATGTGTGAGTGCACATGACAGAGGCTAGAGATCACCCTCAGGCACCATCCATCTTTTTGTTTGTTTGTTTGTTTGTTTGTTTGTTTGTTTTTTGATGCAAGGTCTCTCTCATTGGTCTGGGACTGGCTAGTGAGTCACAAATCCTCCTGTTTCCGCTTCGTTCTAGTACTGAGGTTACAAGTGTGGGACATCATGTTAGCTTTTTTGTTTTGTTTTGCTTTGCTTTTTTGTTTATCTGAGACAATGTCTCTCTGTGTAGCCTTAGCTGTCCTGGAACTCACTCTGTAGCCCAGGATGGCCTTGAACTTAGAGATCTGTCTGCCTCTGCCTCCCAAGTGCTGGGAGGTCCTCATGTTTGTTTGGCAAGTACTTTAACAACAGAACACTCTTCCCACCTATGCTTGGATTTAATTTTCACCTTTATCCACACTAGAAGTAAGTACAGAGCAACACTTCTGTTTTTCACCTGAGGTACCCAGTGAATGCCAAGATTAATCCAGCACTGTGTTATACAAGTAGGCATCACGTTAGATGACTTTGTCAGATGAAACCTAACTGAGTGTCTTGGGCACACAGCCCTGGAAGACTGGACCAAGCCGTGTGTTCAATAGGTTGGTAGTAATGAGCCCCTTTAGACTTAAAGATATTTTCTACTTATGTTGGGTTTATCTGCTCATTGCCCCATCCTAAGCTGGGTGTGTGCCTCTGCACCCGAGTCAAGTCCTGCAGGTTAAGAAGGGTGAGTGGCCCCGGCAGGAGGCAGAGTGGGTTTGCTGCCTCTTTCCCAGAAGGTCTAAAGGCTACTCCTGTTCCTTCCTGCTCCTGGATCTTCTGCAAGCTCTTTTCCTGTCATGCTTGAAACATCGCTCTACCCACCCTCTTAGCACCCATGTATTCCTCCTCTCCCAGTACATGTGACTGGGGGGGTGCAGCTCATTTTCATCGGTTGGGAAGGGACAGGTCTGAGGCCAAATTTCGGTATGTCCTCTGAGGTGGGTCTTCCAATGACAAGCTAGAGCCACAGAAATCAGGGCTAGGACTTTCTCTGCCACCACCCCCCTCTGAAAGTGGGAAGTAAGCCTTGTCATTTATCACCCCCTGAGGAGACCTTGTTGACAAGAAGACAGAGAAGATGGTGGAACACTGGGTCCTGGCCTACTGTATATCTGCCTATGGGTCGACTCTCCTGGAACTCCCAGCTGAGCATCTCCAGGGCCCTTTGAGGCTGGAGAGCCTCAGGTTTTCTCTTCCAGGCTAAGGATGAAATATGGAAACATCAGCAGTCATGAAGGGAAACCCTGGGCTCCAACAGGGCCAATCAGCTCTGTGCTAACTTCATAGCTCACACCATCTCTACAGTCAAGCCTCAACCAGGTCTGTCTGATTACTGATGAGGTCTGCGCCACACCAGGACTCTGTGATCTAGTCATGTAGAGGCCACTGAAGGACTTCCTCTGTCTCTGCCTTATTACCTTCAGACAGAGTCTCTCAGTGAGTCAGAAGAATGTTGGTTTTGGCTATGTTGGCTGACCAGCAAGCTCTTGGGACCTGACTGTCTCTATTCTCCAATTTTGGGGTTACAGACAGCTCAGCCATGCCAGGCTTTTTTAAATTGTGGGTGCTGAGATTCTAACTCAGGCCCTCATTCTTGCAAGGTGTTCTTACTCACTGAGCCATCTTCTTTATTTTGAGAGACAGCCTGGTACAGCAAAATTTCTCTTTTCCTTTCCTTATTCCTTCCTTCCTATCTATCTATCTATCTATCTATCTATCTATCTATCTATCTATCTATCTATCTATTTTTGAGATAGGGTCTCATGAGTCTCAGCCTGGCCTCAAACTCCTTATGATATGAGAATGACCTTGGAGTCCTATTCCTCAGCCTCCATGTGGTGATTCAAAGGGAATGGCACTACTAGGAGGTGTGGCCTTGTTGGGGGAAATGTGTTGCTGTGGGGGTGAGCTTTGAGGTCTCTTGTGCTCAAGCTCTGCCCAGTGTGGAAGACAGTTCACTTCCTGTTGCCTGGTGGATCAAGATGTAGAACTCTCAACTTCTTCTCCAGCACCATGTCTGCCTGCATGCTGCCATGTTTTCCACCAAGATGATGGACTAAACCTCTGAAACTTTAAGCCAGCCCCAATTAAGTGTTTTCCTTTATAAGAGTTGCCATGGTCATGGTGTCTCTTCACAGCAATAGAAACCCTAGCTAAGATATTCCATTTCCTGAGTGTTGAGTTTACAAGCATGGGCCACCACACCTGGCTTGTGCAGTGAACAGGGTACAACTCAAGGCTGTGTGCATGCTAGGTAGGACTAGACCACTTGTCAAGGACAGGATTCTGTAATAAATGCCTCAGGTGATGGAGGGGACATCCAGAACTGAGCTTTCTGTGCTTGTAAGTCAGTGTCTGTTAATTAAGGTGCTGGGGTGAGGTGGGGGAGGGCAAAAGAGATACCACTAGAGGTAGATCGAAAAGGTCACATTTGTAGGCAGTGACAAAGCCTAGGTTTGGAGTCAGACAGCCTTCTCTGAATGTGAGCCTAGCCACACACTGGCTGATGACCTTGGGTAGGACACTTCAGCTCCAGATGTTATCCTCCTCTGCAAAGTATGACCAAACATATAACTTCCTAAGGCTCCTCTTTTCTTCCTTCCTTCCTTCCTTCCTTCCTTTCTTTCTTCCTTTCTTTCTTTCTTTCTTTCTTTCTTTCTTTCTTCCCTCCTTCCTTCCTTCCTTCCTTTCTTTCTTCCTTCCTTCCTTCCTTCCTTCCTTCCTTCCTTCCTTCCTTCCTTCCATTAGGCAGTCATGTAGCCCAGGCTGGCTTTGATCTTTCTATGTAGCTGAGGGTGACCTTGAACTTCTGATCCTCCTGCTGCCACCTCCCAAGTGCTGGGATTACAGGTGTAAACTGCTGTGTCTGTTGGGTGCAGTGCTCAGCATCACACTGAGGGGGCGTGCTTGCTAGACAATCCCTCCGTCTACTAAGCTACATCTCTAGCCCCAGGTTTCTCAGCCCGGGTATTACCAGCCTGCTGGCAGGGGAAGGGTTAACGATGACTGTGTCCACCAAGTGGAGTGCCCAGCGGTGAAAACACCGGACTGCAGTGACGGGGCTGTCAGGCTATTTTTGGAGCCCAACCACATGGAGTAATAGGATTGGGGCGGAGGCGAGCGTGACCAGAGGCGGTATTCTCAGCTACCGAGGCAACGGCCACAGCCACCTTGCCAAACAAACGCTCCTTGCTCTCTTCTCCTCCCTCTTCTTGGGTTTTATTTTGACCTTCTAGAAAACCACCCTCGCCAGCAGCTGGGAAAAGATTGTTTTTGATTTCCTAACTGTCGGGTGTCTCACATCCATGGCTCCCTACATTTGGCTCTAACTTTAATGTCCACTGCATGGTTGGGGAAACTGAGGCAGGAGGGTGCTAAGAAAGTGGTCACCAGGTGATCTGCATGGGAAGGCATTTTTAAACATTTATTTATTTTTATTTTATGTACAATGGTGTTTTGCCTGCATGTAGGTCTGTGTGAGGGTGTCAGATCCCCTGGAACAGGAGTTACAGACAGTTGTGAGCTGCCATGTGGGTGCCGGGAATTGAACTTGGGTCCTCTGGAAGAGCAGCAGCCAGTGCTCTTAACTACTGAGCCATCTCTCCAGTGTCCCGTTTTATATAGGGAAGGGATCTTTTAAAGTCCATCTTATCTCTTCTCTTTCATTTCCTCTGTACTTCCTCAAAATTTAGCGGAAGGGGTGGAAGGTAGGGGAAATACACACACACACACACACACCCGTGCCCCCGCCCAGGGCTTTAGTCCTTTCTATTATTTTTATTTTTTTCTTATCAAAATTCATGCTCAAGAGAGTTTCTCTTTCTGTCCTTCACACCCAAGGGCAGTGCCCATCAGCCTCAGCCTCTGCATTGCTACTCTTGGGGAAGCGTGCCAACGAGAAGGCAGGGCAAGCTTCTGTTGTTGGGGTGAATGTGCCCTAGCTGGCCATTAAATGCCTACTCAGGAGACATTTCACTACTGGCTGAATAGTGGCAGGGACCTCTGCCTGCTATGCCAGGTGTTGTAGAATCCCAGGTTCGGGTTCATTTGGGGACAACCTTCTCCTGTGACGTTCCCACGCAGGACCCTCCAAGAGTGGATTTGAAAAAGTAACCTTTGAAAGATGGGAACTCAGCTCTGGCTTTTCATTTTTTCCCCTTTGTGTGTGGCCTTTCTGTGAGTCTGTCAGGGGCTTTGGATCCCTGTGGAGAATTTGGTTGGTGGGTCGGCTTGACCTTGACATTGACACACCTGGGAAGAGGATTCCTCAATTTAAAACTTGCCCCCATCGGATTGGCTCATGGGAATGTCTGTGAGACATTTTCTTGGTTGTTAATTAATGTAGAAGGGCCCAGCCCACTGTGTGTGTGTGTGTGTGTGTGTGTGTGTGTGTGTGTGTGTGTGTGCGTGTGACATCCCTAGACAGTTGAGCCTTGGCATAGTAAGAAAAGTCACTAACAGGGATCCTGAAAGCAAGGCAGGATGTAATATTCCTCCATGGTTCCTGTCTCTACTCCTGCCCTGACTTCTTTCAGTAATGGATTGTTCCCTGGAATTGTAAGGTCAAATAACTCACCCCTGCCAAGTTCATTTTGGATATGATGTTTATCACAGCAACAGAAAAATGAACTAGAACAGGTAGTTGGTAATACGACAAAGAGAAAGTAAGCAGAGGGTTTGGGGAAATGGCTCAGTGGGTGAAGTGCGTCTGTGGAGCATGGGAACCCAATTGGACCCCTCAGAACCCTGGAAAAATCCAGGTGTGCTGGCTTGTCTTTACATGAACTTGACACAAGCTAGAGACACCTGAGAAAAGGGAGCCTCAACCGAGAAGATGCCTCCATAAGATGAGGCTGTAGGCAAGCCTGTTGGGCATTTTCTTAATTAGTGATTGATTGGGGGAGGGCCCAGCCCATTGTGAGTGGTGTCACCCCTGGGCTGGTGGTCCTGGGTTCTATAAGAAAGCAAGCTGAGTAAGCCATGAAGAGCAAGCCAGTAAGCAGCACCCCTCCACGGCCTCTGCATCAGCTCCTGCCTCCAGGTTCCTGCCCTGCTTGAGTTTCTGCCCTGACTACCTTCAACAATGGACTACAATGTGGAAGTGTAAGCTGAATAAACCCTTTCCCCTCCAAGTCGCTTTGGCCATGGTGTTTCATTGTACCACTAACTAGTACACCAGGCCCTGCTTCCTAGTCGTCTTGGGACTGGGGAGGCAGAAACAGGAGGATCTCTAGGACACGATGGACAGCTAGAGTTAGCGGAATGGTCGCAGCCCTGGCAATGAGAAAACTTGTGGATGACTTCTGGGGAGGGTTACTCTAAGTCTGTGTAAGTTAAAAGATACAGGTTGCTACAAGTGAGCTGTGACCCCACATGGGGGACATCAAGAGGGAAGACTTGGCTGAGGATGCCATGGGACCTAGGTTATTGGCACACAAGACTGGATCCCAAGAGAGGGAAAACAGAAACCTCGCAAGTTCAAAGCAGGATGCTGAGGCATCTGCATCATACCACACTTTTGAAGCAAAGGCCCCACCCTCTACAACTGGGGCCCACTCCTAAAGTGGAAAAGGCAGTCATTCAAGCTCAGGAAGTACTTGAGGGTTGGGGGGCTGCTAGCACCTCAAATTAGGTTCCCAGTAGTGTCAGGAGACCAACAGGGAGCTGAATGTGGCCAGTAAGCCTGTAGGGGATTGCCTTATAGTCAAGGATTGCAGAGCAAGCCTGTCAGATGTTCTAGGGGACAACAGGGGTCATACACAGGCGTGAAACATTGACCCTGGAGTGCAGACTCAGGAACAAGGTCTAGAGGAATGCCCTGCAGTGGCTTAGGGGCAGTAAATAATCCTGATGGGACCCGGAACATGACCGCTGGGTGCTTGGCAAGCAAAGATAGTCCAACCCAACAGTCCAGGGTGCCAGCAGGTCCCCAAGCTGCAGCCAGGCAAAGTGACCGAGAGAAAGGGCTGGGACAACCCCACAACAAGACCTTTGAAAAGTCAGCTAACGTGGACTGGGACTTCTCAGTCCTGCCAGCTGAGAGGTCAGAAGCGATGGTGTTTGTGAGTGCCTAGGAGCCCCTCGGTGCCCCCAGTCCTAGGGGGTGTGGCAGGCTGTGTGGCAATCTCCGCTGGGCAGAGTTTACCCCCAAAGCTCTTTCTGAGGGGGCAGGGTGCTGAGCAAATGAAGAGCACAAACAGCATTGCAAAGGGATTGTTTAAATTTACTTTTAGTCAAACAAAGTGACTCAGCCCCCTCCCAGGGACTCCCCTGGAAGCACCTATTGACTGGCAAACAGAAGATGCTCTAATTTAGCTATTCATTGAAACCCCACCCTATGGGACCCTCGCCCCGCCCCTGCATCCTCAGTTTGCTGCCACTAGTTAACCTTGATCTTGCTACCTGCTAGAAATTGGCTCTCTGCAGTCCCTTCTCCACCAGAGGAGGGCGAATTATCGGGATGCCCGTATGCCCGCTTCCCCGTGTTTAATATGCGGCAGAAGTCAGAGTCACTGAAGAGCGACCCCTCGATGCCCGGGCTTGTCCAGAGGGGAAAGAAATTGGCTGATCCCGAGGTTTTTTGTTTCTATTAATATCCCAGCACAAACGCATTGTGACTCAGCCTCGTCCTGCCCTGGTGCGCAGGGCTGGCTCCCTCCCTCCTTTGCTCCCAGGATCCCGCAGTCAGCCTGGCCCCTGGGGGGTCATTCGCTGGGCTGAGAGCCAGAGAGCAGGTGCGTGTCCTGATCCGCGGAGGAACAACCTCTGCAGTGCCCCCAAAGGCAGCAGTTTACTAAGCATGCCCGGTGACTTTGGATCCAGGAGTTAGGAACCTCTCTTCTGTTTAGACACTGGGTATCATTTTTGGCTGGTCTCAGAGAATGAATAGTGAGTAAGAGGAAGAAGAAGCCTGCTTGGCTCTCTAGGTGGAGTCTGGGGTCCCCTTCATAGTTAACCTGTGACTTTGACCCAGATAGGTTTGGGGAAAGGTTCAATGAAATGATCCGTTTTAAAACTTGCCGAGGGCCGGGGATGGAGCTCAGTGGCTAGAGAGCTTGTTTAGCATGGAGGATACCCTGGGTTCTGTCCTTAGTACTGCATAAACCAGATATGATGGTGCACGCTGCGGGAGGATGAGGAGGAGTTCAAGGTCACCCATAGCTGTACAGGGAATTGAGGCCAGCGTGGAACACAAGAGGCCCTATCTCAAAAACAAACAAAAACTTTGCTGAGTGCTTGACTTAAGTTTTGGAACTAGGAGAAAGATTGCTATTGTCTGATTTAGGTTTAATTGTCAACTTGACAGTCGTCTGGGAGGAAAGCTTCAGTTGAGGGGTGGCCTAGATCAGACTGGCCCGGCCGGGCAGTGGTTGTCTTGACTGCTAATTGATGGAGGAGGTCCCAACCCACTGTGGGCAGCACCACCCCTAGGCATGTGGTCCCGGGCACAAAAGAAAGAAAGTTAGCCATGAGCTTGGAAGCAAATCAGCAAGCGGTGGTCCTCTGTAGTTCTGGCTTTGAGCTTTCATCTAAGCTCCTACCCTGACTTCCCTCAACAATGGATTGTGACCAAATAAATCCTTTCCTCCCCTAAATTGCTGTTGGTCATGGTGTTTGTCCCAGCAACAGACAGCAAACCTGAACAGACATGAACAGCTTTATCGGGGTGGAGTTCACATAGAATGGAGCACCCTCCAGCGTGTAACTCGGTTACCTGGGTAGTAGTTGGGCAGCAATGCCTGTCACCTTGGTTCAAAGAGACACGTGAAAGAAGCATGTGGCCCAGGACAGCCATGTGGCCCAGGACAGCCATGTGGCCCAGGACAGCCATGTGGCCCAGGACAGCCATGTGGCCCAGGACAGCCATGTGGCCCAGCGCCCTCCCAGCTGGACTGAGGCTGTTTGAGTTTCAAGGTATCCCCTGTTGGGGCTAAGGAGAGGTCTTGACAGGTAAAGGACTTGTTATGCAAGCATGAAGACCTGAGTTTGAGCCCCAGAACCCACATAAAAACTCTGGGAGAATGGAGACAAACAGATCCCTGGAGTTCATTGGTCAGTCAGTCTAGCCAATCAGTGAGAGATGCTCTCTCAAACAAAAAGAAAGTGGAGAGTTACTAAAGAAGACACTCAACATGGATCTGCATCTCCAGGCTCCCATGCACACTTGCGTGCACACATTAAAATACTCTCTCCCCTCCTTTTCTTGAACCCTAATCCCTGATCCAACTGTTCTCCCCAGTCTGCCTCTGGCCTTGCCAGCCTGCTTCTCTCTGTACATGAGTCAGAGGCATGAGACTGTGTGTCTGTGTAGGGAGATATGCATGTACCTGCTAGGCTCCATATATGTGGCACTTATGCAAAAGCCAGTGTGTGTGTGCGTGTGTGTGTGTGTGTGTGTGTGTGTGTGTGTGTGTGTACATGTGTCTAAAAGATCCTGTCTGTGTGTGCATATGCATTTATGTGCATAAATGGTGTTGCCTATATATATGGCATTGCGTGTATGATTGCATGTATATCATCCATCTGTGAACCTGTGCATGTGCATATATGTTCATGCAGGAATGTGCATGTGTCTATGTTTGTAAGACTGTGCAGCACACATACAATGTGTTCATGGGATGCATGTGTGTGTTCAATTTTGTAAGGGCACACAACTTCGAAGACCCTTGTATGTATGAGTGTGATTTCTAGTGTGCATGCAGACATGTGCTAAAAATGCATGTGCATGTGGGCATAAAGACGATTCTATGTGTGTGATCTCTTTGAAAATGTCATGTGGATAACTGCGGGTGTTCAGGAAAGCAGGCTGCCAAAGGGAATCATGTGCGTCAAGGATACAAGCACCTTCCACTCCGAGGGACACCCTCTGCCCTCTGGTTCCTGCTGAAAATTAAGATCCTAATGAATATCAACAAATCTGTTCTGTACTGATTAGGACTGCTCTAAATGTTTTGCACTATGATTCAGGGAGGAGACCTGTGTGCGCTGTGTGCCTCCATCCATGGGACAGTTAATACCCCTGCTTCCGGGGCTCTCTCAGTCTATCCCAGAGCACTCACTGAGAGCATGGTCTCATGCTCTCTGTTCCCCTCACTTCTCCTTGCCATCTTGAGAGAAACTGCTGTCATTTGTCACACAGGCCACCTAGAACCAAGGGGCCACAGAAGAAGCAAAGGGGAGGAAGGGGGCATCCTCCCAAGAGTCCTATAGAAGATGAGCAAGTGGACTTAGCACTTTGAGCCTCAGAGCCAGGTCAAGCCACTGAGCCTCCCATGCTGGCCGGCCATAAATAATTGGGGAGACTGGGAAGTTAACTCAGATGGTAAAGCTCTTGTCAGCAAGCATGAGGTCTGATTCCCAGAATCCAGGTCTAAAAATGCCAACTGTGGTAATGTGCTTGTATCCCTGACTCTGAGGAGGCAGAGACAGGCAGATCTCTGGGAGGCAGTTCTTGACTGACCAGCCTAGCCTACTGGTGAGCTCCAGGATGGTGAGAGACTCTCTCAAAAACCGAGGTGGATCGTGTCCTGAGGAATGACACTGAGTTGAGACCTCTGGCCTCAGGGACTCAAGGACATGGCTAGTATGCGGGGACATACAAGTGGTAGCAGGAGTTAGGCACATCCGTGAGCTGGCTCTGTAAGGAGACCCCAAACAAGGGTAACCCCTCAGGCAGTCCTGGGTTTGCAGGACTATGATTTGATATCTGTGGTGGCTTGAACAGGAATGCCCTACATAGACTAATGTGTGTGGATATTTGGTCCCCAGTTGGAACTGTTTGGAAAGGATTAGAAGGTGTGGCCTTGTTGGAGGAGGTGTGTCACTAGAGTTGGGCTTTGAGGTTTTAAAAGACTCCTACCAATCCCATTGCTCTCTCTTTCCACCTCATGGTTGTGGATCAAGATGTGAACTCTCAGCTGTTCCTTTCTTCTGCCCTCATGGATTCTGAGCCTCTGAACCTGTAAGCCAAATTAGATGCTTTCTTTTATAAGTTGCCTTGGGCGTAGTGTGCTACTACAGCAATAGAAATGTAGCTAAGACAATACTTACCTTACCCTGTGCAGGCCCTGTTACCCAGCTGACCTCAATGATCTCAGCCTTGGCTCAGAAGTAGAAGTGGGTCCGGCTGGTACAGCATGAAGGTTGGGGGAATCCAGTGTCAGGTTCTCTCCTGAAGGAACACAAAAAAGGCATCTCAGAGGCTCCTGTACTAGTGATGGGACCCTTGACAGATGCTGAATGGTTTACAGTTCAGCCTTGCCACAAAGGGAAGGTGTTTGTCTCTCAGAGCACCAATGGTATAGTCAACGAACCCAATACACCACCTTCAGCACTGTGGTGATCACCATTCTGTGGCCAGGGTCTTATTTTTGGAATATTTCTTTACACTGTGTGAAGATGTGTCACTGTGATTGGGTTAATAAAGAAGCTGACTGGCCAATAGCTGGACAGGTAGAGGTTAGGTGGGACTTGCAGAAAAAGGAGAGCATGAAGAAGAGGAGGAGCCTCTCAGAATTGGGAGGAGACTCGGAGAGAAGAACTTGTCATACTGAGAAAAGGTAATGAACCACATGGCAGAGCATGGACAAGAAATATGGGTTAATTTAAAATGTAAGAGTTAGCTAGTAATAATCCTAAGCTATTGGCTGATCATTTATAATTAATAACAGGTCTCTGCATGGTTATTTGGGAGGGGCTAATGGAACAGAACTGACTGGCAACAGATGCAAAACTCTGCCAATGCTTATTACTATTGATGTGTTGGTCTTGTAAGTCCTAGAAAGGACCTTCTGCCCCTGCCTGCCCTTACCTTGTGGTGTTGGCTGCTCATACCATGCACTTGCATACTGTCTTCCTCTGAGTTATCAGCTGCCATGCCTGACCTATCTCTCCATCTATAGGCCCAAGTTTCAGTTGACGTGAAATGGCATTGGACCCTGCTGTGGTAGCTGAATGGTGTCTTCGTGTCTCCATTTATATGTTGGAGTCCTAAAGGCAGAGCCCCAGTATGTGACTGTATTTGAAAATGGGGTCTTTAAAGGGTAATGAAATTAAAATGAGGTCATTGGGGTGGGCCCTGACTTAATATGGCTTATGGGGTGGGACTGGGAGATTGCTTAGTCACTAAGGTGCTTGCCTCATGAGGATGATTCCTACCACTCAGTTAAAACCAGGCATGGCAGTGCTTATAACCCCAGGGCTGTGGAGGCAGAGACAGGCAGATCTCTGGGGCTTCCTGACCAGCCAGTCTACCTGAGTTGGCAAGTCCTACATCCCACATCCCAGGGAGAGACTCTACCTTAGAAAATAAGACAGACTGCTCCAGAGGCATGACTCCCAAGTTTGTGCACATATATCCACAAGCATCCCTTCCTCTGACATGTGCACTGCCGCCCATGAACATATACACACATGTAAACATGACTCCGTGGGTAAAGCACCTGCTGTGCTAGCAGAAGAACCAGGTTTCTGATTCCCCAGCACCCAGGCGAGGTTGGTTGCGGTGGTGCAGGCCTTGTGACCCCAGTGCTGGATACGGGCAGAGACATGAAGATCTGGGAGCGGAGACTCTGATATCTGCCAGTTGTGCTGGAATAGCTTACTTCAGCTTCAGTGAGAGACCTTGTGCCAAGACACAAGGCAGGGAGTCGTAGAAGATAGCCAACTTGGACCTCTGGCCTCTACATGCACACACACACACACACACACACACACACACACACACACACACAGAAACAACTAAAAAGGAGACAGCATGGACATACATGGAGAAAGAGGACTCTGAGCGAAAGCAGCCTCAAGAGCCAAGGTCAGAAGCGCCTGGGCAGATCCTCCTCTTGTGCTTCCGGAAGGAACCACTTTTCTGACATCTTGAGCTTGGGTGTCCACCCTCCATAGCCATGAGGATGTCTATACCTGTGTCTACACTGTCCAGTCTATAGTACTTTCTCATTGTTACCAAGACATGTGGTAAAGGCACACGTTCACGTTAGCATGTTCTAACTGTAGATGCCATGACCTCTGGTGAAGAGTGGCATACACTGAGGACAGCTGATTTCTCCTGACTCAAGAAGCAGGGATATAGATGATTTGAGAATGTCCTCGGGGTTTCTGCTTTTGCCCTGCTCTGTGTTGTGTTTCCTGAGTTGGGTGTTTGGTCATTGGGCTGTTGTAGAGGGGTAGCCTGGGAGGGCTCCTCTGAGGAGAGGACGTTTGACCCTCGGGTTGATAAGGTGCCGGCCCTGGACAGCGCTGGAGAATGACCAGCTCTTACTGTCACAGAGCTGGGAACTGTGCACCTATTGGGACCACAGCTCACTGACAACTGGCCGCTGACTTTGATGTTCAGCCCAAGGCCACCTGGGATGGTGCCTGCCTTCAGGCAGAGCCAGGCGTCCATCCAGCATCCACAGCTCATTATATTTGACTATTTTTCTATTCCTGGCAACATCATTAGGAGGATATGCAAATAAGAGAATCAACTGAATTTGTTTCACAGAACAAAGAACGACATTTAATCAGCACAATAAATACATGTAGCCATTTGCTGCATAAGATGACAGTTAATGAAAGAACATTGGGAACGAGGGGAAGTTTGGAGCTGGAAACAGAAAAGGGCAAGGAGAGACTGAGGTGGTAACAGTTCTAATGGTGAGTGACACAAAGGGTCGAGAGACCTGGGGCCACTCATTCATTCACTTACTCGTTCGACAAATATTTATTGAGCACTTACGAGGTTCAAATACTAGACACTGAAAACACTGAGTCAGGGGTGATGATGGCTCAGACAGTGAAGTGCTTGCCTCACAAGCATGAGGACCTGGGTCCCATCCCCTGAATCTGTGTCAAAATAGCTGGGCATATTGATGTGTGCTTGTAAGCCCAGTGTTGGGGAGGTAGAGACAAGAAGAGGCCTGAGGTTCACTGGTCAGCTAATCGGGCCTACTTCCAGGCCTGTGAGAGACCCTGTCTCAAAAATCAAGGTGTACAGCTCCTGAAGAATAACACTAGAGGGTCGCCTTTGGAGCTCACAGTACATGAACACACATGTACCTGCACATCCATGAACATATACTGCTGTGGGCCGCAGGAATATATCATAAGTCAGCTGGTTATGGCAAAGTCACTACCTGGAGAGATCAAGGAATTCCTCCAGAGGAAGCCAAATTCCAAGGAGCTTTTGGTGTTATTTGGCTTTTTATATATCAGCTGTATTCTGTTATGAAAATCATGTGTGCCTTCATAGTTTTCCTAATTGACTTTTCCCTAAGAAGGGCTAACAGTGTGGCCTGATCACTCTCCGGACATACACATTCCAGGTATTTGGAGAACAGCCTCAGGAAAGGCTTTCTCTGGAATCAGATATCTCCCTTAGCCACTTTCAAGGGCTAGCAGTAATAACAGTCCACATGAAAGTCTCCCGATTTAAGGTAAATTCCACAAGGAGACACTACTTAGGTCAGGTGGACGTTAAGTAATAGCTTTACACAATTTAGCTCGGACCCTCCTTTCTTACAGACTTACTAACTTTATAGACCCCTAACTCCTTATCTAATCACTTCTAGGAATATTTAGATAACCTTCTGTGCTGACAGCTATGCTCAGCCAGAACCCCAGTTCAAGCCTCCCTGTAATTATCGTCATTGGCAGCATCCACCCAGATCCATTCTCAGATGGAGGGAAAGTACCTTATCAGAGATACCTCTGTACTCTCTAAGAACAGACTTAAGCATCCAGGCCACCTGTTTGAGAAGGCCTGGCAGATGTGCCAATTAAGCTTAACTTCCTCCTTTCTCAAATCTTACCTCTGGTTCCAGATCTCCTTTAACTATCACCAGAGGCATCTAGCTGTACACAGGTTGCCTAGCGACTGAGCACACTTTGCCCCACCTTGCAGATAAACGGCAGATAGCTCGGACAGATAGGAGCCACAGGAAAAAAGAAGGCAGTTTTATTTTCTCCCATTGACCTAGCAACTTATAGATTCTTAACATTTTCTACTAATCATGCTTAAGACTATAGTTGAGCACATAAGATCCCTCTTCTTAGATATTACCCAAATTTAGCCTTTAGTTAATTCATTTCCCCATTGGTCACTTCCCTTTGGGGTTGCAAATGATAATTAACGGTTATTGCCCCACTGTGTGATTCTTATCACCCCTACGTTTGACCCTGGAAGCCTGGCTTTGCACTGCTAAGGGAATACTGCTTGTAAGTGTGTATATACTGGGACTCCCAGGGCAAGGGGACAGAGAAGAGAAAAGAGAATGGAAGAACTAGATGGGTAAGAACTTGAGAGGAACGAACTGAGATGGGGAAGAACTAGATTGAAGGACTAGAAGAGAGAACTAGAGGAACGAGATGGAAGATGAGGAAGAGCCAGATGGGGAAGAACAAGATGAGGAAGAACAAGATGAGAGAGAAGGAGATGGGAGAGGAGATGATATGGGAAAGAACTAGATGGATGAGAACCTAGAAGGGGCAGAATTGGATGAAGGAATTAAGACAGAACCTAGAGGGGACCGCAGATAAGTGTAGAGAGAAATCAGGCAAGAAAGGAGCTAGGCATGAGAGCAGAATAGAAGCTTATAACTGACACAGAATAATAAAGTGTATGGACTAAGGAGTTTCGTGTACATTGATTCATTTCTTCATATCAAAGATTAATTATCAGCTGGTTGTAGATTCTCCCCGGACCCTGGGAGGAGACTATTGAGGGGCTGAACCCCCCCAGTCCCCAATAATATACACACATGCAAAGAAAACATAGTGATCAGCACAGATGCTGCTCCTACTTACACGGGGCTAACCTTGTGTTGAGAGGAAGACATTCATCAAACAATCCCAGGAATGCACACATCATTATAGATGCTAGTAATGCAAGGGGTTCTGTGTTTGGCAGCTTTCCATCAGTATAACAAATGCCTGAGCTATTCAACTTAAAAAGACAAAAGATTTGCATTATCTACAGTTCCATGGTTCATGATTGGTTGACCCTTTCCTTTGGTGCAAAAGTACATTATGGTTGAGAGCATGTGATAGGGTAAAATTTCACAATTCAGGGACCCAAGAGGGGGCTGAGGTTTCAAAGTCACCTTCAAGGCCATACTACCCAATGACTTAAAGACCTCCCATGCAGCTAGATGGGAGGGCAGAGCCAGAATGTTTAGGCTCTTCCTGGTCTGTGCTGAGAAGCTCAGGTCTATGCTCAGGGAAAGCCACAGGGTTTATGTTTTCAGACCCCAGGGCTGGCTTCTGGGAAAAGAATGGCATGTAGGGTCTACAGAGGGTAAGAAGGAGACAGGAAGGCTGGAGAAGATGCCCTTGAATGCAAATGAGCGAGTTGAGAGGGTACCTTGAACCAGGTCAGTCCTTCCCTACTGGGCTAGAAATGTCCTGCCCATGGGACTGCCCTGTGCATTGTGGGATGTTTAGTTGCCATCTTGACCTTTGACCCAAATCGTGACACTTCTCCCCCCGAAAAAGTCTCCAGGTATCATCCTCTGTAGGACAGAGTTGTTAAGAAGTCTGACAGAGAGGATGAAGAGGAAGGAGGAAGAAGGGGGGCAGGGTGTTCTTACTTCCTTTCTTTTACTGTGATAAAACCCCCTGACCAAAGTCACGTTGGGGGACAAAGGGATTTGTTTGGCTGGTAGTTCCAGGTCCCAGCCCATCATTCAGGGAAGTCACAGAGGTAGGAGCTTGAGACAGCTCACACCACATCCATGGTGAAGAGCAGAGATAAGTGAAGGCACCCAATCTGCCTGATTGCTTTCTTGGTACTTAGCTAGCTTTCTTCACTCTTAACAGTCCAGGGCTGAGCCTGGGGATTGGTGCCACCCACAGTGGGCTGGCTAGTTAGCAATCAAGACAACTTCCCCACAGATGTGCCCACAGGCAAACCTGGTCTGGGAATCTCTCATTGAGGTTCCTCCCAGGCGATTGGCTTCAGATTGTGGCATGCTGACATCTAAAACCAACCACCACGAAGTGGTTAGCACTTGGTGACTGGATGGGAGGTGAATAGAAAAGGAGGTGTCGAGGACAACTCCGTGTAACAAGCTGTCACCCACATGTGGGTAACAGTGAAGGAGAAGCTTCCAGTGGTTTCCTTTGACTGGGAACTGGCAGTGAGAATCAGGCACATCTTCTCCTCTTACTTGGTCTTGGTTTTCCCACTTTCAAATGATTATGCTTGTGTTTGATCTAGAAGAGCAAACATCCGAATGTTATTATCTTTCCTGCACCCAAACCAGACATCACTAATGGATTATGGCTCTCTGAGCCTGGATATTCAGTGCTCCGATATAATTATCAGGGGCTGTGTTATGGTGGACAGAGAATCCATTGCCCCCCCTCGCCCCCCTTGTTCTTGAAACTGATTTCAGTCGCCCATAACTTGCCACAGGGTCAACGTGTTCTTGGTAAGGTTCAAAGTATCTAGTGAGTTCTGAGAAACGGTGAGTGTGCCACAAGACTCCCCATCCTTCACACTGAATCTCAGTCTACTGTGCCACCCACTCATGGAGACAGTGGCTCCTTCACACCAGTTACAAGTGCTCAAGGAGCCTTGAAGTCCCTAACAGAGTCCCAGGGGCCCTTGGGAGTGACAGCATCTGTCAGAGCCTTTACACCATCACCCATCTGGCTTGCTTCGCCTCTGCTTCTGTGAGACCTGGATCACTTCCTGAATTATGACTCTCTCCAGCCAGTGGAAATACAATTGTCCTCACCATCCCTCTTTGCCACAATTCTGGTTCCACAATTGCAGTTACCCATGGTCTCATGGCTAGAAGTATTGTCTTGGTTTGTGTGTGTGTGTGTGTGTGTGTGTGTGTGTGTGTGTGTGTGTGTGTGTGTACTTGTTACACATGCTTATGTGTGAATGTGTATAGGCCAGAGGTTGACACCAGTGTTTTCCTGGATGCCTTCGACCTTAGTTTTTGTGACAGGCTTTCTAATTGAGCCTAGAGTTCACCACTTAGACTAGGCTGGCTGGCCAGTGAGCTTCCTGTCCAGTGCTAGGACACCAGTGAAGCCACCATGACTACCTTTTAAAAAGAAGATTTATTTATATTTATTATATGTGTATGTATATTTTGCTTGTGCTTCTGTGTACCACGTGCATGCCTGGTGCCTACAGAGGCCAGAAGAGGGTGTTGGGTCTCCTGGGATGCAGTAATGGTTTTAAGTCATCATAAAGGTGACTGAACTCAAGTCGTTAGCAGGAGCAGAAAGCACTCAACCCCTGAGCATTCTCTGAAACCCACACCTAGTTTTTTTTTATATCACTTCTGGGGATTGAACTGATATAAAAGGCCCTAATGCTTGTAAAGCGAGTACGTTGCCACCATCCCCATCCCCACCAGACTCTTTCAAGAGAGACCAAATCTTCCTAACTTATTGCACGCTGACATTACACTCTGCCATTTTATTGCTGGTTGGTATTGTTCATTTCTTTCTGAGCCTAATTTAGAAATGAAATTCACTCAGGTATAGAAGGAAGCATGAGCACTGGAAAGATGGGTTTGGGGATAAAAGCACTTGCCTCCAAGTCTCATGGCCTGGATTTGCTCCGTGGGACGCACACAGTGGAAGGAAATAATCAACTCCACAAATTGCCCTCTAACCTCCACACAAACACCATGGCGTATGTCCCCCTCACTAAATAAACACACAACAAGTAAGTGTAATTTTAAAATTCAAGCTGTTTTAAATGTTCGATTTTTAAAAGTATTTCAAAAATATTTGAATTAAAATTTTTGCTATCTTTTAAAGCGGACTAGATTTTAACCCTTTAAAGCTATACATGTGTCATTTATGCACATTATACACATATGTGATTTAGTTCTGTGTGTGGTTCCAAGCACACACTGGGGTCTTGACACATACCCCCATGGAAAAGGGGGCAACTTCAGCTATGTATTGATTTGTCATTTTCATCAAGAGCATATCATGCATCCTGTTAGGGCTTTTCAAAAGCAGATGCGTGAAATGTGAATTTTAAAATATTTGTCTTTCTTCCAACCCTAATGCTGTAGCAAGCCATCCACCAGAATGATTCCATACTCCTGCTGCAGGCTGTATTGTCTCTCTCCAAAGCTACGTCCAAGTCTTAGCACTCAAAGTTGTGCCTGTGACTTCATTTGGGAATAAGCTCTTTGTAAAGGGAATCAAATTGATGTGAGATCCTACTAGATGTGGGTGGGTCTAAATCCAGTAACTGATGTCCGTTAAGAGAGGGAAACTGAGGCACGGACAGCAAGGAGAACACTGTGAATAAGGAGGAGAAGGCTCGGGAAATGGCTCATGCGGTAAAGTGCTTGCTAGGCAAGCATGAGGACCTAAGCTCTTATCTCCAGCACCCCTAAAGGCAGCCGCCATGTTGCACATGCTTTAGCACCGCTGCTGAGGGGCAGAGAGAGGAGGATCTCAGGGGTTGCGGGCCAGCCAGTCTAACACATCCCTGCACATGCATGTGTGCACACACACAGATATACAGACATACACACACACACACACACACACACACACACACACACACACACACACGCACACAGACACACACACACAGATGGAAGAGGAGGGTAGAGCTATGTATGACTTTCCAAGCCAGGAACCACAAAGCTCCCCACATCCAAGAGAGAGGGCTGGATCTCATTTTTGCTCTAGCCCTCAGCTGATCCTTGTAAGGAACAAACCCTGCTGGCAACCTTGAATTCAGACTTCTGGCTTGCAAAGTCACATCCTTTGTTCCAAGTCAGGGGGTCATTTCCATGGTGGCTCTGGAAAAGGAATGTAAGACCCAAGTTCAATTTTCTGGAAATAAAGCCACCGTTTTATCAGACTATGAGTGGGTTTTGTCCCCCTTGGATGGTGAGTTCAGTGGAGAAGCTGCCTCCTTGCCCCTGGAGCTAGGAGTGGACACTGCTCAGTACTCAAACACTCCCAGGCTGTACGTGTGGGAGGAGCTTCGTGGGGCTCCATCACTATGGTTACCACGGTGCTCATCTTTTGAGATGGCAACCTCACACCTACCTGACCTGTCCCCTCCCTCACCTCTCCTAATCCAGCCCTGTGAGTTCCATCTTTTAAAATGTTAAAAGATGACAATGTCTCCCAGTTAAATGCTTTTTTAGTGTTCCAGAGCATTGTTGGCTACATCACGAGTTTGAGGCCAGCCTGGGGTACATGAGATCCTGTCAAAGAAGAAGAAGGAGAAGGAGAAGGAGAAGGAGGAGGAGGAGGAGGAGGAGAAGGAGGAGGAGGAGGAGGAGGAGAAGAAGAAGAAGAAGAAGAAGAAGAAGAAGAAGAAGAAGAAGAAGAAGAAGAAGAAGAAGAAGCTGATACCTCAGTCATCATGGATGTTTTTATGCTTGCTTTGGTTTTTCAAAACATCATTTGCATTTTTCAGGGAGATTTTACTTGCACTCAAGCAAGAATGGCAGCTAACTGATTGGGCCCTGGTTCCCTGTTACAGTGTACATGGTTTCCCTCTGCAGCTGGGGAATCATAGGGAAGGCTGTGACTCACACCCAGGAGGGATTCCCCTTGCTCTCTTGCCTCACAGTCTTTGATGGACACTTGTGGCGATCAGCGAGTAGGTGGAGCCATGTGGCTACGTGGAGAGGCTTGCCCAGGCGGGAGCTGCAGCTTCAACCAGATCCTGTACCTGTGTGTTGTGTGTGTCAGCTGGGGCATACATCGCGACCAATAGGTGGGCAAATGGCACATCACAAGACACCCCAGTCAGACCGTCAGCCAGACTGCTTCCAGGTCATCTTCAACACAGGCATCCCCTCCCCATAGAGCCCATGGGGAACATGGGAAACGGTAAAGGGTGTTGCATTGGGGGCTGATTTATCGTACAATGCTGTAACTAGTATAATTATATCCTCCAACATCTGTAAGGTCGCCCCCCCAACACACACACACACACACACACACACACACACACACACACACACACACACACACACGACAGTCT
Organism: Onychomys torridus; assembly: GCF_903995425.1. NCBI lineage: Eukaryota > Metazoa > Chordata > Mammalia > Rodentia > Cricetidae > Onychomys > Onychomys torridus. The sequence continues at coordinate 65,670,608 of NC_050453.1, forward strand.
CACGTACCATCGCATTTCCCCACAAGCTTTCCTGGATTCTCACAAAGCTGGGTTAGGTACCACTGACATTTCCATCACTCCTAGACTAGTCCTTTCTCTTTCCTTCCTCTGTGAGTCTCTGTCCAAGGCTGCCCTCACCTAGAATCCTACCCTGAAGGCTTCAAATCCTATCACCCCCAGGGCAGGCATCAGCTCCTCCTGAGAACCTTCTCTGGCTCCTTGGCTGTGTCAGGCATCCTCCTGGGTGCCCCTCTAGCATCCATGCCTTTCATCAGGAGACATCATGCTGGAGACACTGCCCTTCCTTGTGGTGTGAGTTCCTGGGGCACGGTGCTATGTTGTGTCATCTGGATACCATGATGGCAAACAAGCGATGGGGTGTTAGGAGACCGTGAAAGGAGAGGGACCTGTGATCTCTGGAGCAGAGATTCTAGAACCGGCAGAACCTCCGAAGCAGCTGCCACACTTTTACAGGTGGGGATGATGGTCTGGAAAGGGGACATCCTTCCTCAAGGACCCCCATGAACACTACCCCCAAATATAGCTTAGGTTTCGTGCCAGGAAAGAAAAGGTGGTCTGGGTAGGAACTACGGCAAGCTGAAGAACAGAGCTTGTACCAGCTCCCAGCCCAGTGACCGTCCCTTCTAGAACCTTCCAGAACACACTCATGCAGCCCACACCCACTTTGACCTCCTTTTTTAGAAACAGCTCAGAACTTTAAAGAAGTGGCTTCCTCTCTTGAAGCCCTTCTTTATTTTAGAATTGGTGTGTGTGTGTGTGTGTGTGTGTATGCAGGTGTGCATGCGTGCATGTTTGTGTGAGAGAGAGACAGAGAGAGGAGGTCAGAGGGCAACCTCGGGTAGTTTTCCTCAAGACGGGATCCACATCATTTTTTGAGACCAGGTCTCCCACTTAAGCTGGAGTCAGCCAGGCTAGCTGGCCAGTGAGTCCCAGGGATCTATCTACCTGTCTCCATCTCCTCAGCTCTGGGATTAAAAGCATGCACCACTGTACCTGAATTTTTTTTTTATTTAGATCTTCATGTTTGCAGGACAAGTATTCTACAGAAGGAGCCATCTCCCCAGCCCTCCTTGCAACACTTCTTATAGTAATTAAGCAACTCCCTGGAGGAATTGTCTCGGTCCCTCAAGGGTCCATGCCCAGATACTTGGAGGGTGCTTTACTGCTGTTTGCTGGGGAATGGATAATTGCATGAATAAATAATGCTAAGCTCACCCGGCCTGCAGAGCTCTGGGTTCCACAGGGGAAGGGAGGTAATTGTGTGTGAAAAGGAAAAAGTGTTGCACTTTATAAAGTGAGAGTACTCCTGGGAGAATGAGCTAACAAACCAGTGCTGTGGGCTGACTGCGCAGCTGTGGCGGCAGCGGCAGCGGGGTCAAGCTACAGTTCCCCTGCAAGAGACACGGCCCAGGAGTCTCCATCTTCTGTCCCTGAGCACTCAGGTGGCCTGACCCCATTTCTCCAGCTCAGCCGCTGCAGAAGGCAGTGATGTCCATTTTCAGGTTCTAATACTTTCCACGTACCCACTGACACCCTGAGGTACCTCTTTTCCCTTATAGGTAAAATAGTAGAAGCCCGGAGGACCAGGCCTGCCTGTCTGCAGAGCAAATGTATGAAGAAGGTGGGGACCCGACCACCTAGCTCCTTCCTGCCACCACCTACAGAGGGCAGAGTCCAGAAGCAGAAGAACCTCCCTCCAGAAGATGAGGGTGGGGGCGGCTGGCTGCCTCCTCTTGCCCAGGGATTCTAACAGAGAGTCAAGGCTGGACTCTGGCCTGAAATTCTGGGCTGCAGGTTGTGTGTGTGTGTGTGTGTGTGTGTGTGTGTGTGTGTGTGTGTGTGTGTGTGTGTGTTTTGTTTTGTTTTGTTTGCCTGAAGGAGCCAACTGTGTGGAAGGTCAGGATCTTGGCCTGTCAGAGTGGGAAAGTTAACATTCCCAAGAGGCTCAAGGCAACAGGATTTCCTGACCTAGGACTATTACCTTTCTCACACTGCGTGGCCAGGGCTACTTCCTGCTACTATGCCAAAAGACCACAGAGATTGGGAAGGAGCGCTCTTGGCTCTGGGCTTTGAGAAGGAGGTAGGACGAGGCTAACTGCCCATTAGAGAGCTGGGGTTCTAGACTGACTCCATCTGCCTTTGCCATCAGCTGAAGCAAGCAACTCCAAATTTTTGAGCCTCAGTTTGCCTTTCTGTAAACAACAGAAAGGAGGTTGGGAAATAGAGTTCTGACTTGTAGATTCTTTTGCTGGATTTGCAAATTGAAAATTGCCCTTTGGGTCTGTCTGTCTGTCTTTCCTTCTTTCTTTCCTCCTTCCTTCCTTCCTTCCTTCCTTCCTTCCTTCCTTCCTTCCTTCCTTCCTTCCTTCTTACCTCTATTCTGATTTTAACTACCTATGTAGCCAAGGATATCATCAAACTTCTGATTCTCCTGCCTCCACCTCCCATGCTGAGATTGCAGCCATGCACCATCATGCCTGGTTTATGTGGCTACTGGGTATGGTACTCCGGGCTTCAGCTATGCTAAGTAAACCCTGATGACCGAGTCATGTCCCCAGCCCCTTTCCAGTGGGGTTCTCTTCCCATCCTTTGGTGACTCCACATGACCTCCAGCTGCTCCATTACCTCCAGCAACACCCCCTCCCCTTGCAAAGGCCAGGTCCTCCACAATCTCTAGTCTCCCAAGGCTCTTCCTCCCATTCGGTTTCCACCTTGGCTCTGCATTCCTGCTTGCTAGAATCTCCTCCCCGGTCTCTGTCCACCCAGATGTTGCCCCTATTCCTGACACCCTTTCTGATTTCTCCATGGTTGGGGAGCAGCTGAGTCTGCATCTGACCGCTTATATTTCTCCAAGTGCTCCCAGACCAGGAGAGGCCTTCACCTTGAACTTGTTAAAAATGAAGCTTGCTGGGTCCTATCTCAGGCCTACTGAAGCAAAAACCAAGGCTGAAGCTTTGTAGGAGTCCTGATGCATGCCTAAGCTCGGGAACCACAAGGTATCCTGTCACCCAGATGGCCCCGGCTGTATGTCATGTAGAGGCTTTTAGAGCCCAGCCCAGAGCCTTGCATGCCAAGAATGGACATGGAACAGCCTCAGGGATGTATATGGGAGGGTAGAGCCTGGGCTAGCACCTCACAGACGTGCCCTCCCTGTTCCTCCCTCCTGTTTACAGTCTTTTCCATGCATCACCCCCCCCACACACACACACACAAACGCTAAGTCCTGCATATTTGAATTCCTCCAGAAAGCCCCACCCTTACCCTAAGCCTGACAATACTCTGGTCTGCCCCCAGACCAGAATTTATAGAATTGTTTGTGGAACCTTCTGGACTCCATGTGTGCTTCTGCCTGACCACTCCCTCAATAGTGTGACCCTCAGGGCGTTCTGGGCATCAGCTCCACGCAGCCTGACTCTGGGGCCTTCACACATCTCTTCTGCAGACAGCTGCCACCTTGTGAAGCTTTCTGGTTTCCGGGACCAGAGGTAAAGAGCGGGAAGGGGAACTTCAGTGCCTCTCCTCCCCCGAGCTGCTGCGATCCTTTTGCTTGGGGTTCCGGTGCTGAGCGCTGAATCAGAGACATGTGAAGGGATTGGAGATAAGAGTCACACAGAGATGTCCCAGCACACGGGGACAGGTGAGGGGGTGGTGGGGTGGCCCAGAGCTCTGCTTTCTTAACCTCTCACTAGTCCACAACCAACCTTTCCATCCAGCGTTACACACCACTTGACGTTAGTTTCAGCACAAATGTCTCATGCCGTTGCCTATAACTGAAGAAGCCCAGTTTGGTGTGAAAATAACGTTTTCTCTCCCTCTTTTTTTTTTTTTAAGAATTATTTATTTATTACATATACAGTGTTCTGCCTGCATGTGTCCTGGCAGGCCAGAAGAGGGCGCCAGATCTCATTACAGATGGTTGTGAGCCGCCATGTGTTTGCTGGGAATTGAACTCAGGACCTCTGGAAGAGCAGTCAGTGCTCTTAACCTCTGAGCCATCTCTCCAGCCCTTCTCTCCCTCTTTATTGCTTTCTCTACATTCATGGACAAAGAGACAGTAAATTTAGGAGTTCCTCAGGAAGACTGTGGGTTGGGCTAGCGAGACGGCTCAGTCAGTGAAGAGCTTGCTGTGCAGGCGTCAGGACCTGAGTTCAGATCCCCCATAACCCACATAAGAGAAAAAAAAATGAGCACAGTGGTATATGATTGCCATTCCAGCACCAGAGAGGCAGACAGGTGGATCTCTGGGGTTTGCTGACTGGCCAGGCTATCCGAGTCTGTGACTCCAGGCTCAGTGGGAGTCATTGTCTAGAATGGAAGGCGGGGAAAGATGGGGGAAGATGCCTGATGCTGACCTCTAGCCTCCATGTGTACACACACACACACACACACACACACACACACACACACACACACACACACAACCGTGTGTCATTTCTTACAGTGGTACCTATATGCACTGGACACTTTTCAGAACAAATGTTAGAGGCAAAGTCGGTACTAGCAGGGTGTAGGAAGCACCCTGATAGGCTCTGGCAAGCCCTTTGCCCTGTGTCTTCTGACTGGGGACCAGCTTGGCCTACTTGGTAAGTGTCTACCAAAAAACTCACTTTCCTCAGGTTTGAGCTCCTGGGCACACTGTGGGCCAGGAGTAAGGGGGAGCTGCTTTGTTTGTTTTTCTGTCTGTGTGCTTATGTGTTTGTGTGTTTTCATGTGCATGTATGAGAGAGATGTCGACCTTAACTATCTTCCTCAATCACCTATCTATCTTACCTTTTATAAGATTTGTTTATTTTTATTTTACATATATGGGTGTTTTGCCTGCATGAATGTCTGTGCACCATGTGTGTAGACAAGAAGAGAGCCTTGGATCCCCTGGAACTGGAATTAAAGACAGTTGTGAGCTGCTACATAGGTGCTGGGAACCAAACCCTGGTCCGCTGGAAGAGCAGCCAGTTCTCTTAAGCACTGAGCCTTCTCTCCAACCTCCACTTCACCATCCCCACCATCCCCACCATCCCCACCACCACCACCATCCCCACCACCATCCCCACCACCATCCCCACCACCATCCCCATCACCATCCCCACCACCATCCCCACCACCATCCCCACCACCACCATCCCCACCACCATCCCCACCACCACCATCCCCACCACCATCCCCACCACCATCCCCACCACCACCATCCCCACCACCACCATCCCCACCACCACCATTTGAAGCAGGTTCTCTCTCTCTCTCTCTCTCTCTCTCTCTCTCTCTCTCTCTCTCTCTCAGCTGAGGATCGAACCCAGGGCCTTGTGCTTGCTAGGCAAGTGCTCTACCACTGAGCTAACTCCCCAACCCCGCAGGTTCTCTCTCTTACTGGTGCTTAGAGTTTCGCTGATTGCCTAGACTGGCTGGCCAGTAAGCTCTTCTCATCTCTGCCCACCTTCCCAGTACTGGAGTTTCATGCACACACCACTGTGTTCATTTAAAAAAAAAAAAAAAAAGCTGGGATTCAAACTCAGGTCCTCATACTTGTACAGCAAGCACCACACCGCCTGAGCCATCTCCCTCAGGCCTGAGAGAAGGAAATAGGCACCCAGATCTGTACCTACAGCTTAAGATGGGAGAGCTACTGCCAAGAAAGCATGAGTCGGTATGGGTGACCCCCAATCCATGTGTGCTCCATTCCACCCTGCCAGTAAATCACAGCCTGGATGATCTCATCCCTATGGCAGGGGAGGAGGAATTCCTTAAGAATGAGCTGCAAATTAGCATTTCCTCACTGTGCCCTGGGCTGGGTGCTATGCAGTCAGACCTGGGACACCCCCAAAGGCCTCAAGAAGGAACTAGTGGGAGGTTCCAGATCACTAGAGTGTGGCCTCCAAGGGTGGGGCACTAGGACCCCCCTCTTTCCTCCTCCTTCTTTCTGTCACTTTCTAACCACGGGTTTCTGGTCCTTTCGCCTGTAAGCGATGAGTCCCGATGAGGAGCCAGAAACTCAAAACTGTGAGACCAAAGCAACCTTTTCCTCTGGCTAACTCAATTATTGCAGCTGATTGTTACGGCTAAGTACCACAGGTGTTGCCTTGGTTAGTCCCGCAGAATTCAATTAATTACCCTGCTTTACAGAGACGAGAGCAGGGATGAAGCTGCCCAGGTTCACACCAGTAAGAAATGGCCTGGCTTTGGCCAGCACCCTGTCCCAGCAGGCTTCTTTGCAGTGTGTGGGCTTCCCAGAGCTGAAGAGAAAAATGGCGCAGGTCGCTGTGTTCTTCAGTCGGGCTGACCTACAGAACATGGCGGCTGTTAGAGACAAATTTAAAATCCCACTGATGATAGGGCAGGTCCCACAGCTGAGTTAAACAGTCTGTGTCCAGGTGGGATAGGTTTCAGGTCCCTGGACTGAAGGAGGGTGTAGGCAGAAAAGAAGCTGTTTGTATGTGTGTTCCAGGTGAGTATGTGTGCATGTGTGAAGGTCAGAGGTCAACTACAGATGTCTTCTCCAGTTGTCCTCCACCTTATCTTTTGAGGTAGGGTCTCTCACTGAATGGCAGCTTGGCATCTGGACTCAGCTGGCCAGCCAGGGAGACCCCAGGATCTGCCCACCCTGTGCAGGCCACTATGCCCAACTTTTTACATGAGTGCTGGGAATCTGAACCCAGGTCCTCATCCACTGAACCGTCTCCCTAGCCAAGTGATCCTTAGCAAGTGGATTAAAAAGAAAAAAACTGAATTGAAAGTAATCTGTAATGTACCAAGCCTCACAACTTGCGAGCTGTGTAATATAGAAGGCCCTAACCAGACATTTCACTTTGTAACAATAATAACTAGTTGAAGAAGTGTGCCGCCGAGGAGTGACAGACAGATGAACATTGGCGTCTAATGTGACTTATCCTCAGCTGAGGTCTTGTCGCAGATTCTCTAGTGGCCCCCAAATGGTTTCTCCTGTCTCCAGGGTATAAACAGCCCCAGCAGAATACCTCCGAGCACAGCAGGGGCTCACACGGATAGACGGTTGTATTGTAGGAAAACATTAGACGTTCTGTACTGCAGTTCCCAAGAACGAACAGGAACTGCCCCACCATTCACCTGAAGTCCTGGACTTACAGTCCAACTCGGGTATGATGTCTTGGCTTGGGCAGGTGGGGCATTACCCGGTACAGAGAACTGAGCACAGTCTCTAGCCTTTCCCACTCTGTGATTCTGAACAGGTCATTCAACAATCTCAGCTTTGGCTTCGTCCATAGGATATGGAAGAGCCCCCTTAGTTTGTTCAGATGGCCTGGGAACTTAGATTCCAGCATCGTGCTTTACAGTGCGTATGTGTGTGTGTGTGTGTGTGTGTGTGTATGCGTGCACATGCATGCACGTACACACAGATACATATATGTTTACATGCATGTGGGGACCAGGGATCAACCACAGATATCCTCAAGACCTTGTTGTGAGATATGGCCTCTCACTGGCTTGGACCTCAACAAGTGAGTGAGGCTGACTGGCCAGGAGCTCTAGGGATCTGCTTGTCTCCACCTCCCCAGTGCTGGGATTACAAACAAAAACTATTGCCCCAGCTTTTTTTGTGGTTCTGGGGTATAACTTATGTCTTCACGCTTGCAGGGCAGACACTCTACCAACTGAGCCATCTCCCCAACCTGGTTTTTAGGACATGGCTCAATTGAAAGATGGCTAAGGAAAAGATAGCTTTGGAGGGGATGGGGACCCAGTGGGTGACTCCTCCCTTCACTAGGACACTGCCCCTCTCCTAGGGTCCCTGGGCTCCTTCAATGTGATCTCCATCCTTGAACCCAGCTACTGAGGCCCTCATTCCTCAATTCCCTTTCAGCCAACTCTCCACTCTCCAGAACGTCAATCAAGATTTCACGAAAGAGCAGATGCAAAGAATGTAGCATTGTGTGTCCAAGAGTCTCAGCTCCGATCCCAGGGGAGCTCAAAAGCTACCTGGGAGCAAGAAAATGCCCAGACAAAAGGAAAGTGGCATTATTTTTTAAAAAAAGAAAACATACGTGTGTGTGTGTGTGTGTGTGTGTGTGTGTGTGTGTGTGTGTGTGTGTAGAAGTGTGTGAGCATGTGTGAGAGTATACAACTGTGTGTGAACATGTGTGTGAGTTTTCTCAGACCCTGTACTTCACTGACAAGCACAGAGAAAATCAGAAATGAGCGCCTTTGTTTATCTGAGGCTTTGAGAGAGCATAGATGGTTAAATCTGCTGACATAGAAATAAGCTTTCTGGGCCCATGAGTTAGTTGGCTCTGTGGTGAAAGGCACGTGCCACAAAGCCTGGTGACCTGAGGTTTGATCCATAAGACCCACATCGTGAATGGAAAGAAGCGATTCTTCCTTGGCGGGTTGTTCTCTGACCTCCACGTTTCTCCCCTGGGCACACCCAACTGCCTCCAGAGAAAGAATAAATAAATGCAATCATTTATTTTAGAAAGCGCTCACTGGTGGAAGTGGAAGTCTTGAAGCCTTTGTACTGTGTCAATCAGCTGCACTGCCTAGAAACGGCCCAGTCACCTAAGAACTCCTAAAGCCTGGAAGCTTCGTTTCCTGCCTCTTCCCACCACAGCTGTTGCCCTCGGTGGTCTGGGGATTCATGTCCCTATCTGGGGGGATTTGCAGCTACCTCATGCTTATTCCAAACTTTGTCCAGTAAAACGAGGAACTCCCCCACCTGGACTGTAACACAGTTAGTTAGGAAAGTGCTTGCATACTCTGCACAAAGCCCAGGCACTCCATAACCTGGGCACGGTGGTACACACCTGTAAGGCCGGGACTTGAGCATTAGAGGCAGGAGGATCAGAAGTTCATCCCTGTCTACACAGTAAGCTGAAAGCTAGCCTGGGCTACAACAGAGACCCTGTCTCAATAACAAAACAAGGAGCCTGGGAGTAAGTAAATAAGTAAGTTAGTAAGGCTCTTGCCATGCGAGCATGAGGTCCTGCTTGATCCTCAGAGCCTGTGTAAAAAGCCTGGCAAGATGATTGCCATTCATAAGCCCAGCACTAGTGAGGTGGACACAGGCATCCTGGAGCTGGCTGTCTAGGCTGTTTACGCGAGAGCAGCCAAGCTCCAGGTTTAGTGATGCTGTTTCCAAGAACAAAGTGGAGAATGTCTAAGGAAGACACCCGTGCCTCCCCTCCCCACATGCACACACACACACACACACACACACGCACACACCACATAAAAATGTACACAGACAAAATTAAAACAAAAAGCAAACAGTAAGACACAGAGACAAGGGAATCCTCTCAAGAATGAGGAGTGTGGAGCCCATCAAGGGTGAGCACAGAGACCATGCAGGCAGAGTGTCTAAGTCCAGTGAGGAAGCGTGCACGTGCAGGCAGCCCTGTGACTCCATGGACCTAATGGCTTGCTTCCCAGATGCCTCCATGGGGCAGAATTTGGACAGAGCCTTTCCTTTCCCCATCTAATTTTACTTTTAGGGAAGGAACTAACCTTCATAGAATTCTCACTTCCAAGGGTCTAGGCTCATCTATGAGAAGCACCCACACCGTTGTGGGTGTGACTCAGTGATCCCAGCTATCTAACCTGTAGCAGGGTCCTTTGACAAGCCACTAGCAGACCAGTCATTCTGAACTGGTATGTCCTGGATTCTGCTGTGTCCTGGGCTCTTTGATAATTGGGTGTGGGAAATGTCATGTCTAACCCGATTAGATCTATTTCAAGGGGTTGAGGACGTGGCTCTGTCAGTAAAGTGCTCGCTGCTCAAGCATGAGCCCAGCACCCACATAAGAAGCAGGCTTGGTAGAGCATGCCTGCACTCCTGCACTGGGAGGCAGAGAGAGGAGGACCTCATGGGCTTGCTGGCTAACAAGCTTGTCCACCTGAACTTGTGAGTTCCAAGTTTGGTGAGAAACTCTGTTTCAAAAGATAAGGTGGAGCACTGGACGCTGCTCTCCACAAGCATGTATACATATAGTCATACTTGTATATATACATATACAGACACTACCCCCCTGTGGTGGTATTGTGTTCCTCAAAATATTGTGCACCCTAATAAACTTATCTGGAGTCAGAGAACAGAACAGCCACTAGATGTAGAGGCCAGAAAATGGTGGCACACATGCCTTTAATCCTCACATTCCAGAGGCAGAGATCCACCTGGATCTCTGAGTTCAGTTCAAGGCCACTGTGGTGACTCATGCCTTTAATCCCAGGAAGTAATGGCAGGAAACAGAAAGGTATATAAGGCATGAGGACCAGGAACTAGAGCCTGGTTAAGCTTTTAGGCTTCTAGCAGCAGTTCAGCTGAGATCCATTCTGGATGAGGACTCAGAGGCTTCCAGCCTGAGGAAACAGGATCAGCTGAGGAATTGGCAAGGTGAGGTGGCTGTGGTTTGTTCTGTTTGTCTCATCTTCCAGCAGTCACCCCAATACCTGGCTCCAGGTGTGTTTTGGGGGGTTTTGTTTTGTTTTTGTTTTTTGGGTTTTTTGTTTTTGTTTTGTTTTTTTAAAGATTTATTTATTTATTATGTATACAGCATGTATGACTGCAGGCCAGAAGAGGGCACCAGATCTCATTACAGATGGTTGTGAGCCACCATGTGGTTGCTGGGAATTGAACTCAGGACCTCTGGAAGAGCAGTCAGGGCTCTTAACCTCTGAGCCATCTCTCCAGCCCTCCAGGTGTGTTTTTATTAATAAGTCCTTCTAACAATTCATGCTACCCTGCCCACAGATATGAGCCAAGTTTTAGCACCTACTTTAAAGGATGCGTTTTTGTAGTGGTTTTTGAATGCCGGGACTCAGTTTCCCCGTCAGCAGGATGGCAGATGCTGCTTCCCAGAAGACAGGCTGAACCCACCCAAGTCCCGGTCCTGGTTGGTCAGTGTCTCCCTGGGGCAAGCAGTCAGTTCTGACCTGCAGGTGTCTGACACATTTATGCTTAGTGTTGGCTGAGGTGTGTGACCCTGATTTAGGGGCCTCTTATCTTGGGGGTTTTGGTCAGTTGTCAGTGAGCCAATACACTCTCCCCTGCTCCCTGGTGGCAATCCAAATACAGTCATGACAGCGGCAGAGCGGGGGGGGGGGGGGGGGGGGTTTGGGGGTCAGATGGGCAAGCACGCTCCCAGAGTCTCTCTGCCTTTGAGTGCATCTCCCTCAGGTGCCCGCCATTTTAGATAGCAGCATCCTGCCCTCTGACTGTAGGACTTTGCCAGACACTGCCTGTTCTGAAAGGAGGAAACAAAGAAAGAAGTTTCCAGAACTTCTAACTTCATTTCATCTTTGAGCTAGATTTTCTATTGTCCCCATGGAGAATGTTTAATCTCGTAGTTAAAAAGCCATTGAAGGGGGTGGGGGGAAGAGAGATATTGCTCAGTGGCTAAGAACACATACTGCTCTTGCAGGGGACCCAAGGACTCAAGTTTGGTTCCCTGCACCCATGATGGATGGCTCAAAACCACCTCTAACTCCAGTTCCAAGACCTCTGGCCTGCACTAACACCTGCATTCAAACGCACGAACATGCACACACACACACACACACACACACACACACACACACACACACACAAACACTTCAAAATTTGTAATAATAATAATAATAAAACCTTAAGCAGCTTTCTTTCTTCCTCTGATTATGCAGGGAATAACATCTCCCTGCAAATTCATTTGGCCTGGGAGCCTTAGGCCTTAAGGGAATTCAGCAGATGGCTTGAGTTAACTTCCGATCCAGTTTGGATAATGACGTCACAGCCTGCCTGCCGGTCTGATCTGGCAGCCCCGATCCCTGAGCCGCCCACATCTGGAACTAGAAGTGGACAAGTGGATTCCAAAGCCTAGCCCTGCCTCTGTCCAATTCACTCTTAGCCGTGGGCCACAGGGACATGCAACCCTGTGCACATTCCCACATTCCCATACCCTCTGCGCCCCTCTCTTCTCTGCTGAATGTCAGTTGTGAGTTCTGACAGCTCAGGCAGGTGGGCGTCAGCGTGACTAGGACATCCTCCATTGCACAGAGCTGTTGGAGGCACCTGGCTATGGTGAGCCACCCCTAGCCTGTGTTCAAGGTACAAGAACCCCCATGATTTGCTTTGCGTCTACTCTGGGAGTGGGGAGAGATGACACACCCTCCCCACCCTCTTGCCTCATGCCTTGGACTTTGAGACACATGTATGTACTGTGGCATCTGCACCACGCCAAACATCTGGAAGGAAATGGGGATGGGGTGGGGTGGGGAATCCACCAGGAATTTAAATGTTTGTTCTACACAGTATCTTTGAACATGGAGTCAGGGAAACTTGACATCTTTAGCCAATTGCTTGGTGGTATGCAGACTCAAGCCAGCATATAATCCGATAAAGGATGTCCCTCCTTGCCCTCTCTCTCTGATCATGCAACCGTTCACTGGACAGCCTGGGAATGTTCTCTCTTTTCTTCTCAGATGTTTCTGGAGTCAACAGGAACCAGCGGAAGGCTGTTCAACCAGCCACCCTGGGGGTAGTCATATCCAAGAACCAAGGCATTTCAGAGGAAGAGCGCTGGGTATTTAGGGCAGGTTTATGTGCTATGGCATTGCCTCCTTAGTCTCCCAGAGCTCATGTCTTTCATATTGACCATCACATGAGCACAGCATGCCTCAGTGTGCCATCGCCCACAAAACAGAATGGTCCTGCTGGTCCATCGCTCCTCCGGCCAGGAGTGACTCCCTTTTGTCTTAGAAAGGAAAGAATCAGAATGAATAGAAAACTGGTTACAGCATCTTAAAGAAGATGACTTCAGCTTACAGGATTAATCAGGGCTGAGGAGATACTTCAATCATCAAGGATGTACCTGAGTTCAATCCCCAGGACCTTTGCAAGAGAAAACTGGCCACGGCAGTACACACTTGTGATCCCAGAGCTGGGAAGGTGGAGACAGACAGACCACTGGGACTCGCTGCCCAGTTAGCCTTGCTTACCTGACAAGCTTCGGGCCAGTGAAAGAGCTGGTTCCAAGAAAATGGTGGGCAGTGCCCGAAGAACAAAAGGCTGTCCTCTGGCCTCTACACACATATATGTGAATCTTCACACACATGTGCATGCACGCACAGGCACACGCACATACACAGAAACACATACATGTAAATACACGAGGATTAATCAGACATTCAAACACTAAGGAATGAACTGTCTTAAAACGTGTCTTTCTCTGTCCCACCAGCCAGCTCCCAAATAATGACATGGAGACTTATTAGGTATGAAATCTTGGCCTTGGCTTAGGCTTAAGTTATAAGAGCTAGTGGATCTTATAACTTAAATTAACCCATTTATATTAATGTACTTTTTTTGCCTCATGGCTTTTTACCTTTCTCTCATTCTGTGTGTCTGACTTCTTCTGTGTCTGTTGGTGTCTGATGTACACCTGGATTCATCTACTTCCTTTCTCTCTGCCTGCCTACACCTCTCGCCTAGCTATTGGCCATTCAGCTCTTCATGAAACCAATCACAGCGATGTGTCTTCACACAGGGCACAAAAATCCCACAACACTCTCTTCTCTCTTCCAGCTTTTATTTTCTGTCTTTGCTGATGTCAGGCATCCAGAGAAGCCCTGAGCACCTCACCTACCCACCTCCTCGATGCTGGCCCCAGTTAATAAATCCTCAAGGTCAAGTGCACCCAACCCAAGGGGAAGGGGGATGCTTGACTCTGGCTTGTGGGGACCTAGGAATGGCTTGCAAGTAGCACCCTTTAGTCAACAGGCCTAGGCCTCTGACATGAGAAACTTCAAGATCACAAGCCTCCTTCCTGACCCACTGCTTACCGAAGCCTAAGACCTTGTTCCTGACCAGGCTCTCTTCCTTTGTCCTCACTGAATAGTCTAGAGTTCTCTGCCTTTAAGTCTGTGCTCACACACCCCCTGCCTGGGGTGCCACCTCTCTGGCAGACAGGGCCAGTCTCATGGGCCTGTGACCTGTGTCATCTCACAAGAAGCATCCTGAGCTGTTAACACCTTTGGGTTCATGATCACTTCAAAATCTCTGACTCTGGGCTGGAGAAATGGCTGAGTATCTCAAATGTTTGCCGTGCAAGTATCAAGACCTGGGTTTAGGTCCACACGAAAACGATGCAGTCTGTAATTCCATTGTTCCTATGGAGAGAGGAAAAGTCAGTGGAAGCTCATGGCTAAGGCAGCTAGCCTGAGGGAGGCAGTGGCTAACAACCAGAGACCCCATTTCAAACAAGGTAGAGGAGAAAGACAGACACACAAGGCTGTGCTCTAACCTCCATGGGAATGCTCACACTCAGAACACACACCCCGACCTTGAGCTCTCTAGGTGAAGCCTAATGGGAGAGTGGCATCTGAGAGTGAGCAGAGATGAGCTGAGTCCCAAATGGTGTGGAGACTGTCCCTGAGCACAGGCTCCCAGAAGCTCACAACACTGGAGACATCAGCAATGGCTAAGTGCAGCATCAGTGTGTCATGCCCATGACTGCCTGAGTGACAGCCCCAGAGGCCACCCTTCCCCTTGCGTCAGAGCCTGCTTTCAGAGCAGAAAGACGTCCCTGCATTCCTGGAACACAAATGACCAAAGAGCCTGCCACATCCTTTCTCACTTGGATGACGACTCCAGATCACCAGCCACTTAAGCTAGAAGCGATGACCCAGGAGGAAGGGGAAGACAGGACGCCCATAGTTCCTTTTCCTTTGCGTCTTTCCTTTCCCAGCAACGATCTCAGGGCAGACAGTGTGTTGTGTAAGACACAAAACGATGGTAGCGACCTGAGTGTCCGCAGGGTCTGTCTGGTGAGAATGATAAGCTCCGAAAGCCGAATTGTGTCACTTTGGTGGTTCTGGGTCGGGTTGAATGTTTTCACCTCTGCATTTAAAACCCTCACAGTATAAAAGACTGAAAAGTGAAATGCACGCTAATGATTTTTTATTTATTTAGAATGACACAAATTAATAAGCAAACCCATCAGCAAGTTGAAAGAAAACGCAAAAATGCTTAAAATATTAAAGGTCAGCTCTAATGACACCGTTCCCTGTTCTTTAGTGGGCACAGGTACGCCTTTTCCCCTTGTACTAGGGCTCAACAATTAAGCAGCCTGAGGCCAGGGATGTAACTCAGCTAGAGCACAGGGTGGCATGTGGAGGTGGGGACTCTGAGTTCCATCCCCAACACTGCCAACTGAGTCAAGGGACTAGGGAGCCCACTCAGATGGTAAAGTGCTTGCCAAGCTAGCATGAGGACCTGAGTTCAGACTCCCAGTCCTGATAAAAGTCAAAAGCTGGGCACCACAGTGAGCATCTGTAAACCCATCGTTGGAGAGGGCAGAGACAGGCAAATGCCCAAAGCCAGCCGGTCTAGCCAAATCAGTGAGCTCCAAAACTGAAGTGGAGAATGGTTATGAAGACACACAGTGTTTGGTCACAGCAGCCAAGAGTAACCAATGCAAACTTTACCTGAACTAATGGCAATCACACTAACAGGCCTTGGTTACTCAATGGAACCCTGGCAAACAGATCAAAGACAGCAAGATTAAAAACCATAACATTTAGTGTGTGTGTGTGTGTGTGTGTGTGTGTGTGTGTGCTGTGTTCATGTGCGCTCACATGACATGGCATGGGTGTGGTGGTCAGAGGACAACTTGAGGAAGTGGATTTTCTTCTTCTATCGTGTGGGTCCCAGGGATTGACCCCAGGCTGTCAGGCTCGGTGGCTAGTGTCTTTACCTGCTGAGCCGTCTCGCCAGGCCATGGTGAATGATTAATACATCAGGAGTGAGCCAAGCTTTCTAGCATTTCTCCTGTCTGGCCAGCCAAAACAAGAGTATATTGGGAAAGGTGAGACACGTCACAGAGCCACTGAGGAATCCAGGGACAGTACCGGGCACCCAGTCTGCTGCTCCAATGCTGCTGACATTGGAGGCAGCAGGTAGCTAGACCATAATGCCTGCCAGGTTGCTTAAAAGAGGAGGCAGAGGCTTCAGCACTTAGTGGCTAACTCAGGCATGGTCTGGGCTCTGAAACTGCAAACAGGCAGTGGCCCCCTCCCTGACCTCGAGGAGCACAGTGTGCTGGGGAAGAATGGAGTTCCAGGAACAACAGGGTTAGTCTGGTCCTCTCCCACTGGTGAAAAACCCATGTAAGGGCAGCACGTGACTCTATAATGGACAGTGCCACAGGGCCCCAAGGTCACCCTGGCAGGCTAAAAGCTGAAGCCGATGGAGGATCATCTCTCGGCATGGGCAAATAGGAAACTGGCAGAATACAAGCCCTGTGCTGAAGGTCTGAACTCAGTAGCTGGGAGGTTAGCAGGGAGCCCCCAGGGCTGGAGGCAGATGCTACCATCAGAAGATCCTGTGCTGTAGTGTGCAAAGATCTCTTCATTCTGTGTGTGTAGTGTGTGTGGGGGTGGGGGGGCGGTCAGGGCATCCACATATGATTTATTCGTGTGGCTTCTAGGCTGTGGTCCATCTAGTCCAACAATGGCTGTCTCCTGGAAGAAAGGCAAGATTCAAGTTGCTCAGTCCATGGGACAGGATGTCTCGCCTGGTCTTCAGTCTGAGTGGGGGTCCTGAAGAAGTCCGTTCTAAGACCATCAAAGGGATGCCTCAGCAGCAGGTCAGATGAACTTGTCCGAGAGAGTGAGAGCAAGCAGGCAGAAAGCAAAAGCTTGCCTCTTCCACATCCTTTTTCGTGGGCTGCCACCACAAGGCGTGGCCCAGATCTGCTGTAGATCTTCCCACCTCCAATGAGCCAATCAAGAAAATTCCTCACAGACATGCCCAGTTGCTTGGGTCTTAGTTGATTCCAGTTTAGCCACCACAGTGTATATACAGGTACCCGCGTTTGTGTATGTGAGGATGAGTGTGCCTGTGTGTGCATGTGCGCATATGGGGACCAGAAGTCAACCTCATGAGTCATTCCTCAGAAGTTCCCGTCTTTTTTGAGAAAGAATCTCCCACTGGGACCTAGGGTTCCCCAAGGCCAGGCTGCTGAACAGTAAAGCCTCCAGGATCTCCAGTGTTGGGACACAAATTCATGCCTCTATTAGAAGGCTTTCTGCTGCTGTGATAAAACACAATGACCAAAGGCAACACAGGGAAGAAACTTGACTTTCACATCCCAGTCACGGTCTGCGAGGAAGGGAGGGCAGGGCAGGAGCTCGAGGTAAAGACGGAAGCAGAGACCCCGAAGGAAGCCTACCTGCTCAGCTCCCCACGGTGTGCTCAGCTCCCCTTTTCCACATCTCGGGACTGTCTATCTAGGGGCGGCACTGCCCTCAGTGGGCTGGGCTCTCACATATCAGTAATAATCAAGAAAACGCCCCATAGTGTGTCTGTAGGCCCATCAGCTGAGGTTCCTCTGCCCAGGTGATCCTAGCTGGTGTTAACTTGACGAAACCTACCAGCAGGCATCCATTTTTAGATGGGTTCTGGGGATCAAACTCACGTTCTCACACTTGTGTAAGACAAGCACGTTACGAGCCAACCCTTCCCTCTTCCCCTCCTTTGTTCCTTTAACTGGCTCTAATATCAGGTTATTTAACCTCTCCTGACCTCTGTTCTGCTCCCCATGAAACAGGTTTATAAGCTGGTAGGCTTATCCTTGGTGTTCAGAGATCGTGGGCATAACACACACACACACACACACACACACACACACACACACACACACACACACACAAATGGTTCTTCGGGGGCATATCCTTAACACTTGCGCGGCTCACTGTGTTACCCTTCTGGATGTCTCTGCATCTCTTGTTTCCTCCCATGAACAGGCATGCCTGGGTGGTGCAGAGCGGTGTAGGTAGGGAAATCAAGCCCTCATGCCCATCAGCAGGCATGAAGTCCCCCAGAGGACATTCTTGACTGTAGCGGCAAGGACCCCCCACCCCCACTCGGGGTCATTTGTACCACAGGACAGTCTCCCTGGTCTTACCACCCAGTGCCTAAAAGGCCACCTCCAGGGTCTCTTGGGCCACGGTGGCATGTGGCTGCAGACAGGGCACAGGCATGGAAACTGGCAGGCCGAGACATCACTTTGAGAATCTAGTAGGTTAGATGTCTGAGCCAGGCTGTGTGGCCTCCTCTTGTGGAGGCCTTTGGCAGGCTGCTCCCATTCCTGTCCTGCCTGCCTCCTGCGGCTGTTCTCAAGACTTTTGCTACCCCTCCTACAGAACCCTTCCCTACTGTCCCCGACAGGTGTCACACACATGTGACCCACCCCTTGCTTCTTCCTTGTCTCAGCTCCACCACCTTCCCCTATAGGGTCCTGGGTGTTGAATCCATCCTTCAGTTGAGGATGAGGACGGATGAGGACTGAGCACCTAGGATCCTAACTACTCTGCCAGTGACCCACGCTAACCCATGCTCTGTTGGGTGCGTGTGAAGGCCAGAAGACAGCACCAGGCCACCTGATACGGGTTCTGGGAGCTGAACTTGGGTCTTCTGTAAGAGCAGGAAGTGTTCTTAGCCACCGAGCACCTCTCTGGCCCCCATGGCTACATTTTCTATAGCTGCGGTACAGTCAAGCCCCAGCTTCCCTCAGCAAACACAATAATGTGCTCTTGGGTAGGGAATCCGACCTCTTCTTTCTCTCTCTAGTCCTTGGTAACTGGCTCCAAATGAACTACCTGCATGCCAGCCTTGGCTCAAATGAACCACATCTATGCCAGGCATGGCTCGGCTCCCAGGAAGCCTCGGCAATGATAGCATACCATCATGCCATGTCAATTTGTGTGTCAGGGGTGGGGGATGAATGCAGGCATACCCATGCTATGACACGGAGATTAGAAGACTACTTAGGTGTTGGTCCCCACCTTCCACTGCATCTTGAGACAGGGTCTTTCTTGTTTGCTCCTGTGTTGCCAGGCTAGCTAGCCAGGAACCTGCAATGATTCTCCTGTCTCCACCTCCCGGGAGGATCTCCTGGGTTTGAGCACTAAGATTGAAGACACTTCTGCTGTGTGTCCAGCTTTGTATGTGGGTTCTGGAGATTAGAACTCAGATCTTCTCTATCATGCAGCAGGTGCTGGTATCCCTGAGCCATCTCCCCAGCCATCGCAAGTCTTGGGAGAAAGGATACACTTCTGGAATTTATATTGGACTGTGCAATCCCAGTGCTAGCATAGGGGCTGTTACCACATTTGATTCCTTTTTTGTGAAAAACAGGAAGGGAACAGGGAGAGAAGGATGGGCGGCCCTCCTCTCTAAGCCATGGTCACCTTTTACTGATTTCCTGGATGCTCAGTTAAGGCGAAAGTGTTGAAATTTCAGGTTTTGAAATAAATTTAGATTTCAAGAGCTTGCAGAGTGGTGCAGAGTTGCTGGTGTGCTCCTTTTGACGGTCTGCCATTTCTACTCTGTGATGTCAGATCATTTCCCGCGGGAGGTGGGAGGCCAAGCTCACACCACCCAGGGCAGCAGTCTAGCCAGCCTTAGCAGAACGTTCTCCTCCCGCCATTGATGGGTCTGTAAGTGGGCGGGTTCCTATGTGCAGGCCACAGCTCCTGGGGAACTTGATCCTGAAAGAGAGAGTCACTGTCTCCCCTGGGCATGCATGTGTCTCCCTTAGGTACTGGGACTAAATACCCCAACAAAAGCAACTTGAGAAAGGAAAGAAGGAGAGAAAGAGGGGTTCATTTGGAGTCACAGTTCAGGGGACAGTCTATTGTGGTAGGAAATGCATCACAGCTGGAGCTGGAGGCAGCTGGTCACATGGTATCCACAGTCAGGAAGCAGGGAGAGATGGATGCTGCTGTTCATTCATGTTCTCCTTTTTATGGAGTCAAGTCCTAAGCCCACGGGATGGCACAGCCCACAGGGTGGGTCTGCCCACGGCAAATGACCTAGTCAAGACACTCCCTCACAGGGGTGTCCCTCATGGGGGTGCCCGACGCTTGCCTTCTAGGCGATTCTACATCCTGTCAAGTTTATAGTGTTTCTTTTGGGCCGCAAGAATATATTATAGAGCTGGATAATTATAGAGCTGGATATAATATTCAGCTGGATATTAAAGCTATACCTAGAAATTTTAAGGTATTTTTTTCTATAGGCAAGCCCTTTATTATGAAATATTTGTTGTGATCCAGTTTTTAATATTTCAGCTGTCTTCTGCTATAATATTCTTGTGTGCCCAAATACTATAGACCATTTGTCAAACAGCTAAACTTCCCAGACCTGATGAACTTCTAGGTAACTAACTCCCCCACTGAGCCTAGCAGGCAAGTAGGCTGGAGATGCATAGCTTTGTTTCTTGTGCAAATGAGTCTCAGACCATCCCTTTCCCTCAAGCCAAGGGGCATGGCAGAGAGTTTGACTGAGGACAATAGGGCTTTTTGCATAACCAGGTGCAGTAAGGACTGGAGCAGAATTCCAGAGGCAGACACAGAATAGCCAGAGAGAAGAGAGGGCAGAGGGTCTGTAGAGGGAAAGCAGATCTCTTGTAGAGTTTATCAGAGCCAGGGGTAAGGAGCCAAGAAGGATATGAATGGAGGATGAAGGAACAGAGGACGAAGATCAGGTCAAAAGCATAGGAACTTCCTAAAACTGTGAGGACAGGAAAACTGGGCACAGAGAGGAGCAGTGTGAGGACAGGGCTGAAACTGTGTAGACAGAATTGACCTAGAAGAACAAAGTGAACGGACTAAAGAACTCAGTGTGCTTAGATTCATTTGATATCCCCCAGATTAGTGTCCTTAGCTGCTTGTAGCATCTGTTCTGGACTCTGATAGAAATCTCCTCAAGGCCTGCACTTGGCGGGAATTCATTAAGGATTAGCCATCCCATTCTTGGTGTGACTTCTGGGACATCCAGGAGGAGACATGAAGATTCTCTTGGCCCTGTCTGTGTGTCTAAAATTTTTATTATTGCTATTATTTTATTTTAGATATGCATTCATGTGTATGCAGTATGCCCCTATGTACACATGGAGGCCAGAGGTCACCCTGGCTTTCATTCTTCCCTGCATCCATCTACCTTGCTTTGGGAGGCAGGGTCTATTATTGGTCCCTGAAGTTCCCCAACTGGTCAGCCTCACAGAAACAGTGAGCAAACGTTTTACATGAGTTCTGGGAATCAAACTCAGGTCCTCATGCTTGTGTGGCCAGACTGTACCCTGAGCCTTCTCCTGCTTCTGTTAGCATTATCTTAATGGTGGTCTGATGTTGTCTTATTATTTAGATAAATTCCCATTTTCATAATTTTTGTATGCTATGCTAAGATTCTTTTTTTTGCCAATATTTTACTGTTTCATATTATTTCATATTATTTATTTGTGTGTGTATGTGTGTGTGAGTGTGCATGCTCACACAAGTATGCACATGCCACTGCACAAATGTAGAGTTTAGAGGAAACTGGTAGAAATCCGTTCTTCCCATGTCATGGGTTGTGGGGCTCAAATTCAGGTTATCAGGTTCAGTTGCAAGCACCTTTCCCTGGGGATCTATCTCACTGGTCCAGCTTTGCCGAAGTCTTAGGTCCCTTACGTAAAACTACTGAATTATAAGACATCAACCTTCTAAGCTTCTTGATACCTGTGGTCCGACTGCCATCAGAAGGACACCCGGCAGCCACATGCACACGTGCAAACCTCATTACAGCAAGAGCAGTGCCGAGTTTTCCCACTGGAGAAAATCGTTGTCACTTCCACTCAGAACTGAGTCTCACCGAAATAAAGAACAGGACTGTGGTTGCCAGTCCTGGGAGCGATGCGGGAGACGGTGCAGAGGAGGCTATGTGAGCCTGGGTCATCTGATAAGAGGCAGAACTCGCCGGGTTTTGTAGCCTAGCAGGGAGACTGTTTGACAGCTAATTGATATTTCAGAATGGCTGGGTGGGCGCTGGGGAGATGCCCTGTCAGTAAAGCGCTTGCTGGCATGCCCAAGGACTGAGTTCAAGTTCCCTAGAACACACAGGAAAACACGGGTGTAGTGGCCAATCTAGCCTACTTGGTAAGTTAGAGGTAGCTAGAGGTCCTGTCTCAAAGCAGAGTGGAGCTGGGATGATGGAGCACACCTTTAATCCTAGCACTTGGGAAGCAGAGGCAAATGAGCTCTTTGAGTTTGAGGCCAGCCTGGTCTACATAGCGCTGTTCCAGGCTAGCCAGGACTACAGAATAGTGACTTTGCCTCAACAAAACAAAACAAACAAAAACCAAAGTGGAAAGTGATTGAAAAAGACACCTGATGTCGACTTCTGGCCTACACATACAAACACATGTACATGCACACTTGCACACACACACACACACACACACACACACACACACACACACACACACACACATCCAAAACTGCACACAGACATGGATATACACACACAGGAACAGAATTTGATGGGGATATATCCTTCAGTCTATAGCAACAGTGGGGCCCACAAGCCCACACTGGTGAGACAGTGGTGGCACAAGCCTGTGGTCCTCAGTCTTCACTGTGTGAAGCTCCTCCAAAGGGTATAGGATCTGATGAACATTTAGTGCCATCTCTGCCTGTGATAGCTGGTGACCTTGGGACAGAAACTCACTCCAAGTCTTGGCTTTGGAGCCTCAGAGCAGAGTGAGTATCATTTGATCATTTCTGTGAGGTCCCCATCATTTTGTCGTTCCTGAGGCAGAGACCACTGACCCTTAAGGGGACAGTGTCAGGCACTCCATGCATTCAAAGCCCAGGCCATAGAACAAGATGCCTTTTCAAATGATGCAGGCCCTGCCAGTGTGGTAAGTGCTCAATATGTATGGTTCCAGGCTGTTTTGGATCACCATATAGGAGAGCACTTGCTGGGGATGCCTTTCTGTATGCTGTGAATATGTTGCTTTGATTGATTGATAAATAAAATGCTGATTGTCCACACTGGGCGGCAGCGGCGGTGGTGGTGGTGGTGGTAGTGGTGGTACATGCCTTTAATCCTAGCATTGGGAGGCAGAGGCAGGTGGATCTCTATGAGTTTGAGGCCAGCCTGGGCTACCAAGTGAGTTCTAGGAAAGGCGCAAAGCTACACAGAGAATCCCTGCCTCGAAAAACAAAAACAAAAACAAACAAACAAACAAAAATGCTGTTTGGCCAGTAGCCAGGCAGAAGTATAGGTGGGACAAAGAGACAGGAGAATTCTGGGAACAGGAAGGTTGAGTCAGGAGTTGCCAGCCAGACACAGAAGAAGCAAGATGTAAAAGTACTAGTAAGCTACAAGCCACATGGCAACTTATTGATTAATAGAAATGGGTTAATTTAAGATGTAAGAACTAGATAGCAAGAAGCCTGCCACAGCCATATAGTTTATAAGTAATATAAGTCTCTGTGTGTTTACTTGGGTCAGAGCTACAGGAGCCGGGTGGACACAGTAAACCTTCAGCTATAAGCACTGAGTGAGCCATCAAGGTTGCACTGTATATTGAAAGTTGTTATGCTTTTTTCTTTTGAGAAATGGCACTATGTATCCACGATGGCCTCAAATTTGATATATAGCTGAGGATGACCTTGAACTCTTGAGCCTCCTGCCTCAACTTCCCCAGTGTTGGGGTTACAAGCATGTGCTACTATGCCTATTTATATGACACTAGAGATGGAATCCAGGGCTTAATACATGTTAGGCAAACCCTCTACCAGCTGAGCCACATCCCTAGATAAAAGGATTAGTATGATTCACCACACCAGTTGTGAAGAACACACCTGCCATGGCCTGTCTTTCATTTCTGTGGGATACTTCAGGACCCTGTGCTACACTCACAGGGTCATAAGCCACCCACAAAGAGAGCCTGAATGAGGGATTTCTTAAATCAGGGGGGCCTGTGGACGTGTCTCTAGGGGATTATCTTGACTGCCTTAATTGGTGTGAAGACCTAGCCTAAGTGTGGGTGGTGTGAAGACCCAGCCTGGATGTGGGTGGTGTGAAGACCCAGCCTGGATGTGGGTGCACTGTTTCCAGGGCTGGGCCCTGAGCTGTAAGAGTGGAGAAGGTGAGCAGGAAGTAGAAAGGGTGTGTTTACTCTCTATGCTCTTGACTATGGGTGGTCTGTGTGGAGCTTCTTGAGTTTCCACCTGGACTTCCCTGAGATGACAGGCTGTGACTGGCCTTGGGAGCCACCAAAGCCCATTCTCCCCTAAGGTGCCTTTTGGTCAGGATGTTTTACCATACCCTGACCAAATGAAACTGGGCCAAACTGTGAGGTTTATTTCTGCCATGCCACGCTCCTACTGGGGTCTTCTTCATGCTGGACACAGTGTGAGGTACATTCTGGCTGTCACTCTGCTAATCATCCAGGAAGCCCCAAGGAGGAGAGACACTTTTATCCTACTCTGAGAGCATCAGCCCCAGGGCAGAGGCTGAGCTGCTTTATTTGGGCTCAGCCTGTGAGAAGTCAGCACTCCTGTGTCTCCTGTTTGTCCTGTGTGGGCCATGGGTGCCCCGAGAAGCAGTGCTGGTACCCCACATTCATGACCTGTGAAGAGCTGTGGCTGAATTTGATAAAGTATGTGTGTGTGTTTGTGTGTGTGCACGCATGCGCTCCCGCACGCGTGCACACAACTGTCTAGGTCCAAGGTGCTGGCTGGCTAATAACTCACAATGAGTTCTTTGTCTTTCTTTCCTCTGTGGCAGGAATATAAGCACAGGCCACCACATCTTGCTTTTTCACATGGGTTCTGGGTTTGAACCCAGGTGCTAATGCCTGCATGGCAAGAACAGTACCATCTGAGCCAACCCCCAGCCTCGGTGAATGTCTAAGCCAGTGCTTACTCAGAACTTGGCGGTATGCTGCTAACCAGCTCTGAGGGCTACACTGAAGTCCGTTTATGGGAAATCATTCTTGTAAGTAGTTTGATGCCATAGTCCCTGCTGATACAGCCTGAGATGAGGACATGTTTGTCCAGCCTCAAAGGTAGACTTTGGGCTCCTGTCCTCTCTTTGTGGCTGTCAAGGATCTGGGGGAGACCTGGTGGGTCTTCCCTAGGGATGGGACTAATGAAGTACATCACTCAGAAAAGGAAGGCCACAACTCAGCTCCACAGACATGCCCCAGGGCCTGCTGCAGACAGAGACCCCCAGTAATGACAGTGGGCTCCTTATAAACAACAGACAAATGGCCAACTGCATGGATCACTGCACCTGTAGGCGTGGCCCCGGCTGGAGAAAAGATGAGCACCATGGGACAAGTGAGATGGCTCAGTGGGCAAGGGCTCTTGCTGAGCAAGCCTGAGACCCATAGTTCAATTCCCAAAACCCACATGAAGATGAAAGAGTGAACTCCATAAAACTGTCCTCTGACACACACACCATGTATGCTCACACACACAGCAATTATACATAAAACTGTCCTCTGGCACACATACCATGTATGCTCACACACACGGCAATAATATATAAAACTGTCCTCTGACACACATACCATGTATGCTCACACACACGGCAATATTACATAAAACTGTCCTCTGACACACACATCATGTATGTTCACACACACAGTAATAAGTAAAATTGTCCTCTGACACACCCCACATACGTATACATACATATCATGTATGCACATACACAAAATTGTACTCTGACACCCCTACCCACACACATACACATCATGCATGCTCACACACCCAGTAATAATTAATGAAATTTACTTTTTTGAAAAGAAAAATAAGGACCTGCAGAGCACCTTGGGAGTTTCAGCATTGTGGGAGCTTCTCTCTAGGGCTGTGGAGCCAGCCTACCCGGCGCTACAAATGCCTGGCCTTTGCATCTCAGATTTGACTACTCATGCCTGGCATCAGCAGACCTTTCCTGCCCAAGTCTTGGGTGGTGCCCTGATATTTGGGGAGCCCCACTTGTGCTCCAGTGGAGACCTCCCAGTTGCTCCATTGAGCCCCCTCTGGGTAGGCCCTGTGACTAGCCATGATGCACCCTAACTCACCACGCCAGAGACCAGAGACAGCCCCATCCAGTCACAAGTGGGAAACTGAGGCATGGAGAAGGAAAGGACACAGAGGTCACAGTGAACAGGTGACACGGGCCCTGGGCAGTTCACAGGTATTCGCAGAGTGTCTGGGTAACCCAGAGAAGGAACAATGGCCTGGGAAGTACAGCAGGAGGAGGTTGTGGCTCCTGAGGACAGACACAGCAAGGCTTCAGGGGCTCAGCTAGGCACAGGTCACCATCAGCGTGTCCAAATGAGACTAGTTCTGTTCTCTCTCTGGAGGCCCAGGGAACCCGGGCTTCAGGTGTCACCATGAATTCTAACCCCAGGAGCACTTGTTTTATAAACCCTGTCCCCATGATGCATTCTGGGAGAGGAATGACTGAGGGATGATTACAAACTGTTCTGTCTCAGCCAGAGGATTCTTTCCAACCTCCTGTGCTCCTAGATTACTATAGATGATCCCAGGAGCCCTGACCCAGCCAGCTCTGACTTCCTCATCTTCCCCTCTGGGATTTTCTGGTATGCAGTCCTCAGGGGAAAGGCTGCCTGTCCACCTCCTTGAAGACACTCTAGGTCAGGAAATGGTCTGAGCTGCTCATGGACAGGTCAGACATCCAAACATTCTTGCCTGGATGTCAGACACGTGTCTGAACAGATGGAAAGAATGTTTTGGTTGGGCCGAACTCTAATACTCAGGGACGGAGATGAGCTGCATCTGGGGCAGGGCAGGGGGAAGCCTGAGGATCTGGACATCATGTCCTCTAGGAAGGCTTTCTGACTTATGTCCACCATGATGCTTGTTCTCCCACGCCCCTCCCCGTTTGCTACCTCCATGTCATGGTCATGGAGGCCCCATATCAGAGAGCAATGCAAACTTAAGCGTCCTGGATTTGACGCCTGGTTGCCTTGGATACAGCATTCCCCCGAGCTCCTCTGCTGTGCCTACACATGGATAGGATCATGCCCTCAGCACCTCACCATGGCTCAGGATCCCCTCAGTACTGGAGTTCTCCTAACCACAGACAACACCACTCCACAGCCAATGACCTCATCTTTTCAAGTCCTCTAAAACCAAGGATGCATGGAAGGGGGAGATGCCAGAACTGAGCTGGCGGTAACGCTGTAGATAGCTGAATGTAGCCTCCCTCCTCCTCAGCATAAGGATCCCCTGAACCCCATGTTACAAAGCCACACATGTCACAGTGGCACACGCCTGTAATCCTAGCACTGGGGAGGCAAAGATGGGCTTGCTGGTCAACCAGCCCAGCCCAATCAGCTTCAGGGAAATTATGCTGTCTCAAAAAACAAGATGGAGGGCGATTGAAAAAGATACCTGATGTCAGCCTCTGGCCTCCACATACCTGCACACACACACACACACACACACACACACATGCAGTCACACCCACCAGAACACATACATGCAAAGTTATAAAACAAGTTCCCCAAAAGTCATAATGCTTGAAGTCAGTACACAATTTTGTATTGGGCTGCATTTTTAGCCATCCTGGGCTACACACGGCCTGTGAACCCTCCTGATGACTGTATTTTTTAAATGCTTAGGAGTAAGATTGTAAGGGAGCATCAGAGGAAAATGTCTGCTCTATGTATCCTGTTTGGGGGCAAGAGAAGACAGGCACCCCAACTCTGCAACAAACAGTGTTGGGTGCGGCCAAGGCAGTATGCCTATGCCAGGTCTGTGTGATCGTGCACAAGTTACCTAACTCCTCTGTGCCTCCGCATCACATTTCACAAAGGGGATATGAAACTGTGCCAGCTCCTGGAGGAACTTTGGATGGCATGAAGCCATACCTCTAAGACCCTGGAGGGAATCTAGGGGCAGCCCATTTGCCCTCACCACAGTGTGGTTAGCCCTGGTCATCGCATCTGCCTTTGGCTGCTGTCTGATGAAAGAAGGGTTTCAGAGGACGGTAGGGACTCTATGTGCTGGGAGGTTGCCCATAGACATCATTGTATCGGGCTCCTTCCTGTCAGTCATATCCTCTCTCTGACCTCATGATTTCCCAAACAGTAAATCTCATGACCGCCTGTTTCCCACTCGGAACCTTCAGAGGTTTCCCAGGTCAAGTTCAATAAACCAACTACTTCCCACGATACAGATGCACAGGCCTCTCTCCCTAACCTTGTGTCTTGCCCCCCTCCCTGCAATGAACATACTCCTGCCACTCCAGACTTCAGGACTTCTGCACTTCGATTTCACCTCTGGGGCATTCTCTTCTTTTCCTCTTTGCAGGACTGAGTCCCATCTCCCTCTTTCTTTAGAATAGCCTCTACCCACCACTCAGCATCAACCCATTCCCACCAAGCCTGTGTTTCTACCTGTGTCTACCCACCCTTTCAAGCCCTTTCCAGAGTGGAGTTATGAACAAGCTGTTGGTTTATTGATTGGCTGTGCTCTTCCCACAGAACAGTGCTTTCCAGAAGGGCGGGGACTGCATTTGCCTTATTACCAATGGGCATCCAGCATCTCACAGAACCTCACATAAAACAGGCATCAATAATCTAGGGTTAGAGGAGACTGAATTAGAAACCAAACAACAGGAGTGTGCGGTGACGCACACCTCTAATCCAAGCACTTGGGAGGCAGAAGCAGGTGGAACTCTGTGAGTCTGAGGCCAGCCCGGTGTACACGGTTAGTTCCAGGCCAGCCA
This sequence comes from Onychomys torridus, assembly GCF_903995425.1. NCBI lineage: Eukaryota > Metazoa > Chordata > Mammalia > Rodentia > Cricetidae > Onychomys > Onychomys torridus. The sequence goes on from NC_050453.1 coordinate 65,699,163, forward strand.
GAATTACATAGCATGATGCTGTCTCAACAAATCAACAAACAACATGTACCGCAACCACGTGTGAGGTTATGCTAAGACACCATGAGCAAAGCAAATTATAGAAGAGAGAGTTTATTTAGGGTTTACAGTCCCAAGAGGTCAGAGTCCCTGACAGTCGTGGTGGGGAGCGTGACAGCAGACGCGAAGGCACCGTGCTCAGGCGACCCGTGCTGAGGCCATTGCTGAGAACTTACACCATGATCCACTAGCGGGAGACAGAGAGAGCTAATGGGAATGGCATGGGGGTTTGAAACCTCAAAGCTCACCCCCAGGATCACACTCCAGCTCCTCCCACAAGCTCACATTTCATAATCCTTTCTAAGCAGTTCCACCAACTGGGGACCGAGCGTTCAAATACATGAGCCTGTGGGGGCCATTCTCATTCAAAACACCACAGCCATGTTTTGAAAGGCAGAGATTAAAATCTCTGTCTTAAGCAGAGGGTGTGGTTGGATGTGTGTTGATCTCAGCTGTAACTGGGACGCGTGTATTACCACCTCCCAGGCTCAGCGAACACCGTGGAAAGGGAAGCAGAGAAGAGGTAAGAGCTGGAGGAAGGGGTGGTGTGCTGTGGGGTTGTCTTCAGCTGGGATGTGACATTCCACTTCGGAATTCACAGCTGCTCTGACTATCTGCACAAGGACCTAAGAGTGACTGGACCTGTTGATATTCCATCCTGGAGAGGGGTGTGGCTCGGCCGCATTCCTGATGACTGATAGGCAAATTAGTGGTTGCCAGAGGAGGGAGAGACTTTTTCTTCGGTGGTGTAGACACTGGTAAATGGGCCATGTTCTTGTGAATAACCCTCACCTATGCTCCTGTAAGCAGACCTAACTAAATTCATTGGGACATGTGTGTACACACACACACACACACACACACACACACACACACACACACACACGAAAGCTGAAGGGGGACTCTTTGGGAGGAAAGGAGAAATCAGTGAGGAAGAGGGAGACAAGGGATGGTAATTGGGGTCAATATCATCAAAATGTATTACATACATGGATGAACATGCCATAGTGACATGGATCTTCGTGTGTAACTAATGAAACATTAAATGAGAAGAGTGCATGGTTCCGTTTGTGGCAGCAGGGGGGTGAGACACGAAAGACTCCTTTTCCCTAGTCACACAGCTGTGCCCAGGCCAGCCACACACAGAAGAACTGCAGTGGCAGGAAAGGGGGTGCATAGTGAAAAGAGGCTGGGGGAGCAGAGTGAAGAGATGCCTTCTACTCTCTCTCCCAGCACAGGGTAGACTGAGGTGGGGCGTCTGCTGGGACGCAGGAGAGTAGAAGGTCATGGTAGTCAAAGCTAGTCATGATGGGAAAGCTTCCCAGAGGAGTACAGTCTGAGGAAGAAGTGGAGTCCTGGAAGTACCAGGTGACACATTGGAGACCGAGGCCTGGCCCTGGGGTCTGTGGAAAACCCCAGTGTGCCCTGGCTCTGGCCTCTGTGGGTAGCATGGGAACCCCATAATTCCTCCTTCCAACGATACAGAGCAGGCCACATGCCTCTTCCTTCCAAGTGGATGTTCTGGTGAGGCCAGGTCCCGTGCTTAGGGGCTGAATCATAGGCGATTAGGAGACTAGGTGTGGGGGCTTCCAGAAAGGACGACACTCTGGAACCCTGTGTTCCCTTGCAGTTTGGGCAGGGTAGAGCAGCGTTCCTTCCTCTGGTTGAGTACCCTTTATTTACAGCAACAGACATAAACACAGACTCCTCCCCCGTGGGCAGCCACTGTGTGAATGGGCAGGTTCCCATCCAGGGCAGGTGCTGTGTCCCTGCCTGGAGGAACAGTGCATCCCGCCGTGGGAACCTGGGGGAGGCAGGAGGAAGAGGCCTTTGGTCTGCAGAGGGACTTTCTGGGGCTGTGACTGCACAGCCTGGCTTGGCCCAGTGATGGTGAATCACACCTTTGAGTTCACACCCAGCAGCAAAGCCGTAGTAACTAGCAGCCATAAGGCTTTGGCTATTGAACCTGGGGAACCCCTGCTTTCCTGGCCTTCTCTTTGACTTCGGCCTGAGCCCCAGGAGCTCTTGTGCTCTGAAGTATCTTGAACATTTCCCGTGAGACCATCTGATGGTGGAAGTGTGGGTCAACCGTGGCAGGGCTCCACCCACAGGCGTGGATCCAAGCGAGGAAACAACATGGGATCCCCAGGCAGATGCCTGGCACCTGTCCAGACTCCAATGCTACTGGGAAACCTCACCTTGGTCCTTGGCCTTCCTGAGACAACTTCCACAAATAATTCAGAATGACCTCATGCCATGCTGAGCCAGGCTTGGAAGGAAGGCCTTAGTTCCAAGGGAAGGATGTGGTCATTTGAATAAAGTAAATATACGCTAGATGCCTGGATCCTGCTTCTGTCCATGTGCGTGCATGTGTGCGTGTGTGTGTGTGTGTGTGTGTGTGTGTGTTCACGCTTGTGTGGTTGTGTGTCCATGTAGAGGCCAGAGGTCAACCTCAGGTGTCATTTCTCTGCTAATGGGTTCTTTCCCCCATTTTTATTTTGTGTGCATGAATGTGTGCATATGTGTGTGGGGGTCTGAGTGCAACTTTTTCTACTTTCTGGGTTTGGGGGATCAAACTCAGGTAGTCTGGCTTGGCTATGGTTGTACCTTTGAACCGTTTGTTTAATCTGGCCAGTCTCAGTGTCCACATCTGCAGTGAGGTGCCCTGTGCCCTCCTAGCAAGGTTACTAGGAAGGCTAAGAGAGACAGTGATTCTAAGTACCTGCTTTGAAGCCAGGAAGTGCACAGCATCTGTAGAGCTCCACAGGGCAGCTTCTCCACGGGCCTCAAAAACACTCCAGGCATTTGGACCAAGTAGGGTGACAGTGAGAAAGGCCTTCTGGGAGAGGAGTCCTGGGAGAGGGGGAGGGGAGGTCTTGTGTTGGGACCTGTTTTCTGTCAGTCTGTCCAGAGGGCCTGGTTCAAAGGTAGCTGCATCCCCTAAGATGTGTTGCTGATGCTAGGACCCCGGCTCTGTCAGCAAGATCCTGAGGCTGTGCCCTCTCCACCTTTGCTAGCTGATCTATAGCCATGAGGTCAGGCACACCCATCAAAAAGGCGTGCTTCCCACAGGGCAGCCAGTCTGAGGGCCTCTGTTGGACGCATCCAAGCCCACTTCCAGGTCTGGAAGAGGAACAGGAGCCTGGTCCTCCCAAATCCAGCCCCATTCCCAGAAACACCCTGTTATCTTTTATGGTCCAGGAGCTCCCCACCACATTTCATGGGGGGCTTCCGTGCCAGTCCACACTCCTCATTTATCTGGTTATTGGATCTGTTTTCTGTGCTCTAACCAACTTCCCCAAAATGGGTGGCTTAAAACAATGAAGATTTGAGTTGGGAAGATTGCTCAGTCATTTAAATATCAGTGAATCACTTACACTAACACATACGCATGCATAAAGAGATGTGGGAGCCCTAACTGGGGACGTGAGAATGTGACCTCATATAGATATCTAATCTTGGCAGGTGTCATCAAGTAAAGATGAGCAGATCCTCTGAAAACACGGTCCTAGTCCAACAGGACCCATGTCCTTAGAAGAAGATTCATAGCCGCTTGAGAAGATCGTTGTCTAATGGCATGGGCAGAGATCGAAGTGCCTATAAGCCAAGGAATGTCCAGAATCGGTATGCACCAGCATCCAGTGATGTGACTCTTGACATTGCTAGTGTGTGTGTGTGTGTGTGTGTGTGTGTGTGTGTGTGTGTGTGTGTGTGTGCTCTCATATGCATAGGTGTGTAGGTCAAAGGATAACTTCAATTGTCGTTCCTCAAGAAGTGCCTTCCACCTTGATTTTGAGACAGTAGCTCTCACTGAAGGGAGAGCTTGCCAACTGGCTAGCCCCTGGGTTCTGCCTCCTCAGTGCTTGGGGTTACAAGGGCTAGCCACCACACCCTGCATATTTTGACATGGGCACTGGTGTTCTGAACTCATGTCCTCACACCTGGCATTTGTTTATGCATCTGGGAGCTTGAAGTCAGGTCTTGGTGCTTGCACAGAAAGCCAACACTTTGCCAACTCTCTTTGGAGCAAAACAATTCACTTATAATGAGTCTACAGTAAAATAGGCTAAGTATGTCTCAGCAGAAAGCTTAATATCAATACAATAAGGTGCTCATTTGTCTCAAGAATCATCCTGCAAATTTCACATATATTAACAAACTAAAATCCTCCCCCTTCTTGCCACTTGCTCCTACAGGGCACAGTCACTCACTTTCCCAGTGATAGAGATCTAGCATTTTCAGAAAGTCCCTTGAAGGGAAACAGAGGGGTAGTTTAGGGGGAGCCCACCTAGGAGATTACATTCACAATTGAGGGTAAAGGGCCTCAAGCCTGCTCCTTCCTAGCCCTAGCTGCTCTACCACAATGCCAGATGTCTCCAGGAGATGGCCCATGGTCAGCCTGGAGGCAAGGGAGGACGGATCTGCCGTGCTCCCCCTCCGACAGGGATTTCACACCCAGGAAAATCATTTCCTGGTAAAGAGATTAGAAGGCAGGGCTGCTCTCGGGAACAGGATGGGGCCCGGTTAGGCAGGAGAGGAACAGCGGGAGAGGTCGGGGGCAGGTGGGGGCTCTCGGGAGGAAGTGTCACTGTCAATCAGGGCGCTGACCCATCTAATCCAGCCTCCCGGCTCTCTTGATCCCAGGGACAGATGCCGGGTAAAAAGGTGCAAACACTGAGGACACGGTCCTCCCTGCAGGCCTGCAATACGGGCTTACCAGCAGAGAACTTGCTTAATCTTGCCAAGAGATAAGTTGCCCAAAAGGCTTGTTCCATGACTCTCCTGTGCTTCCGCTGGGCCCCTAGTATGGAGCTGTGGTCCATGACATTGGGGACTGTATGTTCCCTTCAGTCAGGGAAAGTTGTGTTCTTACTGGGGGCTGTGATGGGAACAGAGAGAAACACTAGAAAGCTTTTTCTCTGGCCCTCAATGGTGAGGTCTCTCCCAAACCTTGCTGTGGCTTCTAGCTTCATTCATTCATTCATTCATTCATTCAATCATTCATTCATTCAATAAGCATTTACAGGACTCCGGGGATTGGTCAGCCTGTGTTTAGTTGGGATTTCTATTGCTGTGGAAAACACCGTGACCAAAAGTAACTTGGGGAAGACAGGATTAATTTCACTTTCTAGCTTGTAAGTCCATCACAGAGGGAAGCCAGGATAGGAACTCAGGGCAGGAAGCTGGAGGCAGAAACTGAAGGAGAAGCCAGGAAGGAACTTGACTTACCAGCTGGCTCTCCGTGGCTTGCTCAGCCTGCTTCCTTATAGCACCCAGGACCACCAGCTCAAGAGAGGCACTGCCCATGATGAGCTGGGCCCTCCCACATCAATCATACATCAAAAAAAAAAAAAAAAAGTATTCCACAAGTTTGATCATAGGCCAATGTGGTGGGAGCGTTTTCTCAATTTCTGTCTTCCAAAATGACTCCAGCTTGTGTCAAGATGACATCAACTCAGTCAGCACAGTTCATAAAGTGTTTGCTATCCTGCCAAGCATGAGGACTTGATTGCAATATCCCCTCCCTTTACAATGCACATCAACAAGGCAGGTGTGGGGCTGAAGAGAGATGGCCGCAGTTAAGAGCATTTGGTTTTTTCCCCTAGAACCCAAGTTCAGTTTCCAGCTCCATGTCAGGTGGGTCACAACTGCCTGTAACCCCAGCTCAGGGGGATTCCATGCCCTATGCTGGCCTCAGTGAGCACTGCACACACACACACACACACACACACACACAGACAGAGAGAGAGAGAGAGAGAGAGAGAGAGAGAGAGAGAGAAGAAAAATAAATCTAAAAACAATAACAAATAAACAAAACCTGTGTAGCTCCCTTGCAATCCCAGGTCTGAGGAGGTGGAGACAGGGGATTGCCTGAGGCTCACTAGTTGGCCAGCTTAACCAGATTGGCTGGCTCCAGGTTCAGGGAGAGAACCTGGATCAAAGGCAGGCTACTGAAAAAGACACATAAGATCGACCTCTGACCTCCACACACGTGTGCACCTGCACTCACCCAAGCAAACATGTACACACACTCACAAATAATAATAAATGGACAAATGTTTACTGATCCAAGGTGAGCCAGGCTCAGATGAGCTCGCAGCCTTAAAAAAAATGGAGTAGAAAACTGCTTACAATGATATTACCATGCTTCCATGTGCCCATGATAGATCAGGGTCCCCAAGCTGACCAGCCACTGATTTTGAGAGACATGTCATTGAGCCTCACACAGATCCTTCCCTAGACTTTTAGAGCAATGAGCTCACAGTATGAAATCTACATCTCTTCTATGAGGATCTCTTCAACTAAATGCCGAGAATATAATTAATTCAATTAACTCACAGCAAGAACTGTTCAGAGCCTGGAGATGCCAAAAGAAGGTGAAGAGGAGGAGAGAGAAAAGTGGCCCATGACCTTGAGCACCAAGGTCTCTTTCCCTGAGAAGAACATCAGCAATACAGACTGTCCCTGTGATGATCGATGTTGTCACCTTGACAGGATTGAGAATCACCCAGGAGACAGATCTCTGGGCTTGTCTATGAACAAGTTTCTAGATTGGGTTA